>NC_056522.1:3791759-3863795 GCF_019175285.1 Sceloporus undulatus | reverse complement strand
GTCTTCTGTCTTTTTCCCAGTCTGGGACTCAAGGAAACTTTAAAAATTATGAAAAAGATAGACTACACCAAAAATTACATTATACAAAAGGTTGAAAGCATAGGCCAAAATCACGGTGTATGTTATGTAATTTTTTATATATAGGAAGCCTCCGGTTATGTGACAGGTTATGGAACGGAGGTCTGTCAGAAAGTGGAATTGATTGACAAGTGGAAACTAGGGGGGTTAGCTGGAAACAACACACTATATATCCCTTTTGAATGTGTGCAACAGCTAAATGAACACTATACACACACACACACACACAAGTGCATGTGACTTGTCCAAAACAAGTCTCGTGGACAAGGGTAACTGACAAAAGAGCGGAACCCCTGTCGAATTAATGGAACTTGTTCATAAATTGCAGGTGCTGGAAAGCGAGGCATGAAAAGGTGAGGGAAACCTGTAGTCTGGTACGTGGCAAAGGGTTACTGAATTATGAAGATGTGTCATGAGACCCCAGTGAAAGTGCTCATTGCACAAATGTGCATCGGCCTTCCCCATTCATCACAGGCTCGACCTGCATTGGTCCCAATGTGCATTGGTTACTTCGATGCACACCCTTACTGGGTATGGACATCAAATGCAGCTTCCTGAGGATCTGCAGGGTTTAAATAATAATAATAATGAAACAAATTTCTAGTCTTTATGACAAAAAGCATGCTTGGAAATATGTGGGCAATGCCTTCTGAGGGTTGCCATAAGGCGTGAAGATGGAACCTTTATAGCTTTCTGCCTTTCCTGTGACAAGCCACAGAAGTGAGAATTATGCTAAATAACCGGTCATACAAAGGGTCTTAGTTATTATGCATTATATGTTTTTGTCACTTTTCTTGTTGAGGAATATTCAGTTAGCATCTATGGTCCTGTCGATGGCTGATTCTAAAGCACAGTTTGAACAAACATAATGAAACTAAATGGTAGACTTGCAGCCGGTGTAGAATTATTGAGTTCCGATCTGTGGATGGTGCTTCAGTTCCAGACTTGCCGCAGCTACACGCAAGGCGCACAAACTCCATTTTCTTCACCGTCTCACCGTTGAATTGATCCCGGCGGTGTCAGTAAACAGCAGGGTTGCCTTCTCCCCAGCCACATAATAAGCAACCTCTGCAGGAGACTGGAGTCTCTTGCAGAACCAAACAAGAGAGGAGAAAATGAGAGTGGAGGTCGGCACCAGTCAAATAACACCCTTCCCTTTCCAAAATAGCAATGCTGACTAGTCCCTGCACATCAGCATCAGGAGTGGGGAGGGAAATGGTACCAAACGCTGTCATTTCAAACAGCATGCATCAGGAATCACCAAAAGTTGCAACGAAGAGGCATCTTTCTCACCCCTCTGAGTATGTTTTTGCTGGCAGGGTGAGAATGAGAGAAAGTTGAGGAGGAGGAAGCACTGTGAATAAGTAGAGGAGGGGAGATGTGCTCCAGTGTTGATGGGCAAAGGCTGATAAGCCATGTCAGTACAAACAGGCTTTATTTGTTTTGCTCGACGTGTTTTGGCAGAAACCTTTCTTCAAGAGCTATGAAAATCTTCAAGAGCTATGAAAATATAATATTATAAAATTACAGAGTTTATAAATGGCTTAAAGAAATACTAAACTACTGTTTAGGGGTGAGAATGAGACAACCTGCAACCAATGTTGCTTTGTGCACAACGCTTTTAGCCAGGATCCCATGCCCTCAGACAGCTCCTTTCAAAGTTTTTTTGTGTGTGGGTTTTTTGGGCTATGAAGAGTTTTATTCCTGACATTTCGCCAGCATCTGTGGCTGGCATCTTCAGAAAATGCTGGCATGGAAGAGAGTGGGGTATATATACTCTAGGTTGAGAGGTGGTGATTTGCATGCTAATCTGTGAATTGTTGTGTTGTTGACTGGCGAGGCCTCAGGGTGTCTATTTAATTAGAGATCCATTGTCTGCTGGAAATCTCCCTCACCCTGCATGGTTTTCACTGAATGACTGCAGCCCTGAGTGTTTTCTGTATTGCGAGATATTGCATTGTAGCTGCAACAAGGGAGCCTATGGACTGGGACTTCAACCAAGGCAAAACACATTTTCTTCTTCTTAAATTTGGACTGAATTCACATGTTTTACCTCTCCATCACCAAAATGTTCCTGATGCAAAAACATGGAGACTTCTTGGGGGATCCATTGTCCTATGCCTACAAAGAGGCCTGTGACCTCACTGGAATGGAGACAGATTGGATTGCAAAAGAGGCGTCCCTCTTGAGATGCAAATGGACTTTAAGTTTCCTGAACTTTGAAAATCTCCCTATTGCCGCATGGTCAGAAGGAAAAGGAGCCTGTCTGCACAAAATATATCCTCCCCAGCATACTATCTTTACTAAGGACTGAAACAACATGCAGGCATCTGACTAATATCTCCAATTGTCTTTTCTCTCCTGCTTGGTTTGTAACATCTTGCCTGATGAAGAAGCCCATTGAGCTTCGGACTCTTGCAACAGGTATACTGTGCATTTTGGTTGGCCAATAAAGGTATCACTGATGGATTTTTGTTTGGATTTGTTAAATGGCCAACACAGCTACCCCTGAATGTTTTCTGCAGTTTGGGAAAGTTACATTTTTGGACCACAATGCCCAAATTTGCTCATTTTCTGGGGAGAGACTCTGGAAGTTGTAACCAAAAAAAAGAAACCTTCCAAGGTACTATGTATGGCACTCTGTGAATCACTTCCCTCCTACGTTCACACTAAGACTGAATAATAGTGAGCATTTCTCTAGCCCACGGTAGGAAACAGAAATAAAATATCAGAATACATCATGCATCCACATTTCAGATACTGCGAAGAGTTCAGGTCAGTCTGTCTCAGGAACAGAACTGGGGAAGGAAACATATTTAGGCTATACAGCAAAATGCAACAAAATCCAAAATCCACAAAGAGTGATACCTTTATTGGCAAACTGGTATGCAGAAAAAACGTCCTGGTCCTGACATTTCACTGGCTTCTTCATCAGGCAACGATATTAAATATCATACAGAAGAAGAGATATGACCATGTTCGAGTCACAGGCCTGCATTCTGTCACTGGGTGCATCTGCACTGTAGAAATGAAGCAGTTTGGTATCACTTTAAGTGCTGTAGTGGCATCCTATGGAATCCTGGGATTTTTAGTTTTACAAGCCTTCTCTGTCAAAAGTGCTGGTGTCTCATCTTGGGGGCCATTCAGACTACCTTTTGTACCGAATTGTAACCCGGATTAAAAGTGGGAAGGTCCCATTGGCACCGGTTTAAAAACATCAGGATCAGGGTCTTGCACACCAGATGCGGGGCAAATGCCCCTTAGAGCTTTTTTTCCGAACATGGATTATTTCCCATGTCTTTTAGGAAAACCTGTTTCTTCCCTGCTGCCGGCAAATGTGAACTTGGCCCTGTTCATGATCTGGTCAAGTTCAGGGACGGGATTTATGTCAGAGGGAGGACAGAGAACGGAACATGCCTCCTTCTCTCTCTCTCTCTCTTGTAAATTTATTTTTGACAGATTATGCGAATGCTTGTTCCACAGGTTGATACACATTGATAGAATTGTCTGATTGTGCTACATTTCCCTTTCGTTTGCTTGCTGCCGGCACGACAGGTCACTCTGCCAGTTGCCATTGTTAAAGTGTGTGTGTGTGTGTGTGTGTGTGTGTGTGTGTGTGTGTGTGTGTGTGACAGAATATGTGAATGCTTGTGTTTTCTTTTAAATTTGGCAAATTGATTCAATGTGTGAATGCTTTTGCTACATATGTGTATGTAAGGAGAGATGGCACTCAAGGGTGGCAATCGGAGGGAAAGCAAAGAAAGAGGATGCAAAGATGGCATTCTGAGGTGAGGTATTATTATTATTGTTGTTGTGACAGATTATGTGTATGCTTTGGGCTGGAAGGGAAGGGAAGAGGATGGCATTGGGGGGGAGGCAAGGGCTTCGGAGGTGGCATTGGGCTGGAAGCGAAGGGAAGGGAAGAGGCTGGCATCCTTGAGGGGGAGGCAAGGGCTTTGGAGGTGGCATTTGGCTAGAAGGGAAGGGAAGGGAAGAGGCTGGTATACGAGGGGAGGCAAGGGCTTCAGAGGTGGCATTTGGCTAGAAGGGAAGGGAAGGGAAGGGAAGAGGCTGGTATACGGGGGGAGGCAAGGGCTTCAGAGGTGGCGTTGGGCTGGAAGCGAAGGGAAGGGAAGAGGTTCCAAAGAGGAGGAAATGCTGGGCTGGAAGCAAAGGGGAAGCTAGAGGCTGGCATTCAGAGGGAAGGCTGTGGAAACCCATGACTTTGGGGAGTCACACTCTCTCAGCCTCAGGGGAAAGGCAATGGCAAATCTCCTCAGAACCAATCTTGCCAAGAAAACCCCAGTAGGGAGTCGTTTTAAGGTTGCCATAATCTGTAATGATACAAATACACACAACACACACATGCACCTGGAGGTTTTTAAATTTGACAAGTTGACAGAATATGCACACACTGCCGCCATTTTTTTTAAAAAGGAGGGGGAAAGAACCAATTCTGTTGGCCAATGATTGTAGGATATGTCACCTTTGACGAAAGTGGAAGTGAATTTGATTGACAAGAGAGGAGGCTCCATTTTAAAGCGGTACTGCAAATGTGAACTTCAGAGGGGCAAATTGCACCGGTCAAGGTAAAGGGTAGTGAGAACTTCTACCCGGGGGATTAGGTATGGGGGCAACCGGATCTGCCCAGTTCCTTCCAGAGCAAATGGGCTAGTGAGAATGGGGCCTTAGCATATAAAAAAGTGGGATATGTGGTTTTCACTGCAACTTGTCTTCCGATTCCAGAAAACAAAAGACCTGCATCCACCTGATGTGTTTCTCCCAAGGAAGGCAAGACTAGACTGCAGAGGAGTAAAAGCCTCAAAGTGGGCTGAAAAAGTAGTACCAACAGAGTTGAGGCTTGTATGCTCTATTAATGTAACAGGACTTTCTTGTGAGTAGAATTACACAGAATTGTGCCGAAAGCACCAAAAAATCATCTATGCACAGTTCTCTGTCCAAAAATGCAATAATGAGGTAGAATGTTTGAAAAATCCAGGTATTTTGGGACTTCCCCCCCAAAAGATAAAATAAATCAAGATCTGGGAATTCTGAAAGCATCCCCAATTTTAAAAGCTCAGTAAATTGATATACAGAACAGCCAATAAAGGGGGTATTTCTAGAGGGAAAGACACAAGGAATGCACAATGCGCTCTTGCATGCACACACATGCACACACATCCTGCAGCTGACACAACGAAGTGAGCAGACTTCATTAAAAAAGCGCATTCAGTCAACATCTGCTGCCCAGAGATAAGAGTTGCTGTACATCATTCCCTATTTTCCATGGGCTGATCGCTCATTTTATCTGGCAAAGAATGGGGGAAGAAAAGAGCGGGGAGAGAGATCTTTCTCGGTGGTTGTGTGGGTTTTGGAGGAAGCAAACTTCTCCCTTGTTATCATTAGGAGTTTTTTGAAGAGCTGTGTACCAAACACCATGTGCTGACTCTTTAGATTAGTGGATGCAAATGTGCATTTCTCTCTCTTAAAGAGATACAAGGAGTAAAGCTTTCATGTGTCCAAATGGCCCTTGCGGTCTCTTCCGACTCAACAATTCTATGATAGCTAGTGAGCTAGCATGGCATAGTGGTTTGACCATTGGATTACAACTCTGGAGACCAGGATTCAATTCCCAGCTTGGCCATGGAAAGCCACTGGGTGATCTTGGATAAATCACACTCTCTCAGCCTCAGAGGATGGCAGTGGTAAACCCCCCTCTGAAGAAACTTGCCAAGAAAACCCCAGGATAGGTTCACCTTTGGGTTGCCATAAGTTGAAAATTATTCAAAGGCACACAACAGGCAAACTATAGCTAGCATAGTTTTTTTGTGGGTTTTTCAGGCTATGTGCCTATGTTCTTGAAGAGTTTATTCCTGATGTTTCGCCTGCATCTCTGGCTGGCATCTTCAGATATTTTACAATGCAGCGCTAAGTCCTGAAATAGTGACAGGGAAACTTTAGCCAAATTCTGCATGCAGAACTCTTATACTGTGCCCAACTGTGGAGTTTATCACATGGGGGAAATCCCATGCAAAAACAGCTCTTTAAATTGGAAAAAACCTGCAAAAGTGGGTTGATATTCACATGACGTTGTTGTTAAACTAATGTTAACCCAAACAGAAAGTGGAGGGAAAGTAGACAAAAGTCACTCCTTTTTACTTTGGAAAATTCCGAAAGTAAAAAGGAGCAGCTTTTGTTTACTTTCTGTTTGGGTTAACATTAGTTTAATAAGAATGTGTGTGAAAATCATCCGAATTTTGTAGGGGTTTTCTAGCTTTTAAATCCCATTTTTGCACGTAGTAATAAACTCCTAGATGGAGATGGCTTATAAGTGAACTGGTGTAGTGGATTGAATGGTGATCTAGGACTGGGGAGACCGGGTTCAAATCCCAGATTGGCCATGAATTAGAGATGTGTGAGGGCTTTGAGTGCCACTCCTGACACTCGTGCCATAGGTTCGCCATCACTGTTTTAGACTCAATCTTTACTCGCATAATTCCTCAAGTGGGTGACCGTTGACTGGTTAGTATTTTTCCATCTAACCCAATAGTTTCCAGCCTTTGGTCCTCTATTTGTTTTGAACTTCTGCTGCCAGAAGCCCCAACCTACTTGGCCAACAGTCAGGAATGATGGGAACTGAGGTCCAACTCATCTGGAGGGCCAAGGTTGGAAACCACTGGTAACCTACTTCACAAGATTGTTGTGAAGATAAAATGGGTGCAGGGGAAGAACCACCAAATGTTCACTTAAACTCATTGGAATATGTCAATAAATAGACTATAGTAAAAAGAGCAGTAATATTGGTCTGTTTTTGTTTTTTTTAAACCCAGCATTGATATTTTTAGAGGACCCAAGCTGCTTCCCTGCTGGTCTTCATGATGTACTAACACTTTGCAACGCAACTGCCGTTTGCCTCCTATCCATTATCCTCTTCCTGGGTCAGCGCAGTTGCCAGAACCTTTCTGTGGGGCACCTGAGCTTTCTGTCTGCATTAACCATAGCCAGGGTGAGAGAAAGTTGAGTCCCAACCAAGAGACAAAAAATAGGAAAGTCACAGGGGCTGCGTGAAGGTCTCCCATCTCACAAAGTCAGGATACCATTGCACAGCCCGAGTATAGAATTATGCATGCTTTTCCAAAAAGCAGGGCATGCATTTGACCCTGGGAAGCGATGCCTTCTGACCCTGCCTCAGTGGCCTCTGCAAATGGAGAGATTTGCAAATGGGAAATACAGAATTACAGGCTCAGCAGGCATTTCCAAGAGAGAGCGCACCAAAAAGTGCATTGAAGGTCTGCACAGAGAGGATTGTGAGAGCAATGGTTCACTTCCATGACATGCTCCGACTCACTTCTGTCATGTGCAAGAGGAATCACCCAGCCCCTCTGGGAGAAAGCGGAAAGTGTCTGTATCTTTCCCAGAGTTACTAGGCATAGGCTGAGGAACCACATCAAAAGTTGTTGTTGTTGTTGTTGGCCTTCAAGTAGTTTCTGACTTATAGCAACCCTAGGGAGAATCTATCATGGGGTTATCTTGGCAAGCTTTGCTTAGGAGAGGTTTGCCATCGCTCCCTCTGGTGCTGAGAGCGTAACGCAAATCTTTGTGTGTTCAACAGAATTCAAAAGAACCTTAACGAACTAGATAATTGAGCTGAAAGGGACAGAATTTGTGGCCCAAAGGTAGAATTTGGCATTTGTCTCTGTTGAATATCAGAGACAAATGCAAAATTCTACGTTTAGGCCACACAAACTAAATGCACACTGAATGGATGATGAATACTTGGTGTAGCATGTGAAAGAAGCTTTAGGATTATTATTGAACTCTAGGATTATAGTGTGATGGAGCAGCTAAAAACCAAATGAGGTTCAAGGCTGCATCCATAGGAATACAATCCCTCGGTAAAGGGAAGTAATAGTGCCACTCTATTCTGCTGGGGTCAGGCCTCACCTGGAATAGTGAGTCCAGTTCTGGGCCCCAAAATTCAAAAAGGATGATGAGAAATTGGAGCATGTCCAGAAGAGGAAGATGAAAATGGTGAAAGGTCCTAAAACCCTCTAGCCTTATAAGGAGCAGTTTAGGGAGCTGGGTATGTTCAGCCTGGAGACGAGAAGGTGAAGAGGTCACATGAGAACCACGATTCAAAATTTGAAAGGATGTCATATTGAAGATGGAGCAAATTTGTTTTCTGCTGCTCCAGAGAGACATGGAGCAATGAATGCAAACTACAGGAAAAAAGATTCCACTTCAACACTAGGAAGAACTTCTTGACAGTAAGATCTGTTCAACAGTGGAAGATGCTGCCTCAGAGAGTAGTGAGGGTTGGACTGGATGTCCTCTGGGTCTCTTCCAACTCTAGGGTCCAAAACACACTGCAGAAATAATCCAGTTTGAGGCCGCTTTAACTGCCCTGGCTCAATGCTAGAGAATTCTGGGAACTGCTGTTTTGTGAGACATTTAGCCTTCACTATCAGAGCTCTGGTGCTGCAATCAATGACAATTCCCAGGATTCCCTAGCCCTGAGCCAGGGCAGTTAAAGCAGTTTCAAACTAAATTATTTCTGTGTTGTGTTTTGGACCAAGGATTCTATGACTCTATGAATGGGACTAACCTTGTTTGGACTAACCAACAGGATCCCAGCCATGGAGTTACTCAATCTTGGATAGTCTCTTCAGCAGTGCCTCTAAGGTACCCCCCCCCCCAGCATTACACAAACAGCCCCTGTGCATGATTCCCCACTGTATAGTAGGACCATAAGCAGGTACAGTGCAGAAACACGGTTGCACCATGATGACATTCAGCAGAAGGATAGTGTGTAATTCCATGAATACAAGTTTACATTGCATAAACACAATATAGAATCTCAGTCTAAAATGCAAAGGAGCTATGCAAGGTGCTCAGCGGATTTGGGAAGATTAGTACTGGAGCCTTCAGATAAAGTTCAGAGTAAAATACTGGGCAGATTCACATGCACATACCAACATGGAAACCACCAGCTGCAGCGGCTGATATCTGTGTTTTGCACACACAATTGCCTTTTACTTGAGTCAGAGAGAGAAAGAAAGGAGGGAGGAGGGAGAAATGATTCTGCCCTCTCCCCTCTCACCAATTCAGGCCAAGGATGACTCACGGTGACAGGATGTGCAATATTCATAAGCACACTCCCATTTTCACCCCCTCTGAGCCAAGACCAGGCAATTCACCAATGTCCCAACAGGGATGTAGCTAGGATTTTAGGAAGGGGGGGTCCAGATTAAGTGCCACCATTATAATGGGGCTTGAGTGCGGCGGTGCAGCAGCACACACCATTCATTTTTCTAATGGAAGGGGGGGTCTGGACCCCAAGAACCCCCCCCCCTGGCTACGTCCCTGGTCTCAACTGCCTCCCTGGTCCCCAGGCATTTTTTGTCACCAACGCTGCAGCCTGGGAATAAACCAATAAAATACAGAGTGTAACCTAGTGCAACACATGAAGTATATAGAATTTGACAGCCCTTGTGAGGGCATCTTATAAGGTGTCATACCTGATGCCTGCTACAATAATTGAGAGCTGTCAACAGTCCTAAGACGCACCAACTTTGCATTTCAAATGTCAAATTGAGCTTTCAACATGTCAGCTCCATTTGGGGTATGATGCAGAGGTCAGTAAAATGACGTTTTTGAACTTTAATTTCCAGAAGCAGTGATCCCGTCAGGGGAGAGGGTCTGGGAACTGCATCCCAAAAAGTAAGTAACTTTTCCAGGAGCTAGAGAGGACATTCGTTTTTAAAAATGTCACTTAGAAAGAACCCCAAGAGCCAAAACATTTTATCAACTGAAGAAGGCAGAGTGAGGATGAACAGTCACTGTGGAAATCATGGAATCTTCTGGATGTTGTTGGACTGCAAGACCCCAAAACCCATACCTAACATTGGCAAGTGTAAAGAATGCTGGGACTTGTAGTCCAACAATATTTGGAGAAGCAACACAGTTCTAACCTCTCTTCTAAACAAAAATAAAAATGGAAATGTGGAATATGAATCCTATCTTTGGGCTGTATAATGTAAATCTCAAGCAGAGTTCTGCTACACAGCCCTTGTGTTGAATGGCAGTGTTATGCAACTGAATGTGGATGCAAATGTCCAACCAAACACACAAGCACATGTGCCCCTCTGCTCCCACAATCTTGAACTGGATGTAGGTGTTTTTTGTTGTTGTTATCGTGTGCTTTCATGTCATTTCTGACTTATGGTGACTGCATGGGGTTTTCTTGGCAGGTTTCTTCAGGGAGGGTTGCTATTGCCATCTTCTGAAGGTGAGAGAGTGTCACTTGCCCAAGGTAGCCCTGTGGGTTTACATAGCTAAGCTGAACCCTGATCTCCAAAGTTGTAGTCCAACACTCAAACCACCAAACCATCCTGGCTTTCTGCAGATGTCGTGCATTGGGCAAAAAAAGTTTAACCATTTCCACCTGCAACTGTAGACATGTGTAAGGCATGCAGAGTTTATGTGATTTATGGTATGTGATAATGTGAACTTAAGATTGAACACAACCAAATGCACAACTGAAAGAGTGCTACCACCAATTTCAGTAAGGGCAGAGGGACATGCATTGGCCAAGAATGTGCATTTCTGTGCATAATACACCATGTGCACAACTCTGTTTCTGCAACCTTGAATTGAATGCAAACTTTGTGCATCCTACAAAAATGCCCATACCTTTCCATAGGGGAATTCACGCAGGTATAGTTCTGACCCACATTTCATTTCAGATCTGAGATGCATCTTCTTTTACTCCTGCCTGGAAACTCAGACAGAACGTCGACTGTTTTAAAAATAGGAATCAGACTAGCGAGGCGTTGACAAGTTTAATTTACCACTCAGAAGAGGCAATTTCCCGCTGTTGATGGCTCCGCAGGCATCTCCAAGACCCAGCCACTCCCCTGATGCAGCGGCATGGCTAATGAATAGCTGGGCCTCTGACAGGCAAATGAGCACAACCCGTTCTTTCAATAAAGACTCAGTTTGTAAAAAGATGAGAGGAACGCTTGACAGCCACATGTGACATGCATGCACCTCAAGCATGCACCGAGGGCATTGTAGTGTGCAAACGAATTTCTCTGACACAGACGTTCAGGGGGATCAGAGAACAAGAGCCAACATGGTGTAATGGACTGAGCATTGGGCTACAACCCTAGAGATTAGGCTTCTTGGCTTCTAGGGACAGTTCAGGCTTGATTTACTCTTAGATCCATCTATTTGTCTTTTTGGTGGTCCCTGGTTTCCATAGAAATCTTCCCCCAGCATCACATTTCAAATAAACTCATTTTCTTCCTGACAGCTTATTAACAGCTTCTTCTTTTTCTTAGCAGGCCAGCTCAGGTTTTGCAAATGCAGGGGCAGCTGTGGTTTGCTTGATGCAGCCAGTCCAGCTGTGATGTGGTCTCCTTCTTTTCCTACAGCCTTTCACTTTGCTCAGCATTATCGTCTTTTCCAGTGCATCATGTTGCCTCGTGATCGGTCGAAAGTATATATTCAGTTTAGTCATTTTAGCTTCTAGTGAGAATTCAGGCTTGATTTGCTCTTGGATCCTTTTATTTCTGTTTTTGTCAGTCCAGGATACGCTCAGCACTCCGCTCCAGCAAATGGGTTGATTTTCTTCCCTTCAGTTTTCTTCACTGTGTAGCTTTCACAGCCTTACACAGAAATCAGATATACTAAAGCATGGATGATTCTGGTTTAGGGTTTTAATGATACAACTTTACACTTGAGAATCTTATCTAGTTCTTTCATATGAGCTGCCCTTCTAGTCTTCTTCTGATTTCTTGACTACAGTCTCCATTTTGGTTAATGACTGAGCCAAGGCACAGAAACTCTTTCAACATTGGGTAAATATTTTAGAATCATAGAATAATGGGAACCCAGTATCCTAGAATCATAGAGTTGGGAGAGACCACAAGGGTCATCCAGCCAAACCTTCTTCTGCCATGCAGGAAGATACCATCAAAACCCTCTCCAAAGATGGCCATCCAGCCTCTGTTTAGCCTGACGAAGAGAAGATTAAGAGGTGATATGATAGCCCTGACTCAATGTTGGGAGGGATGTCATATTGAGGAGGGAGCAAGCTTGTTTTCTGCTGCTCCAGAGAACAGAACCTGGAGCAATGGATGCAAGCTACAGGAAAAGAAATTCCACCTCAACATTAGGAGGAACTTCCTGACAGTAAGGGCTGTTCGACAGTGGAACACAATCCCTCAGAGTCTAGTGGAGTCTCCTTCCTTGGAGGTCTTTAAGCAGAGGCTGGATGGCCATCTGCCAGGGATGCTTTGATTGTGAGTTCCTGCATGGCAGAAGGGGTTGGACTGGATAGCCCTTGGGGTCTCTTCCAACTCTATGATGATGATGATGATGATGATGATGATTGTTATTAACCTTTATTTATAAAGCGCTGTAAATTTACACAGCGCTGTACATACAATCTTTTTAATTGGACGGTTCCCTGCTTCAGGCTTACAATCTAGAAAGACACGACACAAAAGGAGAAGGGAGGGGTGGTGGGGAAGGGTCCTCTCTAGTAGGATAATACATATAAAATACATAGCAATACAGGAAATGATTCAATAAAACAGACAACAAAGAAGCATCAAATAGAATGATTCTATCATTCTATGATCCTATGATTCTAACTGCAACTGCATATGAAAATCTTCTTGCAATCGCGCTATAAGAATGGGAAAAGGACAGGAGAAGGACATTTTGTCCCCCTCTGATAATCTCCCTGGTCTCTGGAGGAGCAGAAAATAAGCTTGCTCCATCTTCGATAAGACATTTCTTCAAATATTTAAACATAGAATCATAGAATCATAGAGTTGGAAGAGACCACTAGGGCCATCCAGTCCAACCCCCCGCCATGCAGGAAATCCAAATCAAAGCATCCCTGACAGATGGCCATCCAGCCTCTGTTTAAAGACCTCCAAGGAAGGAGACTCTATCACCCTCCGAGGAAGGAGTGCATTCCACTGTCGAACAGCCCTTACTGTCAGGACGTTCCTCCTAATGTTCAGGTGGAATCTCTTTTCCTGGAGCTTGCATCCATTGTTCCGGGTCCTGTTCTCTGGAGCAGCAGAAAACAAGCTTGCTCCCTCCTCAATATGACATCCTTTCAAATATTTAAACAGGGCTATCATATCACCTCTTAACCTTCTTTTCTCCAGGCTAAGCATCCCCAGCTCCCTAAGTCGTTCCTCATAGGGCATGGTTTCCAGACCTTTCACCATTTTTGTCGCCCTCATTTGGACACGCTCCAGTTTCTCAATGTCCTTTCTGAATTGTGGCGCCCAGAACTGGATACAATATTCTAGGTGGGGCCTGACCAGAGCAGAATACAGTGGCACTATTACTTCTCTTGATCTAGACACTATACTTCTATTGATGCAGCCTAAAATAGCATTCGCCTTTTTAGCTGCCGCATCACACTGTTCACTCATGTTCAACTTGTGGTCTACTTGGACTCCTAGATCCCTTTCACATGTAGTTTCATTCAGCCAGGTGTCACCCATCCTATATCTGTGCATTTTATTTTTCCGCCCTAAGTGCAATACCTTACATTTCTCTGTGTTGAATTTCATTTTGTTAGCTTTGGCCCAGCTTTCTAGTCTATTCAGGTCATTTTGGATCTTGATCCTGTCCTCTGGGGTATTAGCTATTCCCCCTAATTTGGTGTCATCTGCAAATTTGATAAGTATGTTCCCAATTCTGTCATCCAGGTCATTGATAAAGATGTTGAATAGCACTGGGCCCAGGACAGAGCCCTGTGGGACCCCACTGGTCACTTCTCTCCAGGATGAAAAGGAGCCATTGTTGAGCACCCTTTGGGTTCGGCCGGTCAACCAGTTACAAATCCATGTAACAGTTACCTTGTCTAGTCCACATTTTACAAGCTTGTTTGCAAGAATGTCATGGGGAACCTTGTCAAAGGCCTTACTGAAATCAAGATCTACTATATCCACAGCATTCCCTTCATCTAGCAAGCTGGTAATTTTATCAAAGAAAGAGATTAGGTTTGTCTGGCATGACTTGTTTCTCTGAAACCCATGTTGACTTTTTGTGATGATGGCATTGCCTTCTAGATGTTCACAGACTCTCTGTTTAATGATCTGCTCTAGAATCTTTCCTAGTACTGATGTCAGACTAACTGGACGATAATTGTTGGGATCCTCTTTTTTCCCCTTTTTGAAGATGGGGACAACGTTTGCCCTCCTCCAGTCTGCTGGGATCTCTCCTGTTTTCCAGGAGTTTTCAAAGATTATTGCCAATGGCTCCGATATGACATTTGCCAGTTCTTTTAATACCCTTGGATGGAGTTCATCTGGTCCCGGAGACTTAAATTCATTTAGATTAATAAGGTGTTCCTCTACTATCTCTTTACTTATTCTGTACTGAAATTCCCCTATTCTGTCCTCTGCTCCTTTATCCTCAGGTTGAGCACCCTTTGCCTTTTCTGAGAAGACTGAGGCAAAGAAAGTGTTGAGTAATTCTGCCTTTTCTCTGTCTTCTGTTAGCATTTTGCCATCTATTCCATGAAGTGACCCTACTGTTTCTTTCTTCTTCCTTTTGCTGCGGACATATCCAAAAAAGCCCTTTTTATTGTTCTTAACCTCTCTAGCAAGCCTGAGTTCATTCTGTGCTTTAGGCTGCATCAATAGAAGTATAGTGTCTAGATCAAGAGAAGTAATAGTGCCACTGTATTCTGCTCTGGTCAGGCCCCACCTGGAATATTGTGTCCAGTTCTTGGCACCACAATTCAAAAAGGACATTGAGGAACTGGAGTGTGTCCAGAGGAGGGCGACTAAAATGATGAAGGGTCTGGAAACCATGTCCTATGAGGAACGACTCAAGGAGCTGGGGATGTTTAGCCTGGAGAAGAGAAGGTTAAGAGGTGATATGATAGTCCTGTTTAAATACTTGAAGGAATGTCACATTGAGGAGGGAGCAAGCTTGTTTTCTGCTGCTCCAGAGACTAGGACCTGGAGCAATGGATGCAAGCTGCAGGAAAAGAGATTCCACCTCAACATTAGGAGGAACTTCCTGAGAGTAAGGGCTGTCCGACAGTGGAACACACTTCTCCCTCAGAGTGTAGTGGAGTCTCCCTCCTTGGAGGTCTTCAAACGGAGGCTGGATGGCCATCTGTCAGGGATGATTTGATTTGGATTTCCTGCATGGCAGAATGGGGTTGGACTGGATGGCCCTAGTGGTCTCTTCCAACTCTATGATTCTATGACCCTATACTCAAGGCTGTGGCTTCCTTGATGGAGTCCATCCATCTGGAATGGGCCCTTCTTCTTTTCCTCCTGCCTTCTATCTTCCCAAACATTATTGTCTTTTCTAGGGAGTCATGTCTTCTCCTGATACGGCCAAAGTACAATAATTTCAGTTTAGTCATCTTGGCTTCTAGGGAGAGTTCAGGCTTGTTTTGATCTTGGACCCATTTTTTGGGTCTTTTTAGCAGCCAAGAGTAACTCTTCTCCAGATAGGGCTGCCATTTGTCCCGGAAAACCTGGAAAATCCCAGATCTAAAGGAGTCAGAAACATCCTGGTTGCCTAGGCCAGTTGAAGCAGTAAATCCCAGATTTCTCCTTCGTTGCAGTCCAATGGGTAGCTGAAAATGCGGCAGTGATGATGAAGCAGCAAATCACACAAGAAGACTGATACAAGAAGACTGGTAGCTGCATGCTCTGGTTGCAACTGGACAGGTGTAGCATTGCTACCTTATTCTTCCATTCCCTCCCTCCTTCCCCCAACAGGCCCAGAAGATAAGAAAGGAATGGTGTTGTGTTGTGTGGTGATTGTGTTGTGGGCTTGAGCCTAGGGCTAGGCAGTACAGTGGAACTTCACTTCCAAACAGCCTTGAGAGAGTAAGGCAAGTCCCTTTACTCTCTGGGGCAACTTAGAAGCCTCCCTCACTCCACACAGATAGGAAGAAAGAGCTCTCAGCTTGGTACCGCTACTGAGGTTGAAACATAATGGCAGAAAAAGTGCAGTGATTAATGTGTGGAATTTCCATAATCAGAATGCAAATCAATAATATTCACAATTATAATAATTTGCATAATAGGCAAATTAGTTACCCAGACATGAGGAACTGGAATATGAAAGCACTATCTCCAGCACCACGTTTCAAAAGACTCGATTTTCCTCCTCAACAGCTTTCTTCGCCGTCCGGCTTTCACAACCACACAGAGGAGTGGCAGATATGATGGCATGGACCGTCCTAACTTCAGTATTCAGTGAGATATCTTGGTACTTTAAGATCTTGGCTAGTTCCTTCACAGCTGCTTTTCCAGATCTTTGTCTTCTTCCGATTTCCTGGCTGTAGTCTCTTTTCTGATTAATGACTGAATCTTGAGCGATTTCAGCTTCCTCATTGTGTACATTAAAGTTATATAAATAATCTGTGGTCATTACTTTTGTTTTCTTGTTCATTTGTAGGTTGAAAGACAAAGGGATGCCATATGTCATAGGAATTGTCCTTTCTTAGCTGGCACCTCTTCTGAACTGATGTGCAAACTTCTCAGCCCACTGCAATCCCTGACAATGAACATAGGCAGGGCAACTGCCTTGCATGCAGCCCATTCATGTTGTGTCTGCAGTGTGCGCAGTCCATTGTGTATAGTCCATTTGTAATAGAGTTTATCATCTCACTTCCTTCCCACTTCCTTCCCTTGCAAACTCACCCCTTCCTTCCTTCCTTCCTTCCGCTCTCTGCATTTCCAAGGGATGCTTCCTACTATGTTATTTGATCCCATCTCCGCTTTCCCTCTTTCATTCTGCACTAACCTGGCATGGAGTGCTGGAGCTCTAATTTCCTTCTGCCATCACTGGAAGCCTTCGTGCCCCACTCATCTCCAAAAGAGGCAGGTTACCAGGCAACCTGGAGGAATACTCAGAAGATTACTACGCATGGCTTTGAAACCACAATTAAAGTTGAAAAATAACGCCTTTGGCGATACTTGATGCACGATGTCATCTCCGACCCATAGCTGCCATGTCTCCAAAGAGTGGTTAAAGTATCCCCTCGGAGGGTGGTGGAGTCTTCTTATTTGGAGGTCTTTAAACAGAGGCTGGATGGCCATCTGTCGGGGATGCTTTGATGGAGAGTTTCTGCATGGCAGAAGGGGGTTGGACTGGATGGCCCTTATGGTCTCTTCCATCTCTATGATTCTATGATCTTATGCATACCTTTTCATTGATGGGGAAAATTAAAAAATAATCTCCGCATCATACTGCAGTCCCATTAATGCCCATTACATCATTGCTGTGGCATTTGTGATATTGTCAGCTGCTTGGTGACAACATCGTGCAACTGATGGTGTCTTTGTCCATGTGCTTGCCTGTGGTCCCCTTGTGAAATGAGAAACTATACCCATGGATGGAGTCAAGCCATTGACTCAACAGCTGAATGGTGAGTCAACATGCCCATGGGTCTGGCTATGCTTCCCTTGTTCAATTTGGGAAAATTCCCAGCAGCTGTTTCTGCAATCCCAGTTAATCACAGGATACATTGAAAATCCTAACATATATCTTCTTCGTGGTGTCTGTGAATCACACAAATGGGTTTATTCTGCGCCTGTGCAGGAATGCTCGAAACTTCTAGAATCTCTGAGCAAAAGTTAGTTTGCAACCTTTTGCAACTTTTTGGCAGTAGCTCTGCCCATCCCATATATAGCCCCTAACGGCCCCGTTCTTCTCCAGTTCCTTCATTCCGCCATGTTTAGCAGCTTGAGGAACTTCACTAGCTTGGTTTACCTTGCTATAGGCCTTTCTTATTGAAATCTCTGGACTACTGACCAACAGAATCATTCTTGACCACTCTCATGGACTATCCTACAGATTTGTTATCAGTTTACGGCTTGAATACGGTACTCTTGACTATTCTTTTTAACCATGGCCTCTTTTAAAAGATACGCCAAGTGCGGGGTAAAAATCCCAACTTCGGATGGACATGGTAAATGCGTCCTTTGGTTATGGGAGACCCATATCCTGAGGGATTGCCCCCATTGTAAGGCCATAACTACACAGGCCTTGAAAAATAGACATCAAAAACTGAAGGCTTCCCTTAATAATAATGATAATAATAATAATAATAATAATAATAATAATAATAATAATATAGTTTATTTATATCCCGCTTTTCCAGTTTTGATCAAAGCGGCATACAAGTTTAAGTAAAAATACATCAAGGTAAAAACAATTTAAACAGTATCTAAGAACAGTCACAATAACAGTAAAAACGGCAGGTTCAGCTGAGTGGGGGAATCCATAAACATCACAAGGTCGTCAAACCGAGGGGGTGAAACATGAAGGAACATCTCATGGGGGAAAGGCTTGGGAAAAGAAGAAGGTCTTAAGGTTCTTCTTAAAGGTCTCTAAAGATGTGGTGGAGCGGAGCTCATATGGAAGATTATTCCATAATCTTGGGGCCGAGATAGAAAAGGCCCGTTGAGAGGTCCTTGCATAGCATGCAGTTGGGACCTCTAGCAGATTCTTCCCTGCTGACCTGAGTGAGCGGGGCGGTTTATATGGGGAGAGGCGTTCCTCCAAGTACCCTGGGCCCAAGCCATTTAGGGCTTTATAGGTTATAACCAACACCTTGTATTGAGCCCGGAAGCGCATAGGCAGCCAATGAAGATCCTTCAGGATTGGTGTAATATGATCTGATCTGGAACACCCAGCGACCAGTCTCGCTGCCATATTTTGCACTAACTGTAGCTTCCGGGTTTGGTACAAGGGTTGCCCCATGTACAGTGCATTGCAGAAATCCAATCGAGAGGTTACCAGGGCATGTACTACAGTTTCAAGGTTCCTCCGGTCCAGGTAGGGGTGCAGCTGGCGTATCAGCCAAAGCTGATAACAAGCGCTCCTGACTGCCGCATCCACCTGAGATGACAGCTGGAGCGACGAGTCTAGGAGCACTCCCAAGCTGCAAACCGAGTCCTTCAAGGGGAGCGTGACCCTGTTCAGGACAGGATGGTAAATCTCACCGCCCGGACCCGGGGAACCTATCACGAGTGCTTCCGTTTTCTCTGGATTCAAACTGAGTTTGTTTTCCCTCATCCAGCTCATTACCGACTCCAAGCAGGCATTTAGAGGAGAGATGCCATCCCTAGTCACTACATCAGTCGGAGACACAGAGAAGCAAATTTGGGTGTCATCAGCGTACTGATAACACTGCGCCCCGTGTCTCCGGATGATCTCTCCCAGCGGTTTCATGTAAATGTTAAATAGCATGGGGGACAGAATAACTCCTTGAGGGACACCAGATGTCAGTTCCCTCTTATCGGAGCAGATGTCCCCCAGCTGCACCATCTGAAATCTGCCCAAGAGGTAGGAACGGAACCACTGGAGCGCAGTGCCCCCGATACCTAACTCCCTCAGACGTTCTGGAGAAGGATACCATGGTCAATGGTATCAAAAGCTGCTGAGATGTCCAAGAGCACTAACAGGGACACGCTTCCCTTGTCCATGCTTTACAAAAAGGTCCTCCAACCCCCTCCAGTCTCCACTTTGGCTCCTCATCCAAAGCCCTCCACGAGGCCGTCCACTTCAGTGGCCCCAAAGGAAAAATCCCTAAAATCATGGATGGATCTTAGTGGGGACACTACAAAGTCCTCTAAGAGGAAACCTGGAGACTAGCAAAAGTCCTCCAAAAAGGCTCTTACTGAGCAAGAGCACCCTAGACGGGCTAGATCTGCCTCCCCCATGGCAAAATCCCGTCGTAAGGGCCCTATATACCCAGTCCTATATCAAAGATCTCAGGGCAGCTCACAAATTGTAGTATCCAAAGAAGCTGAACAATTTAAAACAATAAAATAATAAAATAAACTAAAATGTATTAATCTGCAACCATAAGTTAACAACAGAATTAGAAGATTTAAAAGTTTTTAGAACTATGCCTAACGTGCATTTGAGATGAATTAATGAAGCCCAAAGGCTTTAATGAACAGCCAGGTTTTAACTTAGCACTAAAAGACATAAGTATTGGGACCTTTAGTTGATCTCAGATGAGTTTATTTTCTTTCTGTCAGCTCTCTTTATTGTCCAGCTCTCACATCCATATGTGGCGACGGGAAATGCAAAGTTTTGGACAATTCTATGATTCTATGACTTTAGTGTTCAGTTGTATATCTTTACTTATTAGAATCTTTTCTAGTTCTTTCATAGCTGCCCTTCCCATTCCTACTATTCGTGTGATTTCTTGGCTGCAGTCTTCTTTTTGATCAAGATTTGATCCAAGGTACAGGGATCTTTATTTAAATTTCCTCATTGTCTGGGATGAATTTATGTAGATCCTCCATGGTCATTATTTTTATTTTCTTTATGTTCAGCATTAGTTCAGCCTGCCTTTGCACTTTCCTCCTTGACCTTCCTTAGTAATTGTTCCAAGTCTAGAATGTTTTCCTCTCTCCTAGTATGCTCTGCATATCTTAGATTCTTGATTTTCCTTCCTCTTATCTTTGCTTCTCTTTCTAAGTCTAAACCTACTCTTTGTATGATGTTTTCAGCACACAAGTTGAATAAGTATAAAATGATAGTATGCAGCTTTGACTAAGTCTAGTACTCTTATAATATACTGAAGTAAGCGGCTGATGTAAAATTTGCTATAGTAATGCGCCTTCAAGTTATGGCCACCCTAAGGCTTATGGTGGGCTTTTCTTGGCAAGATTTGTTCAGAGCAGGTTTTGTCCTTGCCTTCCTCTGAGAAATCTTCTAAACCTGAGAGAGTGTGAGTTGACCAATGACACCCAGTGGGTTTCATGGTCAAACGGGGAACCGAACCCTTGTCTCCAGAGTCATATTACAACACTCAAAACACTATGTAGTTTATCACGCAGGGAAAAATTGGAAGTTTAAAATGGTAATAACTCATTATTAACTCACAATTGTGCAAATGGTTTTCACACACAAAGCGCTGTTATTCTGTGCAGAATCCGAGATTAACTTGCACTTGTGCGCAAATGGTTTTCACACAATGGGACCAAATGTGCTTCCATGTTGATAATGATTAAAGCATGCACATCCTGCCAAAGCGAGCAAATGGGGAAATTATTTTCACATGTAGACCGTGACAAATCTGCGTGTGTGTGTGTCCCAGCCTTCCCTCAGCAGCTATTCCTTTAAGAGCCCTGGCTACGAAGAAGGGTGGTACTTATTTTAGGAGCTTTATAAGCAATATTACGATATTGCCCCATATTGCCCCATGGCACTGGAGGTAAACTTGCCCCAAAGAACCATGGGAAATCTGTCAACAAACACAAAAACAGGGAGAATCCCATGAATAAACCGCAAGTAGCTTTCACACTACAGCAGTTGTGCAAAAAAAGGGAATTCGTGAATGAAATGGAAATGAATTCACTATATTTCCCTGAAAATGCCTATTTGCTGGTTCATGTCACCTTCTTCTTGGATTCTATGAGGTTTGCCCCCAACATCTGGTGAAGACCATTTGCACATTTGCACCTAATATGTTGGATAATTGTGGTTTCTTACCTGTTTAAACTTCCAATTTTCCCCACGTGATAAACTCCTATGCCACTTTGTCTTTTTTTTAAAGGGCACATGCCAATGGCTGTGAGATTGATGAAAGTCACTTTGGCATTCAAAACTTGGGAACACTGAAAGGGATGCCCTCCTTTCCTGAAGAAGCACAATAATCTCTGACATCCACAAAACAGTTCTTGTGCCAAGCAAAATGCAGAAAATTCAAATTGCAAACTTTCGAAGCTCCACTGGTTTCTTCATCTCTGCAATTACTTTCATCGTCCCGGAGGAGATCCTCCCACGCTCTCTCGCTGCATCATCAGCCGACTTGCCAAAGAATAAATAGGCCTTTGATTGTCATTTAATGGTTTCCCAAAATACTAATGAAAAAGGAAAGAGGAGGGGGATCAAAACCCAACCCTCTAATAAGAAGGTTGATTTATTTTATTTTGCAGGTTATTCTAATCATTGGCTCCCATTAACTATAGGCCCAGTTGTTTATTGAGATAGGGATGACTCACCTGGCTATTCGAGAACTGGAATGAAGATTAATGAGAAACTTAGAGGCTTGGAGGAAAGTTAGAAAGCATGCATCTGAGGAAGTAGGCTCAAGTCTGCGAAAGCTCTTGCTAATAATGTTCCCATTCATCCTGTGAAGGAAGCACATAGGAGTTTATCACATGCAAAATAAAACGACTTACCTCTGCAGTGATACAGTCGCTTACGGGATGCAATCAGGATTTGTCGCACGAAAAATGCTACCAATGCGACTGGGCGACTGCATCTCGGCTCTCAGCTACTCTTAGACCACCACTTTTCAAAAAGAAGGAGCTTTCCGTGTTCACAAATTGTCCAGCTGAGCATGGCTGGGAGCCTGGATGCAGCCGGGATGCAGTTGCCCGGCGGCATTTTTCATGTGATCATTCCTGATTTGATCCTGTAAGGAACTGTATCACCGCAGGGGTAAGTGATCTCTTGCCTCGGGGATTATGGCTGCCCACAGTGCAGAGTTCATTTGGGGCCGTAGGGAGAACATACACATGTCAAAATTCAGAAGATATCAGTGCTGGTAACAGCAGATTCCACTGTGGCTTAGAATCGTAGAATTATAGAAACATAGGAGATTATCACACACAGTGCTTCTGTTGCCCAAACATCATCAAAATGGGTGGAAGCATCACCAGTGTGATCATGCCTGGTGCTTCGATCCGCAGAGAGAGGTGAGAAATATAAATAAAATTTATTATTATTATTGGCCCGATCCAGACAAGCCTATAGTGCGCTTTGTCATGTGCAAAGGGGTTGGCCGAGGGCGCACCGCCCATACGTGCCTCACCCCTAGCACATGATGAGGACGTCAAAATGGTGACGCCCTGTACAGACAGGCGCCGCCATTTTGACGAGATGGACGCCTAGCATCCGCATGTCGTGGCGCCATAATGACATTGCAAGTGTGACATTGGCACACTGTGGCATCATTATGGCACCGCAAAAAGAACCCACTTTTTGCGGGTTCTTTTTGCTCCGCTAGGGAGCCACACGGTTTGTCCGCTGCAGCTTCCTCGCAGAGCAAAACAAGGCACAGGCAGATCGCTTTTTGGGCGGTCTGTACCCAGCCATTATTATTATTATTTTAAAGTGAAATGTTATTGTTAGCGCCATGGAATCATCAGCGGAGAAGCTCTTTTCTTATTATTAACAAATTAATCCATTAATAAGAAAAGGGCTGCTTCCCTGACGATTCCATTGTGATTCCACGGCGATAACGCTTCTGTTTCACTTTAGAAGCGCCAGCAGCATGATCACACTGGTGATGCTTCCGACCATTTTGATGACGTTTGGCCGACGGAAGCGCCCCTTGTGATAATCTCCATAGAGTTGGAAGAGACCTCAAGGGTCATCCAAACCATGCAGAAACATACAAATCTCAAATGGAGCCAACCAATCTGGTCTCCCCCTTTCCCTGATGCCTTCTGCCCTGCCAGGACTAATGAGTTACATCTTCTCATGATATGTCCAACATGTGACTTCGATCATATTTATCTTGGCTTCTAGGGATAGTTTAGGCCTGATTTGCTCTGGGCAATACAGAATGCCATCATTATTTATTTGTGAGCTACTGTAAGTCCCTTTCGGGGAGAAAAGCGGGATAGAAATCAAATAGATAAATGAATAAATGAAATATTTTCTGCATAGAAAATGCCAGTTTCCCCCATAGAAAATTCCATTTTCTGCACGCAACAGCCGTGTGTATATTATGTTCAGAATAAATCTCAGGCTGTGAACAGTGTTCAAACAATGTGCAGCTTTCAAAGGCTTTTCTACAGAGAAAAAAAAAGAAGTGCTAAAATTTCTTGTTGCTTCCTTTGAGTAGAGAAAATTGGAGAAGAATTGCATCCCTAACCTCTAATTCAGTGGTTCCCAAACTTTGGTTCTCCAGGTGTTTTGAACTTCAGATCCCAGAAGCCTTAGTCATCTTGGCCATTGGATTTTTGGGACCTGAAGTCCAATAAATCTGGAAGACTATTGCAGTTGATTGGAGCCAACACATAAGTAAAACAATTGATTCAGTGGGTCTACTCTTGCAGGGACTAATTATGCAATTATGGCCAATATCTGCCATTTCTCACCTTCCGCCTTTCCTCCTACACTTCCTTCTGTGACAACCTTACTTCCATCTTCTTGGACTGGAAAGCCATCATTCAAGCATAAAACCCAAATAATGGTGTGGCAGAAACAATGCAGCCTTCCACGAAAACTCACAATGCTCTTGCAAACTCAATACTCCTACACCTTCCCCAGGTATTGTTCCAAGAAATTATAGAGATAAAATCTCCCTGTTACCAGGAGATTTTATTGTCCAATTTCACACATTTAAGCTGAAGAAGCAGTTTCCGATACATCGGCTGTTTTATTTCTTCAGACCAAATCATCAGCCTGTTGAAACAAATGAGAATTTTGACATTGATGTATTGGTAAAAAATATTCGGGGCATTTAAAAGGCAGTTAATTCAGAGCAGCCCTTTGTGGACACACTGTTGTTGACAGTGGCAAACAAGAAAGGGCTCTGCAATCCCAATTTCTTTGCAGGCAATGGCCTCCCAGCCTCTCAAGGTTTATGCAAGGTTTGTGATTCAAATCCTTCCCACAAAGCAGGACTATCAAGAGAATTCCTCCTGACAGTTAAAGATTTCCTATACTTTGTCTCAGGCTGCATCTGCACTGCAGCAATAACGCAGTTTGACCCTGCTTTAACTGCCACAGTTCCATGCTATGGCATTCTGAGATTTGTAGTTCTGTGAGATATTTAGCCTTCTCTGTCAGAGAGCTCAGGTGCCACAACAAACTACAGCCCCCAGAATTCCATAGCACTGAGCTAAAGCGGTGTCAGACTGAATTATTTCTGCAGTGCAGATGCAGCCTGAGCCAAAGTATAGGAAGTCTTTAATCAGCAGGAGAAATTCTCTTGATAGTCCTACTTTGTGGGAAGGATGTGAACCACAAACCTTCCAGTTTTGGAAGACCGGGCAACTCAAAGACTGAGAAGGGCAGCTATGAAGGAACTAGACAAGATCCTCAAATCTCAAGATATAGCACTGAATACAAAAGTTAGGATGGTCCATGCCATCATATTCCCAGTTTCCTTACATGGCTCTGAAAGCCAGACAATGGAAAAAGCTAGCAAGATGAGAATCAACTCATTTGAAACATGGTGCTGTAAAAGAGTTCTGCAGATACTATGGACTGCTAAAAACACAAGTAAATGGGTCCTAGAAAAAAACATAAATCCTGAACTTTCCTTAGAAATCTGGTTGGCTAAACTGAGATTGTCATCTATGTGTATGTGCTTTCGAGTCAACTGTCGACTTATGGGTATCCCATGGATCTCATAGGTTTTTTAGGCAAGCAATACTCTTCAGAGATGCCAGCCACAGATGCTGGTGAAACGTCAGGAATAAACTCTTCTAGAACATGGCCACATAGCCAGAAGAACCCACAAAAAACTATGGATGCCGGCCATGAAAGCCTTCGACTTCACAATACTTAGATGTTTTTTTTCCCCCAGTTCCTTCTTCTGAAATAGAGCTGGAATTTATTGGCGGTCTTCCATCTCAATACTAACTATGGTTGACCCTGCTTAGCTGCCATGATCCAATGGGATCTGGTGCCTTTGGGGTATTTTGGCCAAGACTGGACATGTCATGAGATTATATGACTCACTGAAAAGACAGTAATGTTTGGCAAAGTAGGAGGCAGTAGGAAAGAAGGTGGATAGACTCAGTCAAGGAAACCTCAGCTGCCCAGAGTTTGCAAAACCTGACCATTGCTATTGATAACAGGGTGACTTGAAGGTCTCTCATTCACAAAGTTGACATAAGTCAAACTCTACTTGTGATTCAAATCCTTCCCACAAAATGACAGCTGACAAGAAATAGCAGAAACAAACAATCAAACAAACAAACAAATAAAGATGAATAAAGACAAAAGAAACATGAGACCAACAGTCATGCAACAAAGGATTTCAGCTTTGCAGCTACCAGCAGGTCTTTCCACAGTTCTTGTGGCATTGGATTTCTTTTCCTGTAAACCTGTCAGTCAACAAATAGCATGCTGCACAAGAGGGAGACCCAAGTTTCGATTTTAACTGCTGGGGTTTCAAGCTCCCCTTTTCAATGTGGGTTCACTGTGTAACCTTGATCCCTGTGTGATCTGTAGGGTTGCCATGTCAGGACTCCAAGGGCAATCCAGTCCACCCCTCTGCCATGCAGAAAGACAAGTCAAAGCACTCCCAGCAGATGGCCATCCAGCCTCTGTTGAAAAACCTCCAAAGAAGGAAACTCCTCCACTTTCTGAGGCAGCGTCTTCCACTGTCAAACAACCACTCTGGCCATCAGGAAGTTCCTCCTAATTTTTAGGTGGAATCCCTTGTCCTGCTGTCTGAAACCATTGCTCCGTGTCCTAGTCTCTACAGCAGCAGAAAACAAGCTTGCTCCATCTTCAGAGAATGCCAGCCACAGATGCTGGCAAAACGTCAGGAATAAACTTTTCTAGAACATGGCCACATAGCCCAAAAAAGTCACAAAAATCTAAGGATGCCGGCCATGAAAGCCTTCAACTTCACATCAGAAATAAATGTTTTTTTAGGAAAGGTAGAAGAAAGAGAGAAAGACCGCATGCCAGATAGGTAGACTCAACCACGGAGGTCATGGGCCTGAATTTGCAGGACCTGAACTAAGCAGTGGAGGACAGAAGGTCTTGGAGATGTCTCATCCACAGAGTCACCATGAGTTGGGCTTGACTCAAGAGCAGCTAATAACACCCAAGGAGTCAAAATAAATTTTTGTAGTCAACACTTCTACTATCTCCTTTAAGGAGCAGAATAAAACTCATAATGGACTCACTGCCCCACTTGATATATAATCCACCAATTGCCGCTCCGTTCTGACAGTTATACAATACATACTTCTATGGAATCTTTGAGACTATCTGAAAGAAAGGAGCTGGCAGCATGAGCTTTCGTAGACTCAAGTCTACTTCCTCAGATGTATTTGGACTCAGAAAGGCAGCAAAATCTCTCTACATACTAATTCTACAGACTAACACGCTGTATCTTTATATTTCCATGGACTTTGTACTGCCAAATTATTGTCTGCTGATGATCTATAAAATAACATTAAGCGTTTTTTAAAAAGAGTTCAGTTATGAAGATTAGAACACAAGCGAAAAGGGAATCAGGAAGAAAGGTTAATAAGATTTTTTAAAAGTGCTCAAGGCTTAGGAAAAAATTAAACCATGCTAAAAGGATGGTATAACTGTGCCATGCCTTGTAGGAAGAGACTGAGAATTATCTAAATGAGGAGCAATGTCGCTAAATAGCAACGATAAAGAGACGATTAAATGGGAAATGGAACTCTTTAAAAATAATCCAAATGCGGGAACCTGGCTGCAGAAGTCATAAATTTGATCCAGCCACCAAGATAAGAAAGACCAGGAAGGTCAAAGAGATAGTAGTCGAGGAGACAAAGGCCTAAATCCAATAGCTAACTGGCAATAAAATGGAAACATAAAATCATAGAGTTGAAAGGACCACAAGGGCCATCTAATCCAACCTGCTGCCAGAAAGGATTTGGTTGTTAACTGCCCCGACTCATGGCAACCCTGCAGATGTGACGTCTCCAAGACCCCCTGTCCTCCTTGGATCTGCTCAGGTCCTGCAAATGCATGTCTGTGACTTCTCTGATTGAGTCTGTCCATCTGGTGTTTGGTCTGTTCTTTCTACTACCATCTAGTCTTTATCAATGATTCCTGCTTTCTCACGATGTGGCCAAAGTACGACAGCCTCAGTTTAGTCTTCTGGGTTTGATCTGTTCCAGGACAAATTTGTTCTCTTTGTGGCCATCCACAGTATCCTCAGCACTCTTCTCCAGCACCACGTCTCCAATGAGTTGATTTTCTTATCCAATTTTTTCTCTCGCATCGGTACATGGGGATGGGGAAGACAATGGCTTATATTATCCTCACTTTGAGGTTCAGTATTATATCTTTGCTGTTTAGGATCTTCTCTAGTTCTTCCATGGCAGCACTTCCCATTCCTAGTCTTCTCATTTCTTGATTGCAGTCTCCATTCTGATCATTATTTGATCCTAGACATGGGAAGACTTTGACTATAGTTGGCCCTCCTTATCCACAGATTTTTTTATCCATGGATTCAAGCATCCATGCCTTGAAAATATTCAAAAAAAGTAAAAAACCTAAAGAGCAAAGCGTGATTTTACTATGCCATTGCATTTAATGGGACTTGAGCATCTACAAATTTTGGTATTTATGAAGGGGTCCTGGAACCAAAACCCAGCAGATGCCAAGAGACCACTGTATCTCAATTTCCTCATTATTCCTCATTAGGTTGAATTCATGGAGATCCTCCGTGGTCATTATTTTGCTTTTTTTATGTTCAGCGATAAGATTGCCTTTGCACTTTCCTTAGTAATTGTTCCAAGTCTCTGATATTTTCCACTATCAGAGGAACCTTCCTCCTATCCTCACACCTCCTTCTCCTGAGTCTAACTCTGCTCTTCGCCGGATACTTTCTGCACAAAATTTAAACCAATTGGGTGATAAAAGGCAGCCTTGCCTGACCCTTTGACAATTGGGAACCATTATGTTTCTCCATATTCTGTAAGAGTAGACTCTTCTCCTAAGTACAGATTTCTCATCAGGACTATCAGATATAGAGGCACTCCCATGTCTTTAAGAGCCAGCTTTTTTGGACCAACTGAAGTTTCTGAGCACTTTTCAAAGGCAGTCCCATGTGGAGCACATTACAGTAATCCAGACAGGATGTAACCAAGGCATGTACCACCGTGGCCAGGTCTGACTTCTCCAAGAATGGGCCCAGTTGGCGCATGAGTTTTAGCTGTGGAGTTTATCAAATGGGAGGAATTTCTCTTAAATTCGAATGAAAAGAAAGTGGGGCCAGAACGCATTCACTTAAAGTCGCTTTGCGTTCAAACTGGCTTCCCATTGCCCGAAAATAGCATGCCATTGCCCGAATTCTGCTTTGGTCAGGCCCCACCTGGAATATTGTGTGCAGTTCTGGGCCCCACAATTCAAAAAGGATGTGGAGAAACTGGAGCCATGTGTCCAAAGGAGGGCGACCAAAATGGTGAAGGGCCTGGAAACCATGTCCTATGAGGAACAACTGATGGAGCTGGGGATGTTTAGCCTGGAGAAAAGAAGGTTAAGAGGTGATATGATGATAACCCTGTTTAAATATTTGAAGGGATGTTATACTGAGAAGGGAGCAAGCTTGTTTTCTGCTGCTCCAGAGAACAGGACCCGGAACAATGGATGCAAGCTACAGGAAAAGAGATTCCATCTCAACATTAGGAGGAACTTCCTGACAGTGAGGGCTATTTGACAGTGGAACAAACTGCCTCAGAATGTAGTGGAGTCTCCTTCTTTAGAGGTCTTTAAGCAGAGGCTGGATGGCCATCTGACGGGGATGCTTTGATTTGGATTTCCTGCATGGCAGAAGAGGGTTGGACTGGATGGCCCTTGCGGTCTCTTCCAACTCTATAATTCTATGATTCTATGAATTTGTGTGTAGTGGGTTATCACCCAATAACGTTAAACCCCATGATTGCGTTCAAATTGCCATTGGATTATACTTCCAATTTCCCTTGTCTGATAAACTCCTGGTCACCGGCTCAGTGCTGAATCCAGCTGTACCCCAAACTATGAACCTGAGTTTTCAGGGAAAGTGTGACTACCCATCTAACACAGGCTGAATCCCTATTTTCGGATCTGTCTTTTGACTGACCAGGAACACCTCTGTCTTGTCTGGATTAAGTTTCAATTGTCTGCCTTCATCCAGTCCATTACAGATGCCAGATGCCAGTTTAGGACAGAAACAGCTTCCTTGGAATGTAGGTGGAAAGGGATGATAGAGCTGGGTATCATCCGTATACAGGTGACACCTTACTCCAAAACTCCGGATGACCTCTCCCAGTGGTTTCATGTAGATGTTAAATAGTGTAAGGGACAGGACTGAGCCCTGTGAGATTCCCAAGTCCAATGGCAAAGGAGCTGAACACATATCCAGCAGCACCACCTTCTGAGAGCCTCTCCAGGAAAGAGCAGAGCCACTGTAGAAAGTACCTCCAAGCCCCATCCCAGAGAGGCAACTCAGAAGGATACCATTGTCGATGATATCAAAGGCCATTGATAGATCCAGCAAAATAATTCAGTTTAACACTGCTTTAACTTCCATGGCTCAATGATATGGAATCCTGGGATTTGTAGTTCTGCGAAATATTTAGCTTTCTATGTCCAAGTGCTCTGGTGCCACAACAAACTACAAATCCCAAGATTCCATAGCATTGAGCTATGCCAAACTGCATTATTTCTGCAGTGCCGATTAAAGGGAGTTATCTGTAATGAGGCTGTTGTACTTTGATCATATCAGGAGAAGACATGACTCACTAAAAAATACAATAATGCTGGGGAAGGTAGAAGGCAGGAGGAAAAGAAGAAGACCGCATTTCAGACAGATGGATTCAATCTAGGAAACCACAATGGCTGTACCAAGTCAGCAAGACCTGAGGAGGTGGATGAGGATAGGTGACCTGGAAGTCTCTCATTCATGGGGATCACCATAAGTTGACTTGACAGAAGTTTACAACAACAACAACAACAACAACAAGGTAAATCTATCGTGGAGTTTTCTTGTTAAGATTTGTTCAGAGGAAATTTGCCATCCTTGGACCTTATTGCACTCACAATTTTAAACGTTCTGGGGACTGGAGGAGGAGGCTTGTGTGCATGCGCGTGATGCAGAAAACGGAGTTTATCGCACATGAAGACGTCCTCCAAGAGGCCCTGTTCCGTCCCCCGGCACGCACCCGTTCGCGTCCAGTCCTGACGGGCGTGATTTTTTGCTGACGGAAGGACGCATTTGAGATGTGGTGCTGGAGGGGAATTTTCAGTGACTAGAAGGATTTTAGTAGAAAAGTGCAAGAGTTAACATGAACATAGAAAAACTAATGCACACTTAACAAACCATACAAGGTTATCAGAAAGAAAAGTGTGGAAGTCTGGATAGAGAGGGGCCAAGGGTTAAAAGGGGGGGGGGGATAATTACCAGCCCTGAAGAGAAGTCCATGGAAAAGGGAGAGTGGCCCAGACCACATCTGAAAGGTTACACAGAAGAAGCCCTGGTCTGTGAACAACATGGTTAGGGCTGGGGCAGATTTATGCCTCTGTGTGTGTTGTGTTATACTCAGTATGACAAAGGCCTTAATAGCTTTCCCAGGGGATTGACAAAAGAGTTTGGAACAGATGATAGCTTTAGATCCAGAGTGACAATACATTGATTAGATCTGAGACAATCCCTCAATGATTGGGCAGGAAGGGTTTATAGGAACATCATGATAAGGTGAGATCAAAGGTACAGTCATTGATTGCTTTTGGATACTACTCCCTTTGCTTCCATTGTAAGTGGAAACGCAAAGATCCTGGGACAGGGGGAAACAAGATGATCAACAAACTCACTTAGTATTTATCTTCGTTCTATATAGGTTTCCACATGTCCTCCAGTCAGCATGACTATTACATGTGTATCACTTCTAGTTTCTTCAGCTAATCACAACCCTGAAACAGGCACAACTTTATAGATATTAGTTATGAAACTTCATATCCATCAGGAGGGGTGTAGGGTATACTAACAGTGTGTGTGCATTCTTATGGCAAATGCACGAATGTTATAAAGTTTTCTTGGGCAATGAATCCTGAGAAGTAGTTTTGCCAGTTCCTTCCTCTGAAATATAGCATACAGCACTTGGGATTCATTGCCAGTCTCCCATCCAAGTCCTTAACAGAGTGATCCTCCTTAGCCTCCAAGATCAAACGGGATCTGCTGCTTTCAGGGTATTTAGGTATCTTGAGACACAGTGTGGCATAGTGATTTGAGTATTAGACTATGACTCTGGAGACCTGGGTTCAATTTCCGGCTTGGCCATGAAATCCACTAGGTGAGCTTGGGCAAGTTACATGCTCTCAGCCATAGAGGAAGACAATGACAAACCTCTGAACACACACACCTTTCAAAACACACACACACACCATAATAAGACCATAGGGTCACCATAAGTCAGAAACAACTTGGAGGCACCGAACTACAACAATAAGTACAGTAGACCCTTACCTTATGTGGAGGATCTGTTCCGGACCCTCCCCCCGTGTAAGGTGAAAAACACGTATGCTCGAGCCCCGTTGATTATAATGGGGCTTGTGGGCATGGCACGGCAGAGCGCATGCACCATGGGCATGGACAGCGCACCATTCATTATTTTGCCACGTGGCTTCAGCTGAAACTGAAATCCACATATAGAGTGTCCACTGTAATAGGTATCCTAAATAGCTACCTGCCCTTCAAATTTAAATTGCTTTAATGATCAGTCCCTTTCTTCTGGGGCTACCTTGGGAATTCTATGTAACTGGTATAACTCTACAGTGTAGACCATGCTGAGTTTTGTTGGTGTTGTTGTGTGCCTTCAAGCCCTTTCCCACTTATGGAGACCCTATCATGGAGTTTTCTTGGAAACATTTGTTCAGAGGAGGTTTGCCTTTGCCTTCCTCTGAGGCTGAGAGAGGGTGACTTGCCCAAGGTAACCCAGTGGATTCAATGGCTGATCTAGGAATTGAATCCTGATCTCTAGAATCGTACTCCCAACTCTCAAACCTCTCTGCCATGCTAGCTCTCCCTCTGAATTTATAAAGACACATTTTCCTGCCTTGTTTTTGTTTCCTCCTGCTCTGATGATTAACTCAAATTTAAATCTCCTTCTCCCACTGAAGGCTATAGTGTGAGCTGTCAGACCAGCAAAAGACCAGCATAAATACGGGGGAGTGGCAAATGGGCTTCATTTCCATCACCGCTGGCTTTGATAGTCCAGAAAACCACTGGAAGGGTCAAGATGCCCGGCTGGTGTATTCAGCTTCTGATCAATTTGATGGGATGCATCTGCATGACATTCGCTGGCAAGCTCACCTTTATCCCTGAAATTGTAGGTTGGGAGATGCTTAACAGCATTGCTAGGATACACAACCCAGCAGCATCGTTGGCGGTGAAAGAAGTACATTCCTAAAAATGCCAATGTTAACATTCCTCTTAGAAAAATCAGTGATATAGCAAGCCCTTGGTATCCGCTGGGGTTTGGTTCCAGGACACACACACACACACCTTGGATACCAAAATCTGTGGGAGTTCACATCCCATTAAATCCAGTGGGGTATTATTATTATTATTATTATTATTATTATTATTATTATTACTACTACTACTAAAGTGAACCCTTGGTATCTGCTGGGGTTTGATTCCAGGACCCTCCATGCATACCAAAATCTGTGGATGCTCAAATCCCATTAAATCCAATGTGGTAATAATAATAATAATAATAATAATAATAATAATAATAATAATAATAAAGTGGGCCCTTGGTATCTGCTGGTGTATGGTTCCAGGACCCCCCTCCTTGCATACCAAAATCATGTCCCATGATAGACAATGGGGTAGCAAAATGGTTTCTTTTATATAAAAGGACAAAATCATGATGTGCTTTTTGCTATGTATATATTTTAAACTGTTGATGCTTGAATCTGTGGATACAGAGGGATGACTGTACAGCCAAGCTTGGACTACTGGGTCCAGTTTGGGTCACTGCTCTTCCAGAAAGTATCTTGCAGAGCAGAGAAGTGTGCAGGAAAGGTTAACCAAAATGACTGAGTGGCTGGAGCAACTCCGCTGCAAGGAAAAGTTACAACATCTGGGCCTGCTTTTCTTAGTAAAAAAATAGGAGAAAGTGGGAGACATAATATACAGAGTCACAGAATCACAGAGCTGAAATGGGCTGCAAGGTCATCTGTTTATCTGTTTATGGCACCTTTCTCCGAGAAGGGACCCAAGGCAGCTCACAAGTAAAAAACATTTTAAAAAACGTTACTTAAAAAAAGTAAAGTAATCCAGTCCAACATTCTGCTATGTAAGAAGACACAACAGAGAATCATATAATTTTAGAGTTGAGAGATACCCCAAAGGTCATCTAGACCAGCCCCTGCCATGCAAGAACACACAAGTAAAGCACTCCTGACAGATGCCCACCCAATCTCTGTTTAAAGACCTCCAAAGGAAGAGAGTCCACCACCTTCCATGGCAGTTACTCACTGCTGAACAGCTCACACAGTCGACACGTCCTTTCTAATGTTTATCTGGAATCTGTTTTCTTAGCATTTCAACTCTGGGCAGAGCATGCCTGTTTTCTGTGGCTCATTTCTGTTAATAAATGTGAATCTCCAAAGTTAAGAAATCATAAGTCTAAGTCTAGAGTCTCCAAATACTGAGTTGGGTGCCAGCCATTGTTGAGGCATTCCACCACCCACAAAATGTGAAGAGTTGTAGCCCAAAATATGTGTGCAGAACACATTACAGTTGCCCCTCCTTTCTCACAGATCCGCATTCTTGTTTATTCATGGAGGGGTGACCTCTATTATCCTCAATAAGGTGCACCTCCATTGCGCGGACCCCTGTGCACTCATGGGGGCATGCCCCATTCAAACCTATGGGGCTTGAATACACCCGAGTCTCCGTTGCAGGGTGGAGACATGGGACATAAATAAGAACTTGTTGGAAAATTAAAAGTTAAAGAAATCGAGAGAACAAGATAAACACAAAATGAACAAAAAAGGAAACTGTGAAATCAACAGCTAAACAGAAGAAGAGAGGAAAAAATTGTTATCATACTATACTATATAAAGAAAAATAGTTAAACTTGATTGACCTTTTTATGGTTAAATTTTGGGGAGGATGGAAAGTGAAGAAGTATGATCATGTTGGAAAGGGGGAACATAACTGATAAAGAAAATTAGAAGCCTTATAGGAAACAGAAACATCTGGAAGCAACAGATAAGAAATTGATGCCATAACAATGTAAAGTGCAACTAAGAAAGAATGTAATTTTTAATTTTTTATTGTAAGAATAGCACTAAAAAAATAGTCTTTAAAAACATCACCTTTTACCAGATTTTCATATCAACCATATGAAGCCATGTCTATGTAAATGCATTTAGGCTGTGCATATGGTGGTGTGGTTTTAGGTGTAAAAAAGGGTGTGGTTTTAATTTTGCTAGCTGTTTTATGTCACAATTCTTCCCATGACGGTCAGTGATATGTAGGAATTACGATCAATGAGTAACATTAGTACAAAAAAAAAAAAATGACTAAAGATTCTGTATGGTGTGGGATGGGAGGAGGAGGTCAATGATGGGGGAAGTGATACCATGAGTAACTACACAGGGAGATACCACCTCTAGGGAGGCCACTGCATTTGAATGAGCCTGGAAAAGTTCCTTTTATTTTGGGCTTTGTTGTTGTTAACCACCCTTGAGTTGATCTTGATTCATGGCGACCCTGTGAATGAGACATCTCCAAGACTCCCTATCCTCCATTATTCTTCTAAGCTCCTCTTGCAGATTCATACCCATGACCTCCTTATTGAGTCCATCCATCTAGCATGCGGTCTTCCTTTCTTTCTGCTTCCCTCCACCTTTCCTAGCATTATCGTCTTTTCTAAATGATTCATGCCTCCTCATGATGTGGCCAAAGTATGACAGCCTCAGTTTAGTCATTTTTGCCTCCAGGGAAAATTCAGGCTTGATCTGTTCTAGGACCCATTTATTTGTTCTATTTGCTGTCCCCGGTACCCTCAGCACTCTTTCCCAGCTCCATGTCTCAAATGAATTTATCCTTTTTGGTCCACTTTCCTAACTGTCCAGCTCTTGCATCCATACATAGTGGTGGGGAATACGATTGCATGTACAATTCTAACTTTTGTGCTTCGTTGTAAATCTTTGTTCTTTAGGAGCTCTTCTGATTATTTCATAGCAGCATTCTCCCCTATCACACATTCCTCTATATTGTCCAGTCTTTCCTCCAGATCCTTATTTTTTTTACTGGAAACAATTTACATCTTGCATGCATGCATCCCTACCCACGTATTCAAAATGCTTTGCATCTATTATCTCTAACTTTTATGACATCTTTGCAAGTTGGTAAAGTTGTCCTTTGATTATATACAGGGCAGGTTGAGTCATCTGCACTTAACCACCTGACAAGTTTGCATAGAAGCTGGATTTGAACTGGGAGCTTTGGAGTCACATCCATAGGCACTCTGTTCTCAGTAGCAGAAAGCATCAGAATAAGCCTGGGAAAACTCCTTTACTGTTTAAATATTTGAAAGGATGTCATATTGAGGAGGGAGCAAGCTAGCTTCTTGGCCATGCTAGCTGGGGATTCTGGGCATTGTAATCCAATAGAAGAATGTTTTCCCACGATCTGGGCAGAGAGACTAGAGTTAAATGGCAGAACACATGCTATAGAAGCTGGGCATCCCTGGTCTCTGCAGTTGCAAAGATCAGATAATGGGAAAAGAGTCCCTGCTGCTGACCAAACAGCAGGAGTGGGCGATGTGAAGTCATAGAGTCAAAGATCTGGAAGAGACCCCAAGGGCCATCCAGTCCAACCCCATTCTGCCATACAGGAACTCACAATCAAAGCACCCTGAAGAGATGACCATCCAGCCTCTGTTTAAAGACCTTGAAAAAAGGAGACTCTGGCACTCTCCAAGGAACTGTGTTCCACTGTCAAACAGCTCTTACTTTCAGGAAGTTCTTCCTGAAGTTCAAGTGGAACCTCTTTTCCTCAATCCACTGCTCCATGTTCTAGATCTGGAGCAGCAGAAAACAAGCTTGCTCCATCCTTGATATGACATCCCTTCAAATATTGAATCTGCACTATCATGCCCCCTTTGAACCTTCTCTTCCCTATGCAAAACATTCTCAGCTCTCTGAACCACTTATCATCATTTCTAGACCTTTCACCGTTTTGGCTGCCCTCCTTTGGACAGGCTCCAGCTTGTCATCATTCTTTTTGAATTGTTAATTCCATCAATCTAGATACTACACTCCCATCAATGCAGTTTAGGACTACATTGGCTTTCTTAGTTGCTGTCTTAAGACTCCTACATCCCATTCATATGCAGTATTGTCAAGGCAGGTTTCACACATCCTATACCTGTATTAACGTAGGAGTCCTCATGACTACAACCAGTGTGGCATAGAAATTTGAGCATTGGACTCTGTACATCAGGGTTTGATTCCTAGCTTGGCCATGAAACCCCCTTGGACATGTCACATATTCTCAGCCTCAGAGTAAGGCAATGGCAAATCACCTGTGAACAAACCTTGCCCAGAAACCCCCATGGTAGGGTAGGCTTAGGGTTTCCATAAGTTGATGCAATACAACACAACACCAAGGGGTCCACCAACATCAGTTGACTCAACACAACACAACAAGTTGAAAGCTAGTTACCGTACTTGTAACAAAAGGAATCTTCTCAGAAAAGGTTTTGAACCCATGGAAACTGACTTTTGGTAAGCAGATTTATTGCTTTCACACATCAACACCAACTGGCCACTGAAAAGGTCTGAAAGAACTTAATCACCCCACACAGGCCTTTGAATATCAAGGGCAAGAGACACGATTTGCATCTTTCTGGATCCCATTACACTTCATCCCACTCCCACAACTTGATATCTTGATGCTTAACATCACTCTGTACTGCATCTGAAGAAGTAGGCTTATATCCACAAAAGCTCATGCTAAAATAAAAACCAATTAGTTTTATAGGTGTGACTACATTACTTCTTTCAAATGAAAACAGCATTTGTATCAGCACTGCAGAAACAAGGCAGTTTGACACTACTTTAACTGCCATGGCTCAGTGCGATGGCATTCTGGAATTTGTAGTGTTGTGAGACATTTAGCCTTCTCTGTCAGAAAGCACTGGTGTCACAGCCAACTACAGATCCCAGGATTCCATAGCATGGAGCCATAGCTGTTAAAGCGATGTGAGACTGCATTAATTCTGCAATGCAGATGCAGATGCTGTTTTCATTTTGGCTAGAGAAGGGTGGTCTAGGAATTCTGGATAAAAGGGAGAAATTTAGAAGAGCCTTCTAATAGCATCTGTCACTTCCAATTCATTCAGACACTGTTTTTTCAATACCAGTAGACTTCTACCCACTACTGGTGTACTGGTTTTGCCCCTTTGCAGTCATTTTTGACAGTCCGCATGCCCCCCAAATGGTCCTAGGGGGCAGAAAAATGGCCCCTGGACTTACCACAGCTGCCCACGCCTGTTCTAGAGTCTATCATGCCAGTCTATCCATCCAAACCATCTGATCAAGTTAGAGGGCAGTTTTCTCTCTCCTCATTGAGGTCTGGAAGCTTCATGTCCTCCGGGGAACCTCATTGGGGATACTTGAGTGAGAGGCTATCCCATTATCCGCGGGAGCCTCTAGTTTTGATGCCACGCATCAAAAGCCTTGCCTTAGGCATGCCAGTCTGGTCATGATGGCAGCAGTGCTGATGGTGGTAGTATGGCATAGGGTGTGTGTGTGTGTGTGTGTGTGTGTGTGTGTGTGTGTGTGTGTAAGTGTGTGTATGCACATATCTCGTTCATTCCCTTTCCCCCTCCTTGTGCACCTTTGTTTTCATGAGGTTCAAGTGTGACAAAACCCTTTCTTGGAAAGGTTCCCTTGGAAGGTGCCCAAAAGGGTGCCCAGCTGTTAGTCACCAGACTCCAAGTCAGGTGGCTACTTCAGAGAGGGCTGGACTCACCAGTCCCCATGTGAGTGCACAGAGGAGGTGTGGATGTGTGTGCGCACCTACCGTGTACATATATAGGGGGCCACACTGTCAAGCGACACAGTGCAAAGACTTGAGCATTGTCAGAAGGAGAGCTTGGGACGCGGAGCACACAGACAGGTAAGGCTTTGCTTGCATTTGAACGGCCAGCCAGCTGCTCCAGTTCTCTTTGTCTTAGGAGAGTGTTTCCATAGCTCTCCAAGACCCTCTTTTGCTCACCCAGAGCTTGGAAACTGAGACATTTTGGTGGGATGGATCTTCTGGGATGTGTGTGTGCTTTTAGACAGGTTAAATGTTGCTTTCCCAGTGACCTCTTCTTTTTCTATCCTGACCTCTCCATCAAGCCGTTGAAAGATGCTTTGCTCTATTCCCGGAGTTGAAAGAATGCACCCTCTTTTCATAGGTTGTGTCCGGGATGATTTGCTCAGGTCTTGCCTTGGAGAAACCAATGCCTTCTTTATTTTTAAAGCCTCTTTGAAAATGCACCGGAGAGTTTATTGTGGGTAGGGGGAAAGCCCGAGGAAATATTGATCACACTTCCAAACGAGAGAAAGACCAATTTCTCTAACCTATTAGGTGGCATGGAGTGGTATTTTGCTAGCAACACTAGTGCATTGTTTTAAAAAGGAGGAGAAATTCTGTTTTAAAAAGGAGAAAATACGCTTTTAAAAGAATTTACTAGTGTGTTGCTTTAAAAAAACGAATTCTTTGTTTATTTTTTAAAAGAGCTTCTACACACAGACACACAAATAAATAATGAAACATCTTTTTCTGCTTTTCCATCGATCTATCTTTCCCACCCGGCTTTCGGCTGGTCAGTTTTCAGCCCATTTGTTTACAAAAAACTGGCTCTTATTTTTTATGAAGACAAATCCCATGCCCTTCTCCGTCGCTCCTGCTTGCTTTTGTTTCCTTCTCTTATCAAATGTATGGCTCGCATTAAACAGCCGTATGTGGCAAAATGTAATCCGTCCAAAGGGCAGGTGGAACTTTTTGTGGTATTTTAGCACAGTCCCCTAAAATATAGCAGTTCAGACTCCCGTGCAATTTCGCTTAGCACAGCAGCTTCTACCTCTCTCCTTTGTAGGGAAAAAAATTACTCCAAATCCTCATTTATGATATAGATTCCCTGGGATGATTGTACACTTGCAGAAGCGCAAGCAGCGGCGTGTGCATCCGATTGGAAAATTGATGATAATTGGCTAAATTACACGGTGCAGGGCAAGCGTCAAACAAAGACCCAAAAGCCTCCAGCCCCCAAAAGGCACATTCTGAAAGGCAGGGAAGTGTCAAGAAAAGTCATGCCTTGCCGGGCAGAATTCACATTCTGCCACCCTGGTTTCTTTTGTTCTGCAATACATGCCTTTCTGATTATTTTTTTATCATCTCTTTCTCTGTGGCTTTTTGGGAAAGCATTGCTCTTAATTCCATTGTGTTTAAGACTAAACCCTCCATGTCCCATAAATGAAGTTCCAAAGTTGTTGGGTTGGGGGCTGATTTTGGTCAATAAATGGGATGTGGTTGAAAATCTCTATTTACGGGAAATAAACTAAAGGAACTTTGAACGGGGAGGTTTTTAAAGCAGCACGTCTGCCATTGTATTTTCCTGGGATGATTCGCTTTCTCTTTTAGATAGATATGGTTTTTAGAAAGGGATAACACATAATAGAAAATTTCATGAGAATAGAGCAATAAGCTCCATGGAAAAATCAATGGGATCACCTTTCAAGGGGATGTGTTGGCATTTGGGGATGCAAGTTCGTAACATGACCACTATTCAAGGAGGTTCATAGCACTTTCCCAGAAAAAAGCAGGAAGGCTAAAATAATAAATAAATAAAATTTTTATTTATATCCCGCCTCTCTATCAAAGATAATCAAGGTATTGTGCATAAATACTCTAAAGGCACCAGATCCTGTCTGATCTTGGAAGCTAAGCAGGATCTACCCTGGTTAGTAGTTGGATGGGATACTGCCAATGAATATCAGGTGCTGTAAGCTATTTTTCAGAGGAAGGAACTGACAAAACCACCTCAAAGTAGTCCTCGCCTAAGAAAACCCTATGAAATTCATGGGGTTGCCATAAGTAGACAGGTGGCTTGGAGGCACATTTCTTGTTGTTGTTGTGTGCCTTCAAGTCATTTTTGACTTATGGTAACCCTAAGGTGAACCTATCATGCCATTTTCTTAGCAAGTTTCTTCACAGGAGGTTCACCATTGCCATCCTCTGAGGCTGAGAGAGTGTGACTTACCCAGGGTCACCCAGTAAATTTCCCTGGCTAAGCGAGGATTCGAACCCTTGTCTCAAACCACTACACATACTGGCACATACATACACACACACACAAAATACAGGAAGACTGTAACAGTGTCTTCTAGAGAGAACAAAGGAATAAGTGGTGACATGATAGCTATCTTTAAATATCCGAAAGTATGCAGCAAGCTTGTTTTCTGCTGCTCCAGAAACTAGAACACGATCCATTGGATTCAAATTCTAAGAACAGAGATTCCATCTAAACATCAGGAAGAACATGTTGACTGTAAGAGCTGTTCAGCAGTCAGATAGACTGCCTTGGAGGGTGGTGGGCTCTCCTTCTTTAGAGGTTTTCAAACAGAGATTGGTTGGTCATCTTTCAGGAGTGCTTTTGTTGTGGATTTCTGCATGGCAGAAGGGATTGTCTTGATGATCCTTAGGGTCTCTTCCAACTCCAGGTTTCCATTATTTCAAAGCAGGGCTATTCAGAGTGGTACTCAGTGGAGTGATGCCAGTCCACAAGTTACTTATGGTTCCTTGTGAGTTTCCAGATAGGAAGGAAGGAAGGAAGGGTTGTAATGAATGGGCATTGGCATGGTGCTGGTCCCTGGCATACTGGGAGCAGAGAATGGTGCCATTCCTGAGATAGCATGAGAAACATATAAATATAGATATAAAAGTATATAAAAGACTGTGTTCAAATGTGCCATCCTAGTTACAACCATCTTTTAAAATTTTCTTCCCTTGGTCATAATTTTCTGCTAATGATGAGACCCTCCACAAACTCCCTGCAAAGCTTTATATCTTAAAATAAAAATGGGAAGCTGTATTTATCCATCTGCCAATATATATGGGGAAGGAAGAGATGGCTATAGGTGGTTTTTAGCAGGGTTATTTCTCTTTCCCAAAGCTGTTCTCCTAAGCAGTCTTAAAAGGAAGGAGGTCCCTTTCTCTCCTAGCTAAAAAGCATACAAACCTAGCCAAAAATTAAATGATGTGGCAGAATTATTATTATTATTAACCTTTATTTATAAAGCGCTGTAAATTTACACAGCGCTGTACAGTACATACAATCTTTTTAATTGGACGGTTCCCTGCCCTAAGGCTTACAATCTAAAAAGACACAACACAAAAGGAGAAGGGGAAGGGCCAACAGTTCTTCTCTACCTCCGAGGCCTGGATCAGGGGAGATGGACTGGAGGAAGGACATAGCAATACAGGAAATGATTCAATAAAACAGGCAACAAAGGAACATCAAATAGCAAGTGACAATTATGCAATGCCTGGGAACGCTTCTCTGAACAGGATGGTCTTCAACTCTGTTTTGAAGCTGGTTAAAGAAGTGATGGCTCTTGTTTGCGGGGGAAGAAGGTTCCAGGAGTGAGGGGCAGCAAGTGAAAAGGGGCGAATCCAAGATGGGGCAGAGGAAATCATGGGCTGGGACAGCAGACCTTGACTACCAGAACGGAGGGCCCTAGTGGGAAGGTGAGGAGAAAGAAGGTCTGAATGAAACACAATGCTTGACAGTGCCATAAGAATATAATAAAGAAATGTCTCGTGGTGCTGGCCGGTGCTTCCTTGTCAGTGCGGCTGTGAATCCATTCCGGTTTTGGGTCTGAACTTGAAAGGAGATGTGCATTTTGCTGAACCGATTGTGATTAGGTTGTACACCTTGAATCACAGTTCTTTTAATGTTTGGACTTAAACTCAGGGCAGATTTACCACCCCAGTAACCCAGGAGCCGACCAGTTTGTTGGATCTGAGCATAAATGGATCCAATCCAGGGTCCAGTTTCCCACCGTTCCAAAGTAGATGTCTCCAGGAAGCCCATAAGAAGCCCATATTGTGCCAGGGATGAGCACCATGCCTTCCTTCCTTCCTTCTTTCCTCTCTTTCTCCATGCCTCAGTCAGTTGCTCTTCGGAGGCACACAGCAGGTTCCCCGTACTAGCTGCAGCCACGGACGGACTAGCCATGAGTCATGTTGCACCATTCAAGCATCCCTGGACGACTCTGAGGGTTGTTATATTATGCATGCAGATGACAATTGGGTTGTAATATTATGCATATAGAGGCCAGTGTGGTGCAGTAGTCTGAGCGTTGGACTATGACTTTGGAGACCAGGGTTTGAATCCCCGCATGGCCATGGAAACCCACCAGGTGACCTTGGACAAGTCACACTCTCTCAGCCTCAGGAGAAGGCAATGACAAACCCTCTCTGAAGAAACCTGCCAAGAAAATCCTGTGATAGGTTTGCCTTAGCATTTAGGATTTACATTTCCATACTGCTTAATAATGAATGAAGCACTCTCTAAGCAGTTTACAAAGTATTAGCCAATTGCCCCCAACAAACCAGGGACTCATTTTACTGACCTAGGAAAGGATGGAAGGCTGCCTCAACCTGGAGCCCTGGGATCGAACTCACAGCCTTGTGGCTGCAGGGCTGGCATTTAACCACTGCACTACCAGGGTCCCTTAGGGTTGTCATAAGTTGGAAAGGACTTGAACACAACAACAACAACAACAACAACAACAACACGACAAATACAGGTGTCAGGTTAGGTTTCCTTTATCCTTTGGGACCCGTCATATTTGGGATTTGGGATTTTTCTGGATTTTGGAATACAGCTTGAGTCTTCCTCATAAAGAATTCCAAAATCATCCAAAACCCCCAACTTTTTCCATGGGTGGTTGGGATAGGGACACCTTTGCGTTCTGATGGTTCAGTTTACACAAACTTTGTTTAATGCACAAAATTATTTAAAATGCTGTATAACTTTACTTTCAGGTTATGTATATAAAGTGTATAAAGAATTTGGTGTTTAGACTTGGGCCCTATGTCCAAGATTACTCAATATGTACATACAATTGGCCCTCAGGAGATTCACTGTTAGATTACATTAATACCAAATGTAATGAGCTATCCAAGGCACTAAAGAGTAGAGCGCCGCAATAGCTTGGAGGGCTTTGAAGCTACCGAGTAGGTTGTCAGGGCCAAGCAGGGATTTGAATTCGGGTCTCCAGAGTTGTAGTTCAATACTCAACCCACTATGCCACTTTGGGTCTCATGTGCTGTAACTGCAGAATATGAAATGGCCCTTGGGGACAGAGAAGCTGGTCTACTGAAGCAAAAGAGATGTGACCCTCTCCAAGCTGTTCTAAACTGGCTGTAGATTTAGGCCTCTCCAAGGATCCATTTGGTACCATAAGCTGACACACATAATTGTAATCAATAAATATAAGCTCGATGGGCTTTGTTTGTGTTTCTTGTGTGCCTTCAAGTCATTTCTTACTTATGGCAACCCTAAGGTGAACTTATCATGGGGTTTTCTGGGCAAAATTTGTTAAGAGGTTTGTCATTGCCCTCCCCTGAGGCTGAGAGAGCATAACTTGTCCAAAGTCACCAAGTGAGTTTCAATGGCTAAGCTGGGAACTGAACCTGGTCTCCAGAGTCACTGTCCAACACTCAAACCACTATGGGAGGGCAAATGTTGATTGAATATTATAAGGATATTCTTCTGGAGGCAGTGTGGTGTGGTGGTTTGAGCATTGGACTATGACTCTGGAAACCAGGGTTCGAATCCTGGCTTGGCCATGAAAACCCACTGGGTGAACTTGAGCAAGTCGCTTTCTCTCAGCCTTTCTGAAGAAGCCTGGCAAGAAAACCCTGTGATAGGTTCACCTTAGAGTCACCATAAGTCAAAAGTGACGTGAAGGCACACAACAACAATAGCATTAAGAGGATGCTTCTTGACATTGAGTGTGGTATGGTAATGAAACCAATTGCACAGAGAGGTTATGAAGTCTCCTTCTCTGGACATCTTCAAAAGAAGGATGGACAGCTACTTTTTGGGCATGCTTTCTCTGGAGACCCTTCACTGAGTAGCAGAGGAGGACCTCATGGCTTTGGAGGGGTGCGTCTACAGTGTAGATATAATGCCGTTTTGGTTCCACTTTAATGGCAAAGGCTCCATCCTACAGAATCTTAGGATTTGTACTTTTGTGAGTTGTCAGCACTCTTAGGCAGAGAAGGCTAAAGACCTTGTGAAACAACAGATTCAAGGATGGAATTACAGCAATTAAACTGGTGTCCAACTGCATTATTTCTTCAGTGTAGATACACCCAAAGCCTGAAAAACTATGAAACAGAAGACAGAGAGTCCTCCTACTTACTATCACCCCTTCCCTTATTACAACATCACCATTATCATCACCACCACCACCATCATTGTTAATGCTCTCTTGCTTGTTTCCACTTTTCCTCCCCAAAGCTCAAAGTCACATATCTTGCTCTCTTTCTCTCTCATGGGTACTTTATCCACCCAACATCCCTTTGAGGTAGGCTTGAATGAGACCAATTGAATGGGCTCAAGGCCACCCAGCAAGTTGCGTCACTAAATGGAGATATACTGGCCTGTCGGCTTCTGTATTTAAATATCAGTATCCTGTGCTACATCCAAAGATCTTAATCAAACCAATCGACACTGTTTAAAACCATTCAAACCAATAACAATAATTTAAACGGATTCAAAGCAGAAACAAGACAGTTTAAAAACCAATTGAAGCTGTTGAAAACAATTTAAAACCACTCGTCTGTGCAGACTGGGATGGCATCAATTAGGCTGGAAAAACTTTAATAACAAGCCAGGATTTCACTTGGTGCCGGAGTGACACCCGCCCAGATTTTAATTTGGGACCCCCATGTTTTGGACTGCACTACACTGCAACAAGTCAAGGTTCAAATCCATGCTCAGCCATGGAGGCAAGTCACATTCTCTGCCTCAGAGGGAGGTAATGGTGGCAGCTGAAAAAACCCAATCAGAAAACCCCTGGGAGAGGATCTCTATGACTCAAAGGCTGCATCCATACTGCAGAAATAATCCGATTTGACACTGCTTTAAATGACATGGCTCAATGCTATGGAATTCTGGAATTTGTGTTTGGTGAGAGCTTTAGCCTTCTCTTTCAGATTGCTTCAGTGCCATTATTGAGCGCATTTAGCTGGCCTGGATCTGATGTATGGTTTTAATTTGTAATTTTGAAATGTTTTTAATGAAGTTTTATTTATGTATTGCAATTTTTACCCTGTATTTTGTATTTGTCATTGCAATTCTAATCTGTACACCGCTATGATCAACGCGGAATAGCGGTTTATAAATAAAACTTATTAGTATTACTTATTATTATTATAACAAACTGCAAATCCCCAAATTCCATAGCATTGAGCCATGGCAGCTAAAGTGGATTACTTTTGCAATGCAGCCAAACTCAACTTGAAGGCACTTAGCAACAACAGCTTTGGACAGATAATACGGTGTATTGGTTTGAGTGTTGGACTAGGGAGTTTATCAGACAAGGGAAATTGGACGTATAAGCCAATGGCAATCCGAACGCAATCATGGGGCTTAATGTTATTGCGTGATAGACTACCACACACAATTTCAGGCAATGGGAAGTCAGTCCAAACACAATCATGGGGTTTAACGTTATTGCGTGACAGGTGATCACACGCAATTTCGGGCAATGGCAAGCTATTTTCGGGCAATGGGAAGTCACTTTGAACGCAATTCGAATTCACGTAAATTTGCTGAACTAGCGAATTCACATGAATGCGTTCTGGCCCCACTTTCTTTTCATTCGAAATTAAGAGAAGTTCCTCCCATGTCATAACGTCCTAGGACTCAGTAGAGGAGTCCCCTTCCCTGGAGGTCTTTAAACACAGGCTGGATGGCCATCTGTCACAGGGATGGCTTATATTGGGTCTTCCTGCATGGCAGAAGGGGGTTGACTGGATGGCCCTTGTGGTCTCTTCCAATTCGATGATTCTGTGATTCTGAGACCAAAGTTCAGATCCCTGCTCAACCACAGAAACCCCACTGGGTGACCTAGGCCAGGGCACACTCTCTCAGCCTCATAGGGAGGGAAAAACAAACCTGATTTAAATAATACATCTTATCAAGAAAACCTTAGGACAGGCTCAACATAAGTGGGACTGATCATGATGTAGAGCTTTGAGTGTTGAGACTAGGGCTGCATCTACATTGGAGTGTTGAGACTAGGGCTGCATCTACATTGCAGAATTAATGCAGTTTGACACTGCTTTAACTGCCATGGCTCAATGCAAGGGAATTTTGGAATCTGCAGTGTCATGAGATATTTAGCCTTCTCTATCATACAGTTAGGGTGCCACAACAAACTACAAATCCCATAGACTGGAGCCATGGCAGTATAAAGTGGTGTATTCATATAGCATTGTGGCAGCATCCCAAGACTATGGGAGACCAAGATTTGAATTTCTGACATAGAAACCCACTGGGTGACCTTAGGCAAGACCCACTACTACTACTACTACTGTTGTTGTTATTATTATTATTATTGTTGTTGTTATTATTGGAATCATAGAATCATAGAGTTGGAAGAGACCGCAAGGGCCATCCAGTCCAACCCCATTCTGCCGTGCAGGAAATCCAATCAAAGCATCCCCAACAGATGGCCTTCCTCCCAATATAGGGACTCAAGGAGACTATTCTGCTTATACTATTTAGGAGCATAAAAGCATTTGAAACCGAGGACAGTGGATCCTTGGTATCTGCTGGGATTTTGGTTCCAGGACACACATACCACATGGATACCAAAATCCACAGATACTCAAGGCCCATTTTATACAGTGGCATAGTAAAATGGTGTTCCTTGTATCATAGAATCATAGAGTTGGAAGAGACCACAAGGGCCATCCAGTCCAACCCCCTGCCATGCAGGAAATCCAAATCAAAGCATCACCAGCAGACGGCCATCTAGCCTCTGCTTAAAGACCTCCAAGGAAGGAGACTCCACTACACTCTGAGGAAGGTGTGTGTTCCACTGTCGAACAGCCCTTACTGTCAGGAAGTTCTTCCTAATGTTGAGGTGGAATCTCTTTTTCTGGAGCTTGCATCCATTGCTCTGGGTCCTAGTCTCTGGAGCAGCAGAAAAAAAGCTTGCTCCCTCCTCAATATGACATCCTTTCAAATATTTAAACAGGGCTATCATATCACCTCTTAACCTTCTCTTCTCCAGGCTAAACATCCCCAGCTCCCTGAGTCGTTCCTCAGAGGGCAAGGTTTCCAGACCTTTCACCATTTTAGTCGCCCTTCTTTGGACACGCTCCAGTTTCTCAATGTCCTTTTTGAATTGTGGCGCCCAGAACTGGACACAATATTCCAGGTGGGGCCTGACCAGAGCAGTATACAGTGGCACTATTACTTCTCTTGATCTAGACACTATACTTTTATTGATGCAGCCTAAAATTGCATTGGCCTTTTTAGCTGCCGCATCGCACTGTTGACTCATATTCAACTTGTGGTCTACTTGGACTCCAAGACCCCTTTCACATGTAGTTTCATTCAGCCAGGTGTCCCCCATCCTATATCTGTGCATTTCATTTTTCTGCCCTAAATGCAGTACCTTACATTTCTCTGTGTTGAATTTCATTTTGTTATTTTTGGCCCAGCAAATAAAACAGCAAATTCAAAATTTGCTTCTTGGCATTTTGTTTTAAATATTTTAAGCCAGGGATGGCTGAAAGCATTTTATGGATGCAGAATCCATGAATACAAAGGGCTGGCTGTACGGCACACAAACCATTAAAATCCCCTGCTGCACTGTTAATTGTCAAAGTTATATACAAGGTGAGTCTCTTTTATCCAAAATGCTTGTTTTGGATTTTTGGGTGTTGTTGGTTGGTTTTTTTTTAATACCTGTATTTGCATATATGTACGTAGTGAGACATCTTGGAGATGGAACCCAAGTCTAGACACAAAATTCATCTCATATACACATAGCCTGAAAGTAATTTTATACAATACAGTCAGCTCTCCATATCCACAGATTTTTTTTTTCTCCATGGATTCAAGCATCCACGGCCTGAAAATATTTTAAAAATATATAAATCCCCAAAAGCAAACCTTGATTTTGCCATTATATATAATGGAAACCATTTTCCTACCTTGTTGTATTTAATGGGACATGAGGATCCACAAATTTTGGTAACTTTTGCTCTGGATACCAAGGGGCCAATGTATTTTTAAAGCAGTTTGTGAGCATTGATGTAGTCCAAAGAAGAAGAAGAAGAAGAAGAAGAAGAAGAAGAAGAAGAAGAAGAATACTTCCCCAAGCTTGCAAGGAACCACACAGGTCAGGCAGTCCAGTCTTAAGGGCTCCTTTGCACCAAAGGCTGGTTAATGGTTGTGACCAGGCTGCATTAAGTGAGTCATTAGCAAGCTCTGCTTCATTGCCACTCCTTAAGTGCTTGGAATGAGCAAAGGCACTTGGAGTGGGTTGCAACGCATGAGTATTTCCAGAGCAAAAAGAAATCACAGAGACAGAAACCAAAGCTCTTCCCCTTTTCTATGTAGTACTTGAGCAGCCAAACCCAAAGGGTGCTTGGCAATGGCTCCTCTTCATCCTGGAGAGAAGTGACCAGTGGGGTGCCACAGCCTTTGACAAGCTTCCCCATGATATCCTTAGCAGCTTAGCAGCTTTATTTATATACCTCTTCATACTGAACTAAGCAGTCTCTAAGCAGTTTACAACTGTAAGCTAATTGCCCCCAACAAGCTGGGTACTCACGGAAGGATGCCAGGTTGAGTCGACCCTGAGCTCCTGGCTGGGACTGAACTCACTAAATTATGCTTTGTAAGTGAGTGGCTGCATACAGGCTTTTAACCACTGCGCTTCCAGGGCTCCTTGCAAAAAAGTTAGTAAAATGCTGCTAGACAATGCAACTGTTAGGTGGATCTGTAGTTGGTTGTCCTGCTGAACCCAAAGGGTGCTCCGCAATGGATCCTCTCCTTCATCCTGGAGAGAAGTGACTAGTGGGGTGCCACATCGTTCTCTCCTGGACCAGTGTTATTCAATGTCTTTATCAGTTACTTGGATGATGGAATAGAGTGTACTTATCAAATTTGCAAATGACAGAAGTAAAGATGTGCAAACAATTCAGTACTTATTGACAAACCATTGCCCACCATCCAAGTGTATTATAAGACTTCCCATTCATCTGTATTGCAGTTCTTACATACATATCATGATATTACTCCTCTTAAAAAAAGAACTATTCTATCCATTCTATTTATCTTGTTTTCTTCTAAAAAAAACTTTTGAGAAATAGCTACAGACTAAATCAGGTTTTAGTTTAAACATAGTATCATAGAATCATAAAACCACAGTCAGAAAGACATAGTCAAAGCATTTCTTGGACATATGATGATGGGACATGGCTCACTAGAAAAGAAAGCCATCCTTGGTAAGGTGGAATTCAGGAGGAAAAGAGGAAGATTGCATGCCAGATGGATGGACTCCATCATGAAAGTCATAAATGAAGTCTGCAAGACCTGGGCAGAATGGTCAGGGCTAGGGGACTTGGAGGTCTCTCATTCATGGGGTCACCATAAGTTGAAGTTTCCTGACCTAAGGCTTGGCTTCCCCATCAGCAAATGACTCAATGGTTCTTCTCCAGATGAAGGACCAGTAATTGATTCATGTTAAACATAACAATGGCGAGAATGACAATGATTATGGTGGCGATGGGATGATGATAATGATGATCATGATCATGATGATGCATTGAAGTTGCTGGGTCTGGGATATACGAAGGGATGACTTCTCCCACACTTATTCCATGGTTCCCAGCACTGACTGAAACCAAGAAGACTGATAGTCTGATATCCAATTTTCAGTCCCAAGTAGAGTTCATCTATTAAATCACTAAAAGCCTGCCATGTCAACACTTATATTAGTTCAATGGACCTGCACTAGTTAGAATTAACAGCCTGAATCCTGCATCAGTTATGGATGAGTACATCTACTGTAGGTGACTGTTCTGCAGTCATGATTGGGACAAATGTCTTTCAAGTCTTCCTGTACATGGATTTAAATTGATGTAGTGCTTAAAGGACAAGAGGCTGCCATTAGAACTGAATATGAAGAAACAGAATGGTTCCCAATTGGCAAAGGGGTCAGGAAAGGTTGCATATCATCACCCTATTAATTCAACCTGTATGCAGAAAATATCATACGCAAAACAGGCTTAGACTCAGAGGCAGGAGGAGTGAATCATAGAATCATAGAATCGTAGAGTTGGAAGAGACCACTAGGGCCATCCAGTCCAACCCCATTCTGCCATGTAGGAAATCCAAATCAAAGCCATCTAGCCTCTGCTTAAAGACCTCCAAAGAAGGAGACTCCATTACACTCCGAGGAAGGAGTATGTTCCACCGTCAAACAGCCCTTACTCTCAGGAAGTTCCTTCTAATGTTGAGGTGGAATCTCTTTTCCTGGAGCTTGCATCCATTGTTCTGGGTCCTATTCTCTGGAACAGCAGAAAACAAGCTTGCTCCCTCCTCAATATGACATCCTTTCAAATATTTAAACAGGGCTATCATATCACCTCTTAACCTTCTTTTCTCCAGGCTAAACATCCCCAGCTCCCTGAGTCATTCCTCATAGGGAATGGTTTCCAGACCCTTCACCATTTTTGTCGCCCTCCTTTGGACACGCTCCAGTTTCTCAATGTCCTTTCTGAATTGTGGCGCCCAGAACTGGACACAATATTCCAGGAGGGGCCTGACCAAAGCAGAATACAGTGACACTATTACTTCCCTTGATCTAGACACTATACTTTTATTGATGCAGCCTAAAATTGCATTGGCCTTTTTAGCTGCCGCATCACACTGTTGACTCATGTTCAACTTGTGGTCTACTTGGACTCCCAGATCCCTTTCACATGTAGTTTCATTCAGCCAGGTGTCCCCCATCCTATACCTGTGCATTTCATTTTTCTGCCTAAGTGCAGTACCTTACATTTCTCCATGTTGAATTTCATTTTGTTAGCTTTGGCCCAGCTTTGTAGTCTGTTCAGGTCATTTTGAATCTTGATCCCATCCTCTGGAATATTAGCTATTCCTCCTAATTTGGTGTCATCTGCAAATTTAATAAGTATGCTCCCAATTCTGTCATCCAGGTCATTGATAAAGATGTTGAATAGCACTGGGCCCAGGACAGAGCCCTGTGGGACCCCACTGGTCACTTCTCTCCAGGATGAAAAGGAGCCATTGTTGAGCACCCTTTGGCTTCGGCCGGTCAACCAATTACAGATCCATTTAACAGTTCCTTTGTCTAGCCCACATTTTACAAGCTTGTTTGCAAGAATGTCATGGGAAACTTTATCAAAGGCCTTACTGAAATCAAGATATACTATGTTCACAGCATTCCCTTCATCTACCAAGCTGGTAATTTTATCAAAGAAAGAGATTAGGTTTGTCTGGCATGACTTGTTTCTCTGAAACCCATGTTGAGTTTTTGTGATTATGGCATTGCCTTCTAGATGTTCACAGACTCTCTGTTTAATGATCTGCTCCAGAATCTTTCCTGGTATTGATGTCAGACTAACTGGACGATAATTGTTGGGATCCTCTTTTTTCCCCTTTTTGAAGATGGGGACAACGTTTGTCCTCCTCCAGTCTGCTGGGATCTCTCCTGTTGTCCAGGAGTTTTCAAATATGATTGCCAATGGCTCCGATATTACATTTGCCAGTTCTTTTAGTACCCTTGGATGTAGTTCATCTGGTCCCGGAGACTTAAATTCATTTAGATTAACAAGGTATTCCTCTACTATCTCTTTACTTATTCTGTGCTGAAATTCCCCTATTCTGTCCTCTGCTCCATTATCCTCAGGTTGAGCACCCTTTGCCTTTTCTGAGAAGACTGAGGCAAAGAAAGTGTTGAGTAATTCTGCCTTTTCTCTGTCTTCTGTTAGCATTTTGCCATCTTCTGCATCCAGTGGCCCTACCATTTCCTTCTTCTACCTTTTGCTGCGGACATATCCAAAAAAGCCCTTTTTATTGTTCTTAACCTCTCTAGCAAGGCTGAGTTCATTCTGCGCTTTAGCTTTTCTGACTTTACCTTACAAATGCCTGCTATTTCTTTGAATTTCTTTTTTGTGATTTCCCCCCTTTTCCATTTCTTATACATGTTCCGTTTCAAACTTAGCTCCATTGAAAGTTCCTTAGTCATCCATCCTGGTTTCTTGAGACTTCTCCCGTTTTTCTTTCTCACTGGAACTGTTTGAAATTGTGCCTTCAGTATCTCCCTTTTGAGAAAGTCCCATCTGTCCTGAACTCCCTTCTCTTTTAGTATTTCTGACCATGGAATCGCCCTCAATACTTCTCTAAGTTTACTGAAATCCGCTCTCCTAAAGTCTAGGATGCGTGTCTGACTCTGCCTGGCTTCTCCTTTCCACTGTATTACAAACTCCAGGAGAACATGGTCACTTCCACCTAAGGATCCCACCACTTGCACCCCATTAACCAAGTCATCCTTGTTGGTTAGGATCAGATCTAAAATAGCTGACCCCCTTGTTGCCTCTTCCACCTTTTGGACCATGAAATTGTCTTCCAGGCAAGTGAGGAATTTGCTAGACCTTGAGGATTTGGCTGAGTTTGACTTCCAACAAATATCAGGATAGTTGAAGTCGCCCATCACTACTACATCTCTCCTTTCTGAATGTGTGGTCATCTGTTCTAGAAAGATATCCAATTTCTCAGTCTGACTTGGGGGTCTGTAGTAGACTCCCACCATAACATCCTTGTTGTTTCCCTCCCCTTTGATTCTTATCCAGATGCTCTCCACCTGGCTTCCAGGATTGATGTCCTGGATCTCTTCACTGGTGTAAATATCTCTGACATATAGTGCTATTCCTCCTCCTTTCCTGTTTGGCCTATTTCTCTTAAAAAGGTTATACCCCTCTATTTCCACATTCCAATCATGAGTCTCATCCCACCAGGTTTCAGTGAGGCCTATTATATCATATTTGCTTTGTTGTACTAGGAGTTCAAGTTCATCTTGCTTATTTCCCATGCTCTGTGCATTAGTGTAGAGACACTGCAGACCATGGGTCCCATTTACAGTGGTACCCCGGGATACGAATTACCCAGCTTACGAATTTTTCGGGATACGAAAAAATCCCATAGGGATTTATTGTTTCGGCTTACGAAGGTTTTTTCGGGTTACGAAAAAACCTCGGCGCTATTTCGCCACCGGAGGGCAGCAGAGAGCTATTTTTTTCCATTAGCGCCTATGGCAATTCAGGTTACGAAGGTTTTTCGGGTTACGAAATTAGCCGCGGAACGAATTAATTTCGTAACCCGAGGTACCACTGTACTTGCTGCTTGTGCAAGTTTTTTTTGCCTCCCACTGTTGGGTCCTTGCACTTTTTTTCTTGTTTCCTCTTTGTCTGTTTGACTATTTTCTCCAGCCTTCCTTAATATTGCCTCCCTTCCCCACGGAACTCAGTTTAAAGCTCTCCTGATCAAGTTCTTGAGACTGTTGGCAAAAACATTTCTTCCAACTGGCGTGAGATGCAACCCGTCCGTTGCAAGAAGTCCCTCCTCATGGAACCGCAGTCCATGATCAAAGAATGCAAATCGTTCTCGGCGGCACCATCTGCGAAGCCAGTTGTTCACATCCGCTATTTTCCTCTCCCTTCCTGGACCATGCCCTTCGACTGGCAGAAGAGACGAGATGACAACCTGTACAGTGGTACCCCGGGATACGAATTGATCGCGTTACGAAATTTCCGGGATACGAAAAACTTAGATTGGAAAAAACTGTTCCGGGTTACGATATTTTTTTCGGGTTACGAAAAAAATATCGGCGCGAAATTCAAATGCGAAGCGCGGCTAGCGGCTTTCCAGCCGCTAGCCGCGCTTCGGAAAAGCCTTTTCGGGTTGCGAAATGTATCGGGTTACGAACGCCACGGCGGAACGAATTAATTTCGTAACCCGAGGTAGCACTGTACATCCATTCCTTGGATGTAGAAATCACTGCTTCTGTACCCCTCAGCAAGGAGTCCCCCACTACGACCACACGCCTCCTCCGAGGCTTAGCAGCGACTGTTCCCTTGGGTGGGACTCTCAGGCTCCCCTGCTCTGTCCCTGAAGTCTGTCCATGCTGCTCTTCTTCATCCTCCTTGATAAGGGAAAGAGCTTCAAATCGCTTCTCTAGCTGCAAGCTCCCCGAACAATCCCTTCTTGGCCTACTTCTCTGTGTGACATTCCTCCAGCTGTCTGCCTCCTGCGTATGTGAAGTGACCTCCTCGGCTCCAGCATCTTCCTCTGCGTTGTATTCGTCCAGGATTGTTAGTTCTGTTCTGTCCAGGAAATCCTCTTGTTCCAAGGACGTAGCCAGGGGGGGGTTGGTGGGTCTGGTCCCCCCTCCTTCAGGCCTGGGGGCATTTAAGCTCCTTCCTCCCCCCCTCCTCCTCACCATTAAAACCACGGAGCTCCGAGAGGGAAAGGGGGAAAGACAAAGCAAGCTCTTTCCCTTTCGTTTCCATAGGAGTCAGTCTGGCTTCCACTCCTCCTCCTCCTCCTCCCCCCCTCCTCCCTTGTGTTTTTGGCAAAAGTATCTTCCAGGGAGGGAGAAAGTGAATCAAGGCACTTTAAAACTCCTCCGTCCCCTCCATCAAAAGCACAGAGGACTAGAGGGAAAAATTCACTGGGAGCAGGGAGGCTGAGAGAGAGGGGGGGAGGGAGGGAGGGCGGAAGAATGGGAGGGTGAGGAGGCTCTCCTGCCGGCCCTGGCAAAGCCAGGAGGAGCCCAAGTGCCGCCCCTAAACTTCTGTTGCGGGGCCTGAGGGAAGGGGCCAAAAAGCCCTGGAGGAGAGGGAGCGAGGGAGGGACAGGAAGCTGCATCAGGCTGCATCCACACTCAAGAAATAACCAGGTTTGGCAGCGATTTAACTCTTTTGTGGCTCTTGGCTATGGAATTCTGGGAGTTAGCATGTTCTGGGGTCCAGATATCAAGGCTTGGCCCTTTTCTGCTCCTTCCAGCCTTGTTTTTTTTCTCATTTTTAAAAGAAAAATAAAATAAAATACACTTAGCTGGCCCCTTTTCAGCATATCAATGGGGATGCTTTGATGGAGAGTTCCTGCATGGCAGAATGGGGTTGGACTGGATGGCCATTCTTGGGATCTCTTCCAACTCTAGGATTCTAGGATTAATTAATTAACCTAAGGACTCAATCTAAAGATCTTGGCCTCTCTGCCCTCCTGCCTTGGAAGCAAAGTCCATTGGAAGACCTCTGGGTTTTACTTTGCAAGGAGTTTTTATTTTCCTTATTTTTGCCTTTTTAAAGGAGTTTCCCCAAAATTCTGCCAAAGGATGAATTGGGGCTCTGGAGTCCTATGGCTCTGCTCCAGGCAATGCTAGACTGCAGGGCCCATCATCCAGCAGCACCACAGACTGCTGGGAACTGCAGTCTAATAAGGTGCACACTGCAGAAATAATCCAGTTCAACACCACTTTAATGCTATGGAAAATCCTGGGATTTGTAGTATGTTGTGGCACCAGAGCTCTCTGACAAAGAATGCTAAATATCTCACAAAACTACAATACCCAGATGTTGTTGTTGTTGTTGTTATTTTCTTAAATCCCGCCTTTCTCCCAATATACAGACTCAAGGTGGTGATTTTCCATAGCATTAATCTATACAGTGCTCCCTCGGGTTACGAAATTAATTTGTTCCGCCGCGCCGTTCGTAACCCGATGCATTTCGCAAGCCGAAAAGGGCTTTCCGTTAGCGCTGGCAAGCCGCGCGTTTGAATTTCGTGCCGAAAAAAAATCGTAACCCGAAAAAACCTTCGTATCCCGGAACAGTTTTTTCCAATGGAACTTTTTCGTATCCTGGAAATTTCGTAACGCGATCAATTCGTATCCCGGGGTACCACTGTAGTATATCTTTCTACAATGTAGATGGACACAATTTGTTGAGGATGCTTTGACTGGGAGTTCCTGCATGGCAGAATGGGGTTGGACTGGATGGTCCTTCTAGGGGTCTCTTCTAACTCTATGATTCCATGATTCTGTAGCACTCTGAGCCTACTGTGATTTTAATAGTTTTTAAATGTATAACATTTTAAAGTTATAAAGTCTTATAATGCAAGCCATGCACTGATGGACTATAGCACAATAATTTTGTATTTATTGATTTTATACCCTGCCTTTCTCTCAAAATAGGATTCTCTTAAAGGGGTTTGTTTTGTTGGTATAATGTCTTGGAATTTAAAATTATGACAGACAGATAGCTAGATAGATAGATAGATGAGTCTTGGAATTAAAAATTGTGTGCATGTGTGTATGTAGAGTGTGTGTGTGTGTGTGTGTTGGAATTAAAAATCCCTCTTGGAAGTGGGAATGAAATGTTGTGTGGATGCAGCCTGGGTTCTTAACTCAGCTCAGAAGTTGGAATGCAGTGTCTCAAAGCATGAGCAGAGTGTCTCTGAGCATGAACAGAGTGGCTGCCGCTCATTGCTTGAACAGCTGCGCTTTGCTTTATTGAGCTGAATTTATCTGATTTAAACGCCTTCAGAGGAAGGACTCAGTTTGCATCTGCACTGAAAAAAATAATCCAGTTTGATGCCACTTTAGCTGCCCTTGGCACCATATTGTGGAATGCTGGGACTTGTAGTTTGTTGTGGCACCTGACAGAGAAGGCCAAACAGCTTCTCAAAACTACAAATCCCAAGATTCCATAGCAGCACGGAGCCATAACGGAAGTTCAAGTGGTGCCATTCTAATGTAAACGCTCAACCCCCTTTTTGTGTCTGGGGGGGGGGGCTCTTAGCCTCTCAAAATGGTGGCACTTAGTCTGGACCCCCCCTTCCCAAAATCCTGGCTACGTCCCTGCTTGTTCCCTAATATGCTGAAGTGTAGCTACTCTGGACTCCAACTGCTGCACTTTCTCCTCCAAGAGGGCTACCAGCTTGTACTTGGGGCATGTGAAGTTCTCCACTTCTTTAGGCAAGAAGACAAACATCCCACAAGTGTTGCAGGTGACTGCCGTGGTTCCATCAGTCTCCATACTGAAAGGTCTTAGGAAATTACTGGAACAGGATTGTGGGCTTCCTCCTGAAAAAATAATAATAATAATAAATAAAAATAAATTTTTTATTTATACCCCGCCCTTCCAGGGATCAGGGCGGCTTACATAGCAATTAAAAACAGAGACAATCAACAAAATACAGAAAATTTAAAACAGGCAAATACATCAAAACAGCTAAAAATAACAAAAAGCCCCATAGCCCAACCTCTTGGCCACGGAAAGAGGAGGGAGGCCCACAGGATATTTAATCGGGGAATGCCTGTTGAAACAGGAAGGTTTTTAAATCCTTCCTGAATTGGGCCAGGGTGGTAGATGAGCGGAGCTCAGTGGGCAGCATATTCCAAAGGGCTGGGGCAGCCGTGGAAAATGTCCTCCGCGCGGTGGAGGTTAACCTAGCCCCAGGCACCTTCAGTAATTGCTGCCCAGACGTTCTGAGGGTGCGAGGCGGAATGTACGGGGAGAGGCGGTCCTTTAGGTATCCTGGGCCCAAGCCATTTAGGGCTTTATAGGTAATAACCAACACCTTATATTGAGCTCGGAAGCAAATGGGCAGCCAATGGAGATCTTTTAAAACCGGTGTTATGTGGCTGGTCCTGGGAGCACCAGTGACCAGCCGGGCTGCCATATTCTGCACCATTTGTAGCTTCCGAGTTTGGTATAAGGGTTGCCCCATGTAGAGTACATTGCAGAAATCCAGTCTCGAAGTTACCAGAGCATATACAACAGTTTCTAGGTCCCTCTGGGCCAGGTATGGGCGCAGCTGGCGAATCAGCCGAAGCTGATAACAGGTGCTCCTGACCGTCGCATTCACCTGAGCAGTCAGGTGAAGCGACGAGTCAAGAAGCACCCCCAGACTGCACACGGAGTCCTTCACAGGGAGCGTGACCCCGTTCAGGACAGGTGGAATCACCGCCATTCCTGGACCAGGAGAACCTATCACTAGTACCTCCGTTTTCTCTGGATTCAATTTGAGTCGGTTTTCCCTCATCCAGCCCATTACTGACTCTAGACAGGCCACGAGAGGAGAGACGCCATCCCCAGTCACTGCATCAGTCGGAGACATAGAGAAAATAATTTGGGTGTCATCAGCGTACTGATAACCCCGCGCCCCATGTCTCCGGATGATCTCTCCCAGCGGTTTCATGTAAATGTTAGATAGCATGGGAGACAGAATGGCTCCTTGAGGGACCCCGGTTTTAAGGGGCCTCTCGTCGGAGCACACGTCTCCCAGCTGCACCATCTGGGACCTCCCGGAGAGGTAGGTAGGACCGGAACCACTGGAGCGCAGTGCCACCGATTCCCACCTCTGCCAGGCGTCCCAGAAGGATACCATGGTCTATGGTATCGAAAGCCGCTGAGATGTCCAAGAGCACCAACAGGGACACGCTTCCCCTGTCAATGCTCAGACGGAGATCATCGACCAAGGCGACCATGGCCGTCTCAACCCCGTAGCCCGCCCGGAAGCCAGTTTGAAATGGGTCCAGATAATCCGTTTCATCCAAGACCGCCTGAAGCTGGATCGCAACCGCCCTCTCGATCACCTTCCCTAAAAATGGTAGCAGCGAAACAGGCCGATAATTATTATGAACCAGGGGGTCGAGGGAGGGCTTTTTTAGGATCGGTTTTACTATGGCCAATTTAAGATCCGATGGAAATAGCCCATCCCTCAAAGATGTGTTAATTATCTGGCGTAACAATAATGTTACCGCCAGTCCCCCCTGGGCCGCTAACCACGAGGGACAGGGATCAAGAGAGCAGGTCGTTTTCCGAACACTTCCGAGGATCCTCCAGAAAACACCAACGTTAAGCTCCTGATGTTTCAACAATTTGTGGTAGTGAGCTCAATCAACTCTGTCTCTGCTGTCGATTTCCTTGGATGAAAAAAAATAAAATAAAAATAGAATTAAAAATTTTGTGCGCCGTTAGGCGCACGGCTCTAGAAGGAATAATATAGAGCTAGTCTGCTAGCTCTGCCACCTAGTGACTCACAGATGTCACTCACTGATGATGTGACTACAAGCACACTCTTCCTAGAGTTTAAAAAGAAATTAAACAGTCACCACTTACAATGGCTGCCCAGCTATCTGTCTCCTCCTCCTCTCTGTAGCAGGAACTGGTACAGATTGGAGGAAGAAAAATTAACAATCTAAGATATGCAGACGACACAATATTACTAGCAGAAACCAACAAAGACCTGCAGTAATTACTGAAGAAGGTCTCTAGAAACTCTTTTGCGACAAAGTTCCAAAGTCTGGGAGCAGCCACCAAGAAGACCCAGTCTCCTTTGTTCCCAACAGAGGAGCCTGAAAAGAGAGAAGGGCCTCCTCAGATGATCTTTGAGTTTTAATGGGTTCAGAAAGGGAAATACAGTCCCTTAAATAGCCTGAACCCAAGTGGATACATATAGTTGGATAGAGCCAGCATGGCATAGTAATTTAAGTGTTGCACCATGACTCTGGAAACCAGGGTTCAATTCCCATCTTGGCTATGAAACCCACTGGGTGACCATGTTCTCATCTTCAGGGAAAGGCAATGGCAACCCCTCTCCAAAAAACAAAAAACAAAACCTTGCCAAGAAAACCTCATGATAGGATTGCCTTAGGGTCACCATAAGCTGGAAATGATTGGAAGGCACACAACAACAAAGTGGATATGTAATGAAATGTTTAATACATTTGCATTCCTGATGTTTTTGACTCTTGTGGCAAACAGCATTGACCTCCCAGCTGCTGGGTTTAAGGATGTCCTTACATCTGAACACCAAGAAACAAAATCAGATTGTTTTCACACAAGTGAGAGGTGGAGAAATCAGTGTGCGATTAAATTTGTGTTCAGTGCCAATGCCAGATTTGCAATGGTTGGAGTGGGCATTTCTGTTGCAGTCATGGTGAGCTCCTAACCTAAGAAACAGAGGCTCTAGAACAGTGGTTCCAAACTGTGGCCTACCAAGTGTTTTGGACTTCAGTTCCCAGATGTCCCAGACAACTTGGCTGATCTGGCTTTCTCTGAAGATGCCAGACACAGATGCTGGCGAAACTTCAGGAAGAAAATCTTCTAGAACATGGCCACATAGCCCGAAAACCTCACAAAAAACTTGGCTGATGTTCAGGGATTCTGGGAGCTGAAGTCCAAAAACTACTCGAGGTCCAAATTTTGGAAACGACTGCTCTAGAATCATAGAACATTAGAGCTGGATGGGACCACAAGAATATTACCCAAAAAGCTGGGGAGGACTCGGGGTCCCCACCAACAATGATGGCATCTCCTTTGTATTTGGGGGCATTAATTAGCTCAATAAGGATAGCTGCAAGAGGTTGGGTAACTTTTCACCTATATATACCAATACTAACTGCAAGAAGACTCCAAGTTAATCAATAAAGGTTTTATTTAGGAATGTGCAAGAGAGCACACAAACACACAATACTGTAACTGTTCAGTCTGAGATACTGTAAAGGCTAACCAAAACAGAGGTATGGGAATCGGATAGTAGAGGCTTAGCGTTATAGAAAGGGGGATATTTACCAATCCTGTGGAAGAATCCATGGAAAGCAGGTTGTGGCTCAGACAGCATCTGAGGGTGACAAAGTGAGCAAGGAAGATCCTCTCTGGACACGGGGGTCTATGGGCAAACTATGAGCAACAGTGGGAAGCTATGTACAACTTGATTATGTCCAGGGCTGATATTTATACCGGTTTTGCACTCACAAGGGATAGTTGATGAACTCCTTCAAGGTAGCAAAGACCTGATGGGTTTCCCACGGAATTGGCAATAGGATTTGGAATGACTGATAGCTTTAACTGTGAAACAACAAAAACATTGATTGGATTTAGGACACCCCAAGATGAATAGATAGGGAAGTTGTCTGGGAGCACAGCGGGGGAAGTAGGAAATATGGTCTTGCTTGCTTTAGTGGAATGAGACCATCTTTGTCCCCAGTGCAAGAAGATATGTGAAATGCCTGGAGGGGGGAATGGAGTGATCAGCAGACCCATTTACCTTTTATTGCCTTGATAGCCAGGGTTTTCCACATGTCTTTCAGGCTAGTGTTCCTGCTCACATGTGTAACTTCCTAGTGTACCAAAGATCACTGTGACCTCTTAAAACATGTCTCACTCTAGATATCAAGAGTGTCAGCAGGGTGCAGTGATCTGAGCATTGAACTATGATTCTGCAGACCAGGGTTTGAATCCCCAGTTAACCATAGAAACCCCCTGGGTGACCTTGGGCAAGGCACTCTCTCTCAGCCTCAGGGGATGACAACGGCAAACTCCCTTGAAAAAACCTGCCAAGAAAACCCCATGATCAGTCTGCCTGAGAGTCACCATAAGTTGTAAATGCACACAACAATAACAGCAGTAAGATGTCAAATATGAAAATATGAAACCCATATTCCAGCCACAGGAGTTGAAGGGTGGGCTAACAAGGGCCATATGTACTACATTCCCCCATCATGCTGGAATGCACAACTAAAGCACCCCTGAGGGATGTCCATCTAACCTCTGTTTCAAGGTTTCCAAAGAAGGAGAGTCCACCACCCTCCAAGGCAATATTTCCCACTGTCCAACAATTCTTATAGTATAGTTCTTCCTACTGTTTAGATGAAATCTCTTTTCTTATCATTTCAATCCATTGGTACAAACTAAAATCTCTGGAGCATCAGAAAACCATCTCTGTCTAACTTTTCATGGCATCCCTTCTGCTATTAAAAGATGGCTGTTGTGCCTCTTCTCAGTCTTCTCTTCTACATGTTAAACATCCCCAGCTCCCCAAGGCTGAGTCTAGACTGCAAAATTAATCCAGCTTGACTCCACTTTAATTGTTATTATGCAATACTATCAAATTATGGGATTTGTAGTTTTGTGAGATAGTTAGCTTTCTCTATCAGACAGCTCTGGTACTATAACAATCTACAAATCCCAGGATTCCATAGGATGAAGGCATGGCAGTTAATGCTGTGTCAAACTACATTACTTCTGCAGTGTGTGAGCAGCCTTGGTCATTCCTCATAAGGCTAGGTTTCTAGAACTTGGGTGATCTTAGCACAATAACCTCCAAGATCCGCAAAACAGCGATACTTTTATGGTGCCAACCAAAATGCACAAAATACATATTGCAGGCCTTCAAGTTTCCACTGGCATCTTCTTCAGATCTTTATTGGGCCAAAATGACACAAAATGAGTTGCAAACTTTTGAAGTTCCATTGGCATCTTCATCAGGCAAAGGTGTTTAAAATCACACAGGAGATGAGGGAAATATGACAGTTAATCACAGACTTGGTTGCTTTTCTCTGGACTCAAAAGCGTTCTTTCCTGCCCTCTGCAAAAGCAACAATCTCCATCTTCAAGGTGGCTGTTTTGTGCAGAAGATGGAGACTTTCAAGGGAAAAGATTTCATGGGGCGGGAAAGGCTTTTAGCGTTCTTTTAGAATTAGCTTTTCCAGGAAGGTATTTAACCCTGGCTTTGTAAATCTGGATGCTCAGGGAGAAGATGGGTGTTAACAATTTAAGTGCAGCTGAGAGGATTGCGGCTTGCTGGGAGGCATTTGTCTTTAAGGTTATGTGCACAAACCTCTTGCAATGCTCTCCTTTTCATGTGCCTTTGTCTCCCTTTTATGCTCAGTAGGCTGAAGCTGTTGGGTGTAGAGGAGGGGAAATCAAAGCTAAAGACCTTGGCTAAGGTAGATTATCACCACCCTTTCAAAGCCTTCACTCCTAAACTGAGATGGAATTTAATGGATCTGCTGTGTGTGTGTGTATGTTTTCTCTGAAAACCTGCCAAATCCAAAAGTTGAACAATTTTCTGGACCTACAGTGCAATCTTGCACATGCTGGCTTAGAAAGAAGACCCATTGTGTTTAGGAGGACTCCAGCTCATGCATTTGTTTTTAAGGTTACATAGGCATAAGGCTCTTTCCATACTCTCCCTTTCTATGCTCCTTTGGCTTTGTTCTTACTTTTAAAGCCTACCATGTGTGTTGCTATTGTTTTTTGTGGGTTTTTCGGGTTATGTGGACATGTTCTAGAAGAGTTTATTCCTGACATTTCACCAGCATCTGTGGCTGGAATCTTTAGAGAATGCTGGCATGGAAGAGAGCAGGGTGTGTATAAATGCTGTGTGATCCTGGATTGAGAGGAGTGATTTCCACGTTAATCTATGTATTGTTCTGTTGTTGCATAACAAGACCTCAGAAATGACAAATCCACTTTGCACATCCTCACACCCGAAGGCCTTGCCATTCAACAACAGAACAATACACAGATTAACATGGAAATCACTCCTCCCAACCCAGGGTCACACAGTGTGTGTGTTTGTCTATGTATCCCACTCACCTTCATGCCAGCATTCTCTGAAGATGCCAGCCACAGATGCCAGCAAAACATCAGGAATAAACCCCTCTAGAACATGGCGACATAGCCCAAAAAACCGACAAAAAACTATGGATGCCAGCCATGAAAGTTTTCAACCTCACAATGTTTTGCTGTTGCTCAGAAAATAAATTTGAAAAGTTTATTTAGAACCATAGAGTCAAAAGGGACTTTAAGGGGTCACTTAGTCCACTGGCAGAGCAGAAATCCATAGCTAAAGCATCCCTGAGAGGTGGCTATCTAAGCTTTGTCTAAAAACCTCCTGCAATAGAAAGTCCATTAACTTCTGAGGTTGTTGTTGTTGTTTGTTGTGTGTCTTCAAGTTACTTCCAACTTATGGCAACCCTAAGGTGACCCCATCATGAGGTTTTCTTGGCAAGAGTTATTCAGAGAAGGTTTGCCATTGCCTTCCACTGAGGCTGAGAGAGTGTGACTTGCACAAGGCCACCCAATGGATGTCACGGCTGCACAGGGAATTGAACCCTGGTCTCCAGAGTCGTAGTCCAGTGTTCAAACCACTATGCCACACTGGTTCTGTTATGTACCTTCAAATTGAATCCAAGGTATGACAAACTTGTCCTATGGTGTTCTTGGCAAGATTTATTCAGAGGAGCTTCTCCTTTGCCTCCCTCTGAAGCTGAGGCAGAGTGACTTGCCCAAGGTCCCCACTGGGATTCCAGGACTGTATAGGGATAGGAACCCTGGTTTCCCAGAATCCTAGGTTGCATCTACACTGAGGAATGAATGCAGTTTGACACCTATTTTACTGCTGTGGTTCAATGCTATGGGATTCTAGCATTTGTAGCTTTGTGAGTTATTTAGCCTTCTCTGTCAGAGAGCTCTGGTACCACAATAAACTACAAATCCCAGGATTCCATAACTTTGTCGAACTGCTTTAATTCTGCAGTGTTGCTGCAGACCGTATCTCATTCTGTAGATCTTGATATTTCATAATCTTTCCCCTCTTAGTATTTTCAGTTCTTCTGTCCTCTGGCATTGCCACACCTATAACCCAAACTTTTCTTTTTTCACAGCCACAGTTCTGTCTGGTGTGTGTGTGTGAATGCCTTCCATTCACCTGTCAATTTATGGGGATCCCATGAATTTCTTTGGGTTTTCTTTGGGTTGGCAACCTCTCATCCAAGTACTAACCAGGGCTGACCCTGCTTAGCTTTTGGGGTCAAACGGGAACCGATGCCTTAAGAGCATTTAGGACTCTGCCTGCAAAGTATGTTCTAATTGTTTATCATTTTGACTCTTAAGAATCCCACAAGATTTTTATTTTGACATTTGCAACAACTTTTTCACTAGTTCTTTGGAGATGGCAAATCGTTCTTTCTTTTATTTGTAAAGATTCCAATGCTTCATTGCAGCCACTTTATCATGGCATTTCTTATTTTCACCCTTTGCGATCCTGCTGTGCAAACTAACAAGGTGGTCCACAGTTTCATCTTTTTCTTTACACAGATGACATTTAACATTCCTGGGCTGGTTTTCAAGATTGCCATTATGGATTTGTAACCATGGAATTTATCACACGGGAGGATTTTATCTTAATTTCGAATGAAAAGAAAGTGGGGTCAGAACGCATTCACGTGAATTTGCTAGTTCAGCAAATTTACGTGAATTTGAATTGCGTTCGCACTGACTTTCCATTGCCCAAAAATAGCTTGCCATTGCCTGAAATTGCGTGTGATCACCTGTCACGCAATAACGTTAAACCCCATGATTGCATTCGGATTGACTACCCATTGCCCGAAATTGCGTGTGATAGTCTATCATGCAATAAAGTTAAACCCCATGATTGTGTTCAGATTGCCATTGGATTATACTTCCAATTTCCCTTGTCTGATAAACTCCCTAAAGTTACGGATCCGTAACAGACGTCTTCTCATAACATCCCAAATCCACAAAACAGTGATACCATTATTAGACTAGCCATAATGCATAAAATACACATTGCAAGCTTTTGAACATGTATTCTGTGCATTTTGGTTGGCCTAACAATGTTATCGCTGCTTTGTGGATTTGGGATGTTATTGTACTTCACTGCATGGCCAACATGGTTATCCCTGGAACATTCGGAAGAACTTCCTGACAGTAAGAGCTGTTCAACAGTGGAAGAGGCTGCCTTATCTAAAAATACAAGCAATAAAATGGACAGTGGTACTGCTACCAATCATTAAAATGACCAAATCGTCTGTTTTCTATGCTATCAAATCAGAAGTGGGAGTGTTCTTTGGAATCAGCTATAGAAGATCAGATGGGTAGGCCCCATCTGATCTTCTATAGCTGTTGTTATTATGTGCCTTCGAATAGACCTGAACTCATGGTGACTCTCAGACACCTCCAAGAATCCCTATCTTCCATTCTCTGCTTAGTTTCTGCATGTGGAACCATCCTACATGTGGACTTCCTCTCCTTCTTCTCCCTTCTCCCTTTCCTAGCATTATGGTCTTTTCCAGTGATCCATGTCTTCTCAGTATATGGGCAAAGTATGCCAGCCAAAGTACGTTGGCTTCTAAGGAGATCTCTGGCTTGATCTGTTCCGAGATCCATCTATTTGTCTTTTTAGCCATCCATGGTATCCTCAGCACTCTTCTCCAGCACCACATCTCCAATGTCTTGATTTTCTTCTTATCTGCCTTCTTCTCTGTCCAGCTCTCACATCCATACACGGTGATGGGGAATATGATGGCTTGGACGATACTAATTTTTTGTGCTCAGTTGTATATCTTTACTCTTCTGGAGCTTTTCTAGTTCTTTCATAGCTGCCCTTCTCATTCCTAATCTTGTTCTTATTTCTTGACTGAAGCCACCATTCCAATCAAAATTTGATCCTATGTACGGTAATTCTTTAACCATTTCAATTTCCTCATGGTCTAGATCAGCGATTCTCAACTTGTGGGTTGTGACCTCTTTGGGGGTCGAATGACCCTTTCACAAGGGTCGCCTAAAACCATAGAAAAACACATACAGTGGACCCTTGTTATACGCTGGGGTTTGGTTCCAAGATCCCCCATGGATAACAAAATCCATGGATGCTCAAGTCCCATTAAATATAATGACATAGCAACATGGTGTCCCTTATAAAAAATGGAAAATCAATTTATACTTTTGAAATTTATACTTTTTTTGAACATTTTCAAATCATGTATGCTTGAATCAGTGTATAAAAAATCCATGTATAAGAAGGGCTGACTGTATTTCCAATTGTCTTAGGAACCGAGACACTGCAGTTTTATGGTTGGGGTCACCACAACATGAGGAACTGTATTAAAGGGTCGCGGCATTAGGAAGGTTGAGAAGAACCACTGTTCTAGATTGAATTTATGTTCAGTTGTCCCTCCATATTCACTAGGGTTAGGGGAACAAGACCCCCGTGAATATGAAAAAAACGCAGATAATAAAAACACTGTTTTTACCTGAGAGGACACCTCTCTAGGAATCTCTAGGTCCTTCAGTGCAACTCTGTGGTCAATGTCCAACATACACTGACCATAGAATGGCACTGGAGTAGCTACAAATGGTCTTTCAGTGCAACTTTTAGTTAAAGTTGACCACAGAGTTGCACTGGAGGACCTAGACAGTCCTAGAGAGTACATATTAATGACATCCGTGAATAATCAAATCCGCAAATATCAAATCCGCAAATATGGAGGGATGACTGTATTTCTTCTGTAGTCATTATTTATGTCCAGTATTAATCCTGCCTTTGCACTTTCATCTTTGACCTTCCTCAGTAACCATTCCAAGTCTGTGATGTCTTCCACCATTATTATGGTATCATCCACATATCTTAGGTTATTGATATTCCTTCCTCCTATCTTCACTCCTCCTCCTTCTGATTCTAGCTCTGTTTTCCTTGTGATGTTTTCAGCATATATGTTAAACAAGTCTCCTTCTTTGGAGGTTTTTAAACAGAGGCTGGATGGCCATCACTCAGGGGTGCTTTGAATGAGAGTTCCTGCATGTCTGGGGCTTGGACTGGATGGCCCTTGGGGTCTCTTCCAAGTCTAGGATTCTAGGACTCTAGGAAGGGTGATAAGATGCAGCCTTGCCTGACCCCTTTGTCTATTGGGAACCACTCTGCTTCTCCGAATTCATTTCTGACCGTGGCCTCTTGTCCTTGGTACAGATTTTTCATCAATACTGTCAAATGTGAATTAAGCAGTTACACCATGGCTCAAAACACAAATATGTATAGAGCATAACTATGAAGCCTATGACCAGATTTGCTTGCTCAGAAATAAGTTTTGCCGCTGCAGGAAACAATACACTAAAGTTTGAACTGTGAAAGAATGGGATTCCACTTTAGCTGATCCTGTTGTTGCTGTGTGCTCCTGCCTAAAGCAGGCAATGTCAACAGCAGCTACCCCCAGAATCTCTTCTTGAGCTCAATGGGACTTACATGCAAGTAAGTGCAATCTCAGGTTGCTGCCACAAGGAAGAATTAATGCAGTGGAGCATTCCAGTGGAGCGTCAAAAACTTGCAATGTGTATTTTGTGCATTTTGTCTGGCTCCATAAAGCTACCACTGTTTTGCGGATCATGGAGGTTATTGTGCTAAGATCACCCAAGTTCTAGAAACCAAGCCTTATGAGGAATGACCAAGGCTGCTCACACACTGCAGAATTAATACAGTTTGACACTGTTTTAATTGCCGTGGCTGCATCCTATGACATCCTGGGATTTTTCGTTTGTTGTGGCACCAGAGCTCTCTGACAGAGAAGGCTAAATATCCCACAAAACTACAAGTCCCAGAATTCCATAGCTCTGAGCCACGGCAGTTAAAGCAGCATCAAACTGGATTATCTGTGCAGTGCAGATGCAGCCATAGTGTACCATTTTAGACGTGGGCTACTTTGAAGCTGGAGATGGATGTGGGGAGGTAAATGGTGTGTGTTTCTGTTGCCACATTTTCCTTTCCTCCTGGTCTTTTCTCTGGCATTATTTATCTGGAAAAAATTATAATCCAGTCTTACATTCCAAGGAAGAATGATTCATTTACACTTCCATGGAAGATTTTCAGTTCAGAGGACAATTGGAGAGAACAACGCTGAAGTACAAAGAACAGTGTGGTCACTCCTGCTCATTGGTATCAAGCTTTGCTCCAGAAAATGGTTTAACCTAAGACTTATCATTTGCAGCAGCAGTTGACCCAGAGCTCCTGGATAGGGCATGTATTAGTAGGCAGGTCTGTTTCCTAGTGCAGAGCTGTGCAAAGGACACTCCTGTTATTACTAGATAGCAATTCCAGCGTGACTCTTCAACATTGGCCAAGGTGGCTAGGGCCAATGGGAGTCGGAGTCCAATGACATCAGGAAGGCCATCCTTTACTCAGTCCTGTCCTGCAATCTTCTTTTATGGATCTCCGGGAGCAAGGCTGCGAAAGGTCTTCTGAGAACTTGTAGAGCTGCTGCCACTCCAAACAGAGTAGTCTAAAACAGAATTGTCAGAACTCTCTGACAGAGAAGGCTAAATATCTCACAAAACTACAAATCCCTGAATTCCATAGCATTGAACCATGGCAATTATAGCAGTGTCAAACTGCACTATTTCTGCAGTGCAGATGCAGTCTCAGCCTCTGCATGTAAATCCCAAACTTACTCACAAGCAAATGCAGATAAAAATGAAGCTTCTTTGGTTCCATCCTATCCAGGCTTTCTTGGAAGTATGTCTTGCACACTTCAAACACTTGCTTATTCTCAAGCAAGTGAGGCTAAGATTTTAGGATGTAGCCCAATAGAGCAATTCTATATATGTTTACTCTGAAGTAAACCTCACCGTGATCAGCGATGTTTCCTTGCCAGAAAGTCTGCTTTGTGTTACAACCTTAGAACCAGAAGCTTGCAGAAGTTGCTATTTCAGACTACAACTCTGTGAATCCCCCAGCGGCCATGCTGATTGGGGATTCTGAGAGATGTAGTCCACCAAGGGAACTTTTCCAGCCCTGATGTCAGAATCATTGGTGGGCTGACTTCTGTTCTGATTGGATGTACCAGCTGATCCGGGGATTCTGGGAGTTGTAGTCCAAAAAAGAAACTTAGGCAAGCTTGGCTCAGAACTCCTTTCCCCTCTTGGCTCAGAATCTAGACTTTTCAACATATCCATTTTGTTTTGCAGATACTCTCTCATCCCCTTCCTCCAAATCCTTTCCAGTTTGTCCAACTTCCTTCTCAGATTGCTGTGCCCATGATGGGGAACAAAAGCTCAGTTTCCGCTTAATTACTGTAGGGCTGGTACTGCGCAGTCGTTGGCTCATGGAGCTGCATAACCAAGTCCCCAGCTCACATGCCTCAACCCATCCAAATCCAAATTTTTCCAATTATTTCTTTCCAAAGCAGAGAGAACAGCCACTTTGCTCTTCCTGCATCCCGCTGTGACTCTCCTTGCATCACCTCAGCTGATGAAATGTGTTTAAATATGACTGTGAGTGGTCAGGGGCAGCGCATTTCATGCTCACGCAGGTGGGAAACGGTGCTACATTTCAGGGTGCATTATCAAAATTGCCGCTCTGTCATGAAATATGTATGAATGCAAGAGAAATGGACTTTTGTGCTCCTGGGCACATTTGCATGCAAATCAGTCAAACTTATATAAAAATCCAGTTTGACAATAAAATCATACAATCGTAGAATCTTAGAGTTGGAAGAGACGCCAAGGGTCATCCAGTCCAGCCCCTTTCTGCCATGCAGGAAGACACCATCAAAGCACTCCAACAGATAGCCATCCAGCCGTTTCTTAAAAACCTCCAAAGAAGGAGACTCCATCACACTCTGAGGGAATATGTTCCACTGTCAAACAGCTCTTACCATCGGAGGTTCTTCCTAGGAGATTATTGCACGCTTCTTTTTGCCTCTTTCTGTCCAATCCAGGCATGGGCTGAGCACAGGTTTAAAAGGATCTTATTGCACGCCTCCATACCCAACTTGGCCGCATCGCGTACCCAATCTGGACTACCGTACCTTTCAAAGGACAGGAAAGTACCATTCCTCGAAAAGTATGCCAGGATTCCAGATCAGGTATGTGATGTGGCTGGGTTGGGCACGGAGGCATGCAATAAGATCCGTTTTCATCTGGTTTAAACCCATGCCCATCCCATGCCCAAATCAGGCAAAAAGAGGCGTGTGCTAATCTCCCTAATGTTGAGCTGGAATCTTTTTTCCTGGGGTTTGCATCCATTGCTCCATTGACCTATTCTCTGGAACAGCAGAAAACAAGCTTGCTCCATTTTCAACATGGTATCCTTTCAAATGCTTAAACAGGGCTATCAGATCACCACTTAACCTTCTCTTCTCCAGGCTAAACATACCCACTCCCTAAACCACTCCTCATAAGGCTTGGTGGTTTCCAGACCTTTCACCATTTTGGTCACCTTCCTCTGGACATGCTCCAGCTTGTCCATACATTAATCTTTCCTGTACTACTAATCCCAGAATCCCCCCCCCCAGCTAGGGACCTGTAGTCCCCAAAAGTAACTTCTTCAGTTGTCTGTGGACATGGCAGGGAGTTGGACTGGGTGGCCCTTGTGGTTTCTTCCAACTCTATGATTCTATGATTCTGGACTTTATCGCACACAGAAATGTAAACGTTCTAGGGACGGGAGGAGGACTCTCGTGTGCGCGCGCGACCGCCCAAAAACGGATTTT
>NC_056522.1:3782839-3788759 GCF_019175285.1 Sceloporus undulatus | reverse complement strand
AAAATCCGTTTTTGGGCGGTCGCGCGCGCACACGAGAGTCCTCCTCCTGTCCCTAGAACGTTTACATTTCTGTGTGCGATAAGGTCCTCTGTTGTGAGAATACAATCTGATGGAGAAGTTCTCTCGCACAGCACATATTGAAAGGCAGGTCACAGTCAAATGGGCCTCATTGCATTGGTTCCCCTGAGGCTCACAGGAAAATTTACTGGGTGAATTTCAGATCTTGGATTTTGTATGCCATTCTCCCCTGTTTATGTATTTCTGACCTGGGTGTCCCCTGTAGTGGCACAGACCCTGCAGATGGGTTCTAGAGTCCTTGTCAGCAACCTGGCCAATCAGAGGACATATACAGCCATAAATTGCCTTATGTCTGCATATTGAATTTTTGGGCTGTTCTGTAATAAAGGTTCTATAATCCCATCTTGGCCATGTAAGCCCACTCTTTCAGCCTGAGGGGAAGGCAATGGCAAACCTCCTGTGTACATATATTGCCAAGAAAACCCCATGGAGCAGCCAGTGTGATGTAGTGGTTCGAGTGTTGGACTACGACTCTGGAGACCAGGGATCAAATACTCATTGGGTGACCTTGGCCAAGTCACACGCTCTCAACCTCAGGGGAAGGCAATGGCAAACCTCCTCTGAACAAATCTTGCCAAAAATACACCCCTCATGATAGGGTCACTATAACTCAGAAACAGCTTGAAGGCACACAAGAACAACAATAGAACTGTAGAACTTAGAATCATAGGAGTTTATCACACTAGCAAAATCCCGTGGGAAAACTGGAGTTAAATGAGATTTAAAGCAAAGAAAACCCAGAAATGCCCAAAGTTTATCACACGACGCCACAGTTAATGTGAAATAACGCAAAGTTAATCCAAATGCAAAGCAGAGAAAACCAGCAGCTTTTTAGTTTCGGGAATAACCTGAAACTAAAAAAGCTGCCAGTTTTCTCTGCTTTGTGTTCGGATTAACTTTGCATTATTTCACTTGGGCAGTCCCTTAGTGTGATAACTCCCCAAATTTGGAAGTTTTGTTTAAATTCTAATTACTTTAAATCTCGTTTAACTGCCGTTTTCCCACCGTTTTCCCGCAGGATCTCGCTAGTGTGATAAACTCCATAGACTTGAAAGAGACCACAAGAACAATCCAGTCCAAGCTCCTGCCATGCAGGAACTCCCAATCAAAGCACCCCCAGACAAATGGCCATCCAGCTGTTTTTCTCTATTTACTCTACAACCAAATATTTCTCCAAATCTTTTGATAGATGGTTTTTTGTGGGGGTTTTTGGCTCTGTGGCCATGTTCTAGCAGAGTTTCTTCCTGACGTTTTGCCAGCATCTGTGGCTGGCATCTTCAGAGAATGCTTTGCCTGGAAAAAGTGGGTGTATATATACTGTGTGAGCCTGGGAATGCAGGAGTGATTTGCATGTGTCTTGTTCTGTGTTGATGGCTGGCCTCAGGCTGGGAGGCTAATGCAAAAGGGGATTAATGTCTGTTAATTGGTGATCATTATCTGCCGGAAAAGCCCCTGACTCTGAATGGAATCCCATTTGCATTTGCTGAGTCCTAATTTTGCTGTTCCTCAGGACTGGTAGCCAAATTTTGTTCACTTTAAGGGTTTCTTCTTTTGATAGATCAGGGAAGAATTCAGTGCTGTCTAATTGGAGTTGCTGTGAGATCCTTGATACTTTACATTTTGGAAAATGAAGATTCATGATTATTCGCTGGAAAAGAAGGAAGGGAAAATATATCTATATACTACTGGAAAATTGATTACATCTTTATTTTATTTTTTTGCCTTTTGTTGTTGCCTGCCATCAAGTCAACTTGAGCTGAATCTGCATTGTAGAATTAATGCAGATTGACACCATTTAAACTGTCATGGCTCCTTCCAATGGAATCTGGGGTTCCAGGATTAATTCGGCAGAATCAATGCAGATTTGTAGTTCGGGGTTTGTAATTTGCTGTGACAACAGAGCTCTCTCATGGAGAAGGGTACCTCACAAAACTACAAATCCCAGAATTCCGTAGCCTGGAGCCATGACAGTTAAAGCAGGGTAAAACTGCATTATTTCTGCAGTGCGGATTCAGCCTAAGACAGGACTGTTCTGTGTGGCCCTTGATCCTTGAAATTTCTCCAGCTGTTTTAACAGAGTACTTCGTATCGAGTGTTTTTAGATCGTATTAAAAGTTTTTAGCTATGTTTTAAACATTTTTATCTGTTGTACATAGCTCAGAGGCCCTAGTAGTTGGAGAGATAATACACAATGCCTTCAATAAAATAATTAAAAGTAACTTCTCAAACTCTGCCCCACAATGGAAATGCACAGACCTCTGGATACTCAGATGCTGATGGTACTTTGGATATGATATTCAGCCCTTGAGACTCAGAATCTGATGGGAACCTTAAAAAATCCCAGAGTGGGTAAATCTGCTTTAAAACATTGCTTTGTTTATTCATTTGCCAATGCATAATGCTTCTGTTTATTGCAATCTCTTCCCATGTTTTGTAGTTCTGGGGAATTGTCAGCGCTTGAGCTTTATTTTTTTTATTGTTTCACATTTCAGTATTTTTACATTTGCTAAAAAAATTAAGAGTCCCAGCAATTGATGTTTTAATGACCTCGATAAAAAGTCATAACCATGGGATGATGATGATTAAAAGCACTTAAAACCGCATATTGTCAATGTTCTCATGTAGGAATGCCCTCAACTTGAAATGCCATACCTATTTTATTGTGTTTCATGAATTACTTTGCTTCTTGGTGCATGCCGGTTGTTGCCAACGCAATTATTTTTCCTGGCATCTCAATGAGTGTTGCAACGGGATTGCTTTCCCCCAGAAGGCTTGAACCTATGAATAATGCTGGTTTTTAGAGAGGGAGGGGAAAGAAAGTGGAGGAGGTATATGCCTGAGGTTTGTTAAAATCTGTATACAGTTGGCCTTTGGTATCCACTGGAGTTTGGTTTCAGGCTCCCCATGGATAACCAAGTCCATGGATGCTCAAGTCCCATTATATATGGTGATGTTTTAAGATGGTGCCCCTTTTATAAAATTGCAAAATCAAGTTTTGCTTTTTGGACATTTTTTCCCTAAAATATTTTCAAGCCTTGGATGATTGAATCCGTGGATGCAGAATCCATGGATACAGAAGGCCAAGTGTAGTTTGGAGAAAATTGATAAGAATAGCACAGTCCTAACCATCCCTCCATCGAAAGAAGACTGTGCAGTTCCAGCTTCTTGATCTAATGCTTCCAACCCAGAAATATTTCAAACGCTGGGCTATACGGCTGGGTCTCTCCTCCCCCTCGCCTCCTCTGGAGCTGAAATAGGTTTCCAACATTGCCACTTTGCTGTTGGACACTGAGCCATAAGCGGAGTTCAGGAGAGATGAATGCTAAAGACTGGCACACAGGGAATAAAGGAGAATGGAGTGCAAAAGATGAACATTAGTGGGTTAATTGCCCAGGACGCAGTGTTGCAGTGAAGTGGTTTGGGATGACAGCGGGTCATCAACTGTGCATGACTCAGTGATGCGCAATCCTATGGCACAAAACGCCACAGATCTCCTGGATTATCGGAGCAGCTTCTCCGCTTGAAAGTGATCTCCTTTTCACAAAATGGCAGGACGCTGCTACATGTGAGCAGGCTCACTGGAAATACTGTGGGCTCTGAGTATCCACTGGGTTTGGTTCCAGGACCCCCCGTGGGTACCAAAATCCAGGGATGCTCAAGTCTCATTAGTCAATGATGTGATAAAATGGGATGTTGAGGTGGAATATCTTTTCTTATAACTTCTCCCCAAACTCCTGCATGGAGAGAAGGAGACCCGTTATTTCCATTTGCTGAGTCTGCAATACAACTGCATGACTGTTGACAACAGGGGGAACTAGGAAGTCTCTCATTCATAGGGTCACCATAAGTCAAAGCTGACTAGATAACAATTAACAACAACAAGGTTTTGTCTGTTCTTTAACATGTTATAACTTCTGTTCCCTGGATAGAAGATAGGTGCCTCCAAATCCTTAAAACCAACCCCTTTGGTGGAACACACCTTTCTTCCAATTGCCTGTAGTCTCAGACCCACAACTTGTGAGGGCAGAAGCATAGCTACGATGCTTCAAGACACTTCTGGCCAAGGGAGTCTCCAATGTGAAGTCTAAGGCTTTCATGGCCGGCATCCATAGTTATTTGTGGGTTTTTCAGGCTATCTGGCCATGTTCTATAAGAGTTTATTCCTGACGTTTCGCTGGCATCTGTGGCTGGCATCTTCAGAGAATGCTGACTTGGAAGAGAGTGGGTATGTATGTATGTGTATATATACACACTGTGTGATCCTGGGTAAGGAGGAGTGATTCCCATGTTAATCTGTTATTGATGGCCAGGCCTCAGGGTAGGAGGATATGCAAAAGAGGATTAGTGTCTGCTAATTGATTATCATTGTCTGCTGGGAAAGCCTCTGACCCTGAGTGGTTTCTCATTTGCATTTGCTGAGTCCTGTAAGTTTATCGCATGGGGCATAAACCGTTCCCCAGCGCATTCTAACGGGGACGAGCGTGGGCACGCATGGAGCGTGATGGGCACTGGATGGGGCCAAAACGCGACTTTATCGCACGGGGGAATGCCGCCGCCGCGCGTTCCCATTGCGTCCCAATTCTGTTCCAGAGGGCGCCATTTCTGGGGACTGTTTCAAAGTGTCCCCAGAAATGGCGCCCTCTGGAACAGAATTGGCAATGGGAATGGCGGCGGCGGCGGATGGCATTCCCCGGCGAAAAGTCACGTTTGGGGGCCCATCCGGTGCACCATCGAGCTCATGGTGCGCCCACGCATCGTCCACGTTAGAACGCGCTGGGGAACGGTTTATGGCCCAATGCAAAAACTTCTCATTTGGTGTCCTGCAGCACGGTAGTCGAACTTATTTACTTTTGAAGGTTTCTTCTGTCCTGTTGAAGCTGTCCAAGGTGGTTGTGGATTCCAATGGCTTCCCGGTGCATTCTGGACCGGATAGTGTGGCATGGTCCACAATGGTGTGCGGACAACAGCACTCCGGCACTGAGCACACATGAGCAGTGCAAAGGAGGCCTAAAGCGGCAGAGCACAGCATATGCACCCTGGAAAGGCCAGATCGGGCTGCGGTGTGTGGTGCCACGGTCCCTGATCTGTGCAGCAGGAGGAGGGCTGCAGGGCCACCCTTGAGGTAGTCGGCACAGCCTCTCAGTCTTCACATCACTTTCCGGAGGTCGGGAAAATGACACCAGTTTGTTGGGGGCAAGGATGCAGAACAGATTGTAAACCACATAAAGAGTGCGAGTTCAAACAAAGCGGTATAGAAATGTAAATGCAAATGCATTGGCTAGCTCGGAATCTCTCGCAACAAGCAAAGGGAGGACTATACAATCGTCATCCAGCCCAGCATATTGCGGACCGGCCCCTAATACAGCCAATTCACCCAAAATACAAAGGAAGGTGGCTATTAAAATGCAGGAGCAAAGAGATGTTGCTCATTCTTTCAACAAGGATATAAATAGTTTGAGTTGTTTCTTCGTGTAAAAAAAAAAGAAAGAAGGGAAAAGTGATATAAAGGGGCCACGGATCTTCTAACAGCCAGTGAATTTCAGATGGCAGCGGCCACTGCCTCTCCCGCGGTCCAGTCTGAGCGGTTGGATAGATGATTGTAAGAGGTTGCTGTTTAAAGGAAGAGCAATGGGCAAAAAGCCTCAGGTGCTAGAATGGAACGACGCATCCTGACGACTCAACAATAGCGCAATCTGACAAGGAGTTAATGTGCACTTAAACTCTATTGAAATAAATGGCCTTAAGCCAACCAGAAACTCTAGCTGAGCTTGCAGCCAGCATCTGAGAGCAAACAATAATGCGACAAAGAGCATATAGTTCCCCAAGCCTTACCATGCCAGGC
>NC_056522.1:3749834-3781029 GCF_019175285.1 Sceloporus undulatus | reverse complement strand
AAGGTTTCTTCTTTCCTGTTGAAGCTGTCCAAGTGTTTGTGGATTTCAATGGCTTCCCTGTGCATTCTGACCTGATAGTTGTTGGCATGGTCCACATGGTGTGCGGCATCACAGCACTCCTCTGGCACTGTGTCCACATGATGCAGTGCCAAAGGAGTGCCTTAAAGCTGCAGCGCAGCAGCTATTGCACCCTGGAAAGGCCAAGTCGGGGCTGCGGTGTGTGGTTGCCACGGTCCTGATCTGGTGCAGCTGGAGGAGGCTGCAGGCCACCCCTTGAGGTAGTCTGCACAGCCTCTCAGTCTTTCATCCTTTCGTAGGTCAGTAAAATGAGCACCTAGTTTGTTGGGGGCAAGTGGCATACAGATTGTAAACCACATAAAGAGTGCTGAGTTCAATACAAAGCGGTATAGAAATGTAAATGCTAAATGCTATTTGTCTGCTCTTGAATCTCTCTCACAAGCAAAGGGAGGACTATACATCGTCATCCGCCCATCAGTTGCTGCCGTCACCCTAATCAAGCAATTCCCTCAAATACAGGAAGGTGGCTATTAAATGCAGGGAGCAAAGAGATGTTTGCTCATTCTTTCACAATGTGATTAAATAGTTTAGTTGTTTCTTCTTTAAAAAAAAGAAAGATGGGAAGTGATTATAAAGGGCCACGGATCCTTCTAATCAGCCAGTGCAATTTCGATGCACGGCCACTTGTCTCTCCCGCGGTTCCGTCTGAGCGGTTGGATAGATGATTGTTAAGAGGTTGCTTTGTTAAAGGAAGAGCAATGGGCACACAGCCTCAGGTTGCTAGAATGGAACTGACGCATCCTGTAACTCAACAATAGCTGCAATCTGACAAGGAGTTATGTGCACTTAACTCTATTGAAATAAATGGCCTTAAGTGCCAGTAACTCTAGGCTGAGCTTGCAGCCATCATCTGAGAGCAAACAATAATGCTGCAGAGCATATAGTTCCCCCAGCCTTACCATGCCAGGCTTCCCCTTTCTGTGACCAGGTATCTGGGCATCTCTGGGGCAGAACCCACAGCCCATTAGTAACCATTGGAAGATGCATCCCAGCACCACTCAGCTCAGGTTGACCAGACGTCACAACGCCAGGAAGAACATGGTACCAGAAGACATAGGACTCTGAAGAAAAACGTAGACCATTACAAAATAAAAGCTAATAACACTTATATAAATTCATTTCTAATGGTTTATGTACAGCTATATTGCATGTATTGTGTTTTATTATTTACTCAACTGTCTTTTTCTGATGAACTTGCCTTTATTGAAATGCCTTGCTGGCTTGCAAGATATTTGCAAGATACTCTGAGCAAAACAAATGCTTAAACTTGTGCAGTTGCCCCTCCGTTTTTGAGCACTTGGAATCTGAGTCCCTCACCCGTTTGCTAGCAGCAAATGAAGGGGGAAAGAATGGGGTGCATGCCTATGGCACAAAACCTGCAGGTGCCCCCGGGTGCGTGCTGCCATTCAAGCCAATGGGGCTTGAATATTTCCAAATTTTCATTTTCGTGGGGTGTGTGTGTCTTGAACATACAGTATCCCTTGCGAAAAGAAACCCTTGACTGAGAGCCTAGACCTGCATTTTGTGCCAGTCTGTAGGCGGAGCCAGGGCGCAACGTCAACACGCTGGACACCCTGACTCTGCCCCCTCACTTCATGATGCCGTATGCCCTTCCACACGGCGTGCGGCATCATGGCGTGACTCCGGTGCTGCATATACATGGTGTAGCCCCGAAGGGCGTCATTAAGTTGTGCCGCTGTGGCTATGTCACCCTATTCAACAAATTGCAGGGATTCTCCTCATTTGAAGGTCTTTAAACAGTGATCAGATGGTCATTTCCCAGGGATACTTGAACCATAGATTCCTTTTTGTTCTCTCCAGAGGCCTGATTGGTGCCACGGCATGAGGTTGCTACGGCCCCAATCCAGCCAGTAAAGAGGCAGCTGCATGCTGCCCATCTGTACAGACCCTGAATCTACATTTAAATCATTCCTTTCATTTCTTCATTGTGCTGAAATTAAGGGGGAGGGAAACCCTTTCAGCCTTTGCATAGAGCTTTATCACACTAGCGACATCCCATGGGAAAACGGGATTTAAAGGAGAATTAAGTTGAATTTGAATGTAAGCAGAACTCGCAAATTCGGGAAATTTATCAGACCGAATTGCTGGTAAAGTGAAATGATGCAAAGTTAAACTGAAGTTAAACCGGAGAAAAATGCCATCTTTTTACTTTTGGAATTTCCAGAAAGTAAAAAGCTGCCGTTTTTCTCTGGTTTAACTTTGGTTTAACTTCACGTTATTTCATGTTAACAGCGACATCATGTGATAAACTTTGGGCATTTCCGTTTTTTCTTCAACTCAACTCTCCTTTAAATCCCGTTTTCCCACAGGATCTCGCTAATGTGATAAACTCCATAGTATCCTCAAGCAGCCCATCGCTTGACATGTTTGCTGCCTTTTTCCCCTCTGAGAAACAAAAGCGCCCTGAGCTCTGGGTGCAGCTGCTCCTAGGAAAAAATAACTTCAGCTGCATTGCCATTGTACTCATGCACTGCAATTGCACAATGGATTGGCATCCATGGACACTGAGCATTGATCCACCAATCTTGTACTACATTCATATTCAGTATGATGATTGTTCAGCCTGAAGCAGACAAAACTCAGGAGCTTATCGCATGAACTCTAAAACCTTTTCAAGCCTCCTGGGCTGGAGCCGGGACGTGGGATGGAGGCGGGAATTATTGCATGCTAAATCACTGCCTGCCATCAGACTGGGTCCCAGCCGCGCTCTGACTGCACTTTATAGAAGCCAGACAACTTCTGACTTCTAACAATTGCTGGTGAAGTGGACCTGGGCTGATGGTGGGCAAAGATTTGGTGGCGATTTAGCATGCGATAATCCCCGCCTCCATCCCGCATCCCAGCTCCAGCCCAGGAGGCTTGAAATAGTTTTAAAGTTCATGCGATAAGTTCCTAAGACTGCATTTGCACTGCAGAATTTATGTATTTGACACCGTTTTAACTATCATGGCTTCATTTTATGGCATCCTGGGATTTGTGACTTGCTGTGGCACCAGAGCTCTCTCACAGAGAAGGCTAAATCATCTCAAGAAACTAAACATCCCATGACTGCACAGCATTGAGCCAAAAGTGGTGTCAAACTGCGTTATTTCTGTAGTGTAGATGCAGCCTAAGCCACCACCAAGCACGTGAAAAGCTGTTATGTGGAACAACAGAATGATCAGGTGGAAGATGGAGAGGTTTATGTTCTCCTACTCAAAAGGATGGGACCCACACCAGTGGAAAGAAAGGAGAGTCTGATTAGACCTTAACAAACCTATGAGATAGTGCTATTCAACAAACTGCAGGGATTCTCCTCTTTTGAAGGTCTTTAAACAGTGATCCGATGATCATTTCCCAGGGAAACTTTAACCGTAGAGTCCTTCACTGGCAGGGGGTTAGACTAGATTACCTTTGTATGTTCCTTAATAAATTGACGTTAAACAAAACTGTAGCATAAATACATATATACATACATATAAAACATAATAACAAACAATACCTATATTACATAAAACATAACCTAAAAGACTTCCCAGCTCTTTTTTCCCCTTCTTATAAATCACCTATTCTTTTTTCAGTTCCGAAAACGTTTCCTTGTATTTGAACTCACAACTCGTTCAAAAGGGGAGAATTTTCCAATTGTAGGTTTTACTCCATTCCAATTATAAACATATCCCACCATTCCTTTCTCATACAATTTATCAACGGTTCCCATTCCTTTTTTATTTTGTGAATTTTTTAAAAATCAAAATACGTGAATTTAACCTGCTCTATGAGTCTTTGTCGACACAAGTGGCTCCCAGACAAAGAATAAACAATATTTTAATTCCATTTTAATTGCTGCTTTTGTAAGTTTTTAATCTCACTGTGCTTTTAGACTGTAAGCCGCTTGGAGTCCCAATTTTTTTTTGGGGGGGGGGGGGGGGGAAATGGGATACAAATAAATAGAAATATAATAATAAAGTGTATTTTCATGATGGCACTTAAATTATGGAAACTCTTTCTCCTGCTCACCTGGGCATCAAATCTATGATTTTTTCAGGAACCAGAGAGGAAAATGTGTTTTATTTTAGGGGACGTTCAACAATTATTGGTTTTATTTTCCAGCATATTTAATCATTTTGTTTTTGTTTTTCTGGAATTAAATACTTCAGGGCTGTTGTTTTTTTAGTAGCGTTCAGCAGTTTGATGGTTTTCAACTGCTCTCCTCGAAGGCATGACTGCTGCCAAAGAAGATCTGTTCTTGTGATATATTTTATGTGATGTTCTGACTTGTTTTGACAGCAGGGGTTTTAAGAGAGAGAAAGATTGATGTTGTTATGTGCCTTCAAGCTGACTGTAACGTATGGCAACTCTATCTTAGGGTTGCCTTGGCAGGATTTATTTCCAAGGAGGTTTGCTGTTGCCTTCCTCTAAGGCTGAGAGTGTGTGACTTGCCCAAGAAACCCTGGTCTCTTCAAGCCCTAGTTCAAAATTAAGATTATTATACCATGCCATTGTACCTAGTGCCTTCAAGTCAACTTACAACTCTGGATGACTATGACATAGGGTCTTCTAGACCAAATTTGTTTAGAGTTGGTATGCCATTGCCTTCCTTGTTTTTTAAAAATAATTTTTATTGAAACTAAATTCATACAATGCATATTATACAATACAGTACATAATTCTGTATTCTATTTTACAATTTATCTGAATATCTTTAATATCCCACCTTAGTGCTCCCCTTCCTCAGAGCCATTTTCACCCTTATATTGCATCCAAAAATCTCAGTTCCTCTCATGGAGGTAATCTCCCACCTTCTTTTCTCAATACTTTCTCAATAAATTCTTTCCAAATTCCATCAAAATCAATTCTTTTCCATAATCCCTTTTTTTTACTTTGAACCTCCATGTCATTTTATCATCATTTGCTAATTTCCAAACCTCTTTATGCCACTCCTCCAATTGTATAGTTATTTTCGTTTTCCAACATCTTGTTATAATTTATCTCGTTGCTATAATCAAATTTGTTATCAAATCTTTTTCTTCTTTTCCCCCCATATCTCTGAGTTATATGATGATAACAATACTATATTCTGACTTCTATCCATTTTTATATTCATAATACTTTCTATTTCTATTATCACTTTTCCCCAAAATTTGGGTACATATTTACATTGCCACCACACATGCATGTGTGCCTTACGCACGCACCTAACTCTAATACTTCCCCAGGACTTACAAAATGGCGGCTCCCGTTCCACACGGGGGCCGCCATTACGACGTCACGAACGCGCCACCTCCAAATGGGGCAGCGCGGACGTGACATCTTTGTGCCGCTTGAGGGCTCATAGAGTGCCCTTTCCGCGATGCACGAAGGAGCTCCGAAATGGAGCTCCTTCCGCGGTTTGCGTCTCTGGCGCAGCCTTTAGACGGCTGCGCCAGCGACGCAAAGGGGAAAAGAGCCGAGCAGCCCCTTTCTCCTCCTCCCCGCCGCCGTTGGGTGTCCTTGGGGCGTGAAGCCCCAAGGACACCCCTTTCCAGGCCGTGGGGAAGCGTCCTTTTGCCACTTCCCCGCTGCCTGGAAAGTGGTGGATCAAGGCCTCGGAGGCTGCTGTTCTGGCAGCTGAGGCCCCGATCCGGCGGGGAAAGGAGCGCCTACAGGCCACCCCAAAGGGGCGGCCTGTAACACGCCTCCGTCTCTAAATAAAATGTTTGCCATCACTGGCCTAGACGCTCCTAGAGAAAACACTTCTATAGACATTGGTAGGTCCTTCATCTTGATTCCATGATCAGCTTCTGGCAGATGTTGGCCACAGAGTTGCAAGGGAGCACTTGGAGATTCCTAGAGAGGTGTTCTCTTAGGTTAAAAAAAGTTTTTTTTTAAAATTTGTGGTTTTTCTACATTCACAGACATCTTTCACCCCTAGCCCCAGAGAAAGTGGAGGGACCACTGTATTATATATATATTTAAAAACTCACAAATATCTGGTCTCCTGGAGCCCTAGCACAACATCCAAACCAATTCTCTGGCTTTGAGTCAACTGCATGACTTACGCCAACCCTCTCCAAGGGTTTGTTTGGCCAGATCTATCCAGAGGAGGCTTCCATTGCCTTCCAAGGCTGAGAGAGTGAGACTTGCTGAAAGACACGATGGCCTCATTCTCACTACAAAATAAATAGTTTTTGAGTCGAATCAATGAAGCGATTTAGTGCCAAATAGACCACATTATTCGAACTTACCCATTTCAATTTAATCCACTTCATGTTCACATTCAGCAATGGATCGATTCAACATGGAGTCACCCCACAGGGGTGACCACGCCACAGGAACGGAATCAAATAGATGGTGCATTCATACTTGGGCTGAATCGATTCATTTCAAAAGAAGCGAGGAATGCCATGGATCTGGAACAACTGGTTTAAATGGGTTTAGTGCTGCCCCCCCCCCCAGACAAACTGCACCAGAAATTTGGTACAAGTGGAAACAAGGGCCATTTAAACCAGTTCAGATTGGTTTGAAAACCAGTTTATTATGTATTGGGAATGAGGCCCCAGTCAGTTTCCGGGGCAGAGCAAGGATTCGAATCCTGGTCTACCAGGGTTTTAGCACCACACTCCAAACACAATACCATGCTGGCTCTCACAAATGAATATACTTTCTTGAAATCTCCCTTGGGGTGAGGAAGGAGCAGCAATGCTTTCCAGAGTGTGTCAGCCTTTGCACAATGCTTCCTTCCGTCCCTTGTGTTTCGAGGTGTGCGTCATAAGACAAATTTCCCTCCAGGCAGGAATGGGAGCCTAATGCTTTCCAGTCTGTCTGTCAGCTGGTGAAGAAACTGGTTGGGGGCCATCTCGCTTGCGTGAAATGAAATACAAATCAGGAATCCCCCCCCCCCCAAAAAAAAGAGAGAGAGAGGGAGAGAGAGATGCTTGTCAAAACACACTTCCAACTGTGACAAGCTGCTGCCTGGTGCAATCTCTGAGATATCATGAATGCAAAACTGCAATTCACATTTTCTCCTGGATTATCACACAAAGGAGCAAAGGTGTGATTTGTTGTTGTTTGCCTTCAAGTCATTTCCTACTCATGGCAACCCTAAGGTGAACATGGAGTTTTCTGGGCTGAGAGCATGTGGACTTTATCACACGGGGAAAATCGGGGGTTTAAACAGTTATTTCCCCAGGAAATTCGTCTGATCACAGTGAAGATTATCACACAACATCGCAATTAAAGAGGACTTATCCCCCAAATAACCAAGGAATAACCAGCAACCAGGAAATCTCATGAATGGTTTGTTGCTGATTATTCCCTGGCTATTCCCAGGATAAGTCCTCTCTAATCGCGATGTGTGTGAAAATCTTCACTGTGATTGTGCGACTTTCCCGGGAAAGTGTCTATTTAAACCCCTGATTTCCCCCTGACTTTGTTGTTTGCTACAATCTTTGTTTTATCAGTATTTATTTTGAAACCTGCATATTTATCAAAACATTTAATTTTTTGCAATAGAGGGTCAATACTCTTTGTTTGGTCTTCTGTCATTATGATCAAGTCATCAAGAAATCCTTTTAAGTTTGTATTTAGAACCATAGAATCCTAGAGTTGGAAGAGACCACAAGGGCCATCCAGTCCAACCCCATTCTGCCATGCAGGAAATCTCAATCAAAGCATCCCCGACAGATGGCCATCCAGCCTCTGTTTAAAGACCTCTAAGGAAGGAGACTCCACTACACTCCGAGGAAGAAGTGTGTTCCACTGTCGAACAGCCCTTACTGTCAGGACGTTCCTCCTAATGTTGAGCTGGAATCTCTTTTCCTGTAGCTTGCATCCATTGCTCTGTGTTCTAGTCTCTGGAGCAGCAGAAAACAAGCTTGCTCCATCCTCAATGTGACACCCTTTCCTAATTCTAATTCCCCCAGTTTACCCATCTTTCCTTATCTCTGAATTTAAAATTTCCTAACTTCCATCAGGTCGTTCTTCCTAAAGTTTCGGTGGAATCTCTTTTCCTCTAGATTCCATCCTTTTCTCCATGTCCTGTTCTCTGGAGCAGCAGAAAACAAGCTGGCTCTATCTTCAATATGACATCCCTTCCAATATTTAAACATGGAATGTCATATTGAGGATGGAGCAAGCTTCTTTTCTGCTGCTCCAGAGACTAGGACCTGTCTGTTAAGGAATTGTTCCTGTTCTTATTGTGATTATTTGTCATCAAGTTGGCTTTGACTTTATGGTGACTTATAGTGAATGAGAGACCTCCAAGAGTTCACAGTCATCCACTGCCCTGCTCAGATCTTGCAAACTCAGGACATCAGTTTAATAATAATAATAATAATAATAATAATAATAATAATAATAATAATAATAATAACAACAACAACAACAATAATTTTAATAATAACTTTTTATTTCTATCCCGCCTACTCTGACTAGGACCGAGTTGTGGCTTCCTTAAGTGAATCAAATCTGCCTGTCATGCATGTTCCTTCTTTTCCTATTGCTTTCCAGTCTACTGAGCATGACTGTATTTTCCAGTGAGTCAAGTCTTTTCATAATATGCCCAAAGTACAATAACTACAGTTTAGTCATTTTGGTTTCTCAGGAGACTTCAGGCTTGATTTGCTCCAAGACTCATTCATTTGTCTTTCTGACCGTCCACAGTATCCATAAAACTCTCCTCCAGCACCACATTTCAAATGTGTTGCTTCTCTCCTTACCAGCTTTCTCCACTGTCCAACATACATAGAAATCAGAAATGCATTTGGATCACTTTTGAGTCTGACTTTGGTATTAAATGGTCAATTTTGCATTTGAGGATCATCCCTAGTTCCTTGAGAGCTGCCTTTCCAAGTCTTAGCTCTTCTTCTGATTTCTTGGCTGCTGCCTCCATTTCGATTAATGGACCAAGGTAGAAAGCAATTCCATTACCTCCAAGTCGTCACTTTTAGGGGTAATGAGGGAGCAACCACATCCCATTTCAAAAAGGAACATTAACAAGTTAGAGAAAGGTTATTTTAGTGGTTTAACGTGCCATGATGGGGGGTTTCTCAAGTTTTTTCCATGCTGGAAAAAGGTTTTAGGACTTTCTTTGCCAGTATCAGGCCTCTAAAACAGGGTACTGGGTTCAAATCCCAACCTCATCTTTCCCACACTCCACCCTCAAGAAGTAATTATTAAAATTCCCCAAACAAACAACCCCCTAATATTAAAACTGTCTCAGGGCAGCTTACAAGAAAAATGTAAAAGCAAACAATGTAAAACAAGAAACATAATTTAAATGTCCTGAAAACATATTAAACATAATAATGAATCAAAATAGATTTAAAAGGGTTTTAATATGATAAAGCTTATTTGAATGCCATTAGCGAATAGCGGGAAGTTTGGGTTGGGGGGGGCAGCGGACGTTTTGGTGTTTTTAGCATCTGATGTTATTTGATGTAAATATTTAATTTTGTGTTGTTTAATTACTATTTGTTTTTTCTTTGAATTGTTTTGCTTTTTGTTTATATAACTTTTTGATTCTTTTTCTTTATTTAGTTTTATCTTCTTTCATGCAAATTTCAAATAAAAACATATTTTTACGTAAAAGATTTAAAAGTTTAAAACTGTCAACATCAGTGTTTGAGATGAATCAACGAGGCCTTGGGGAACAGCCAAGTAATCATTTGGTGCCCAGATGAAATTATTATTATTATTATTATTATTATTATTAAACTTTATTTATAAAGTGCTGTAGGTTTACACAGCGCTGCACATAAAATAGAATAAAGTAAAGTAAAATAAAATGGACCTGCCAGTGGCATACATTCTCGAAGATGGGGGACGATGGTCATTGTCATGTCCCTGTCACATCCTTCCCGCGTGATTGCACTTTCAGACGATGTCGCACTTATCCAGACATGATTCCATCTGGGAAGCGTGAGTGACAGTGATCACGTGAAAGCCTTTCATATGACATCACGCTGTTCTTATCATTGTCCCATCAATGAAGTGGCATTGCCCAGCATTTTGCATTAACAGGAGTTTGTGTTAATGCAATGCCTCTTCAGTGACAGGATTGGCGTTACATTTTCAAAGGCTTTCGCGCAATTGCTCTCATGTATGACGGGATAAGGATGGGGGAGCGATCCCATCCCTATCCCATCTCTGCGTGATAATCTCCCAAGTCTATGCAAGCTTGTGCTATGACTTCTTTTGCACACTTAGTTTCAAAGGTGCTACGAGAGCCCTTTGCATATAGGTCAATGATGTGTGTAAAAAAATGAGCTCCCCTTGAAAGATTTTCAGGTTTCCCTTCCATCCTCACAGTCCAAGGAATGGCGAGAGTGCTTTTGGCACGACGTGAACTGTCTTTCTTTTTCTTTTCTCCTTTGGTAGCCTTTTGAGAGGGACACCATGCGAATCTTCCTGTGGAGCGTCTTGTTGTTTTGTGCATTTGCCTATGCACTCAGCGACTGCCGGAAGGACTGCCTCAGTTGCCACAGACATTTGTACAGTCAACAGGATGACTTCAGCCTTCTTGTGAGTAGCTGCCTCCATTTTTATAATGTCTCAACTGATGAACCCAAATAATGAAGGGCACAACTTTGCCCCACACTGGTTGGCACCCACTTAGCATATTCTTGCTAGTGGCACAGACAAGGACTCCTCTACATTTGCCAGAATACTCCAGGCTACCCCTCAGAGTATTCTGGCCCCAAATTCCCTCCCAATCCCCTCTTACCTGCTGCAGGTTTTTGGCAAATGACAGGTGCCTGCCTTGCAACGGTCCCTGCCAGTTGGGTGGTGATGCAGATGGGAGTCGAAGCAACTCAGCAGGGGATTGTGTGGCAAGTTAGCAAGCTGTCATCCCTATGTTTTGCTCCAGGTTTTCTGGAAAACCCAGAACTAAAAGGTAAGTCTTTTTAATGTGGGACAAGGGATGGAATTGGGTCTAGGCACTGTGTAAACAGCCCAGACCCAATTCAGAGTTTTGGGCCTGCGTAATGTAACCAGTACACTTTGGGGTTTATAAGTAATCTACACAAACCCACAGTAAGGATGGTTATGTGGCTTTTATTGGGCAATTGCTTCACCTCATTCATGGGAGCAGCTGTAGCTCAGGAGCAGAGCATTAAAGTTGCCTATTGAGCTACTGAAGTTGTCTCAAGGCCTTGCTGCCTAAAGATCAACTCAAGTAGCCTCAAGGCATCAGTAACCAAGTTATCTAAAGACCAACTTAAGTTGCCTCAAGGTACTACTACTCAAGTTGCCTAAAGGCAATAGTACCCAAGTTGGAGGAATTGTGTAACACAATCTGTCTGTTTTAGTTTTTCATTTTAACCTCATTTTCTCCCGTTTCCCTGTTTTTAAAAAATTGCACATATTTTATATGTAGTTCTCATAATATTTTCACTTCTGTACACTATAATGCTTAATCTAAGCATTTTTCCCCTTAAGAGAACACATTTTTGTACCTTCTTTTTACAACTGCATGCAAGGCGGGGTGCCCTTTCCTTCCACATTCCCATTGTTGTGTGCAGGTCTAACGGGAAAAAACCTTGTCACCAAATTCACAAAAGAGCAAAAAATGGCAGGATAATTATGTTTTCTTTCATGGCTGGTTCAAGAAGTGGAAATTAGGGACATCTCTCCCTTACATCTGAGTCACCAGCCTCCCTTGACTAAAACACAAAGAGCTAAGACTTTTAAAAGCAGAGATGGAAGTAAACACCATCCTTTTTTACTGTGTCTTTTCGCCCTCTTGTTGTTGATCAATGGTGACAGTTTAGTTTTGCGAGGGTCATTTTTCCTCTCTCTGTCTCTTATTGTTCTTGCTTCTTCCCATCTGAGGAGCCTTTGATGAGCATTGATTTCCTACCTCTTTCTCCTGCCTTGCTCCGTTTCTGATTGAGCGGAACCCAAAAAACAGATCATCGCAGGAGCGACTCCTATTAGCGAAGGTCACATCACCACCTGAACCTCCTTGGAAGTGCATTCAAGCCTGACGGACTTCCATCTGCGCATCCTGGCTGTGACAGAATAGGCTGTTGTACACAGCATAGACTTATAGAGTTGGAAGGGACCTCAAGGTTATCTAGCTCAGCTCCTGCCATGCAGGAATACACACCTACAGCACCTCTGAAAAATGCTCCTCCAACATCTGTTTCAAGTCCTCCAGAGAAAGGACTTTGTCACACTAGCGAGAAGGAGAATTCACAGTACGTATTTTTATTTTATTTTTAAACATGCAAATGCAAGAAGTTTATCACACGACGTTTTGCCAGACCAGAAACAACGTGAAAATAAAGCAAACGTAAAGGGGATAAAAATGGCAACTTTTTACTTTCGGAACTTCCCAAAAGTAAAAAGCTGCCATTTTTGTCCCCTTTACATTCACTTTATTTTCCCATTATTGCTGGTCTGGCGAAATGCCGTGTGTTAAACTTCCCACATTTGTGGGTTTTTTTAAAAAAAATTTAAATCTACTTTAAATCCCATTTGTCAGCGGAATTTCGCTAGTGTGATAAGGTCCTAGGATTCAATGATGCTATGGTAGATGACCTATGAAAATTGGAGACTCAAGACCGGGCCCTGAGATCTGGTAGCCCTAAATGGTTAGAGGATGCACAGAACAGTATACGTTTCCTCCAAAAGAGGCAAAACTTAGATTCCTGAGTATACTAAAGCTACCCAACATTGGAAGCACTGGGGAAAACAGAAATGCACCAAAAAAGTATACATTTCCTTCAGAAGAGACAAAACTTCAGTTCCTGAGTCTACTAAAGCTATACAATATTTGATACACTGGGCAAGGCAGAAAAATAGTATACACTTCCTAAAAAGAGACAAAACTTCAGGTCCTGAATATGCTAAAGCCATCAACTATTAGAAGTACTGGGGAAGGCAGATTCTCATTGAAATTAGAGAAAGCACAAAAAAGTATACATTTCCTCCAAAAGAGGCAAAGCTTCAATTCCTGAGTATCCTAAAGCTATCAAATATTAGAAGCATTGGGGAAGGCAAACCTTTGCATTGAGGGTTACCAGATCTTCTCCTGGAGGTTTTCTCACCTCCTACTGTCACAGTTGGGTGGTTTGATAAACCTAGAATGAATGAATGAATGAATGAATGGAGAAAAGAAATGAATGAAACCGCCTTCCGTGAGATAGACGGATCTCTGCGTGATGCTGATGCGAGAGCACCAGGGCACCATTAGAGAAGGCAATGGCCAGGTCATTAAGATTTATTTGGAGTGCCTCCATGCTCTGTGCCGTGCCGCACGGACTCCTCATTTCCAGGAGATGACAAATTCTCCTGTAATGGACTCCACCTTGAATGAAGGTCACTGCAGAAAGCGCAGCCCTCTTGCAAGCTGTCCAACTCAGCTGCACCCTGAGATGGGACGTGACGGCAATGGCAAGAGGCTAGGAACATCTGGCCTCGTTTTGGATCACTAATCCGGACACGATGGCTAATTTACGGATGTAAATTTTAAAATGGAAGACCTGCGTCAAGAGAGTCTTTGTAGCAATGCCTCTAAAGTCCAAAAATGCAACCTTTTTTAAAAAAAAGATTCTGGCATTTTGAGGCAAAGTTTCTACATCTTTGTTTGGTTCCCAAATGTTTGGGGCTTCCCTGCCCAGAATCCCCAGACAGATTGGCCAACAGTCAGAAATTCTGGGAACTGAAGTCCAAAACTACTGGAGGACCAAAGTTTGGGAACCATAGGCATGTGTTTGTGTGTACTTTAAGTCACTTGACAACTTAGGGTGACTCTAAGGTCCAAAACACACTGCAGAAATAATCCAGTTTGAGACTGCTTTAACTCCCCTGGCTCAGTGCTAGGGAATTCGGGGAATTGTAGTTTATTGTGGCATCAGAGCTCTCGGACATAGAAGGCTAAATGTCTCACAAACTACAGTTCCCAGAATTCCATAGCACCAGGACACTTAAAGCGGTCTCAAACTGGATTATTTCTGCAGTGTGTTTTGGGCTAAAGAATTTCATAGGATTTTTTTTTTAGGCAAGGGGTACTCAGTTATTGTTGTCATTGTCGCTGTGTGTCTTCAAGTCGTTTCTGACTTATGGCAACCCTAAGGTGAACCTGTCATGAGGTTTTCTTGGCAAGACTTGTCAGAGGAGGTTTGCCATGTGTTTCCCCTGAGACTGAGAGCATTTGACTAGTACTGTAAATCTCCACATCAGGATGGATTGTGAATCTCTGCAAGCATCGATTGTGTTTCATGGTTTCATTCTGCAACCAAACACACAACTGAATGTGCAATTTAGAGGGGTACCGCCACTAATTTCAGAAGGGACAAAGGGATGGGCATCAACCGAGAATGCCATACTGTCCAACTGTCCCAAATTGTCAGGGACCGTCCAGATTTATTGTCTGCTGTCCCACTTTTCCAGCTGCTCTCAAAATGTCCTGTTTTTTAAAATCTCCTCCTCCCACTTTCCCCTTTTATTTCCAGCTTGCTTCCATTGCTACAAACTGGGTTCAAAGAGCAAAAGTACTTCGCACCCAGTTAATTTCAGCAGGAAGAAGGGCTTTTATCACACAGGGGGAAATAAAGGAATTCAAAAGGCATTAGCACAATCGCAGCTAAGATTATCACACATGTCACTATTAGAGAGTGCTTATCCCAGGAATAACCAGCAACAAATGAATCATCCCGTGAATGAGTTGTTTCTGGTTATTCCCTGGTTATTCCCAGGATATGCCCTTTCTGATCTTGATATTGTGTGATAATCTTAACTGCAGTCGCACAACTTTCCCTGGATAATGCCTTTTGAATCCCTTATTTGCCTCCGTGTGATAAAGAGAGGAGGGGAGAGGGCAAAATCTTGCCCTTCCCTGGAGGGCTTTAAAGATAATAACCAAAATTGTGTACTTTGCCCAGAAACTCATTGGCAGCCAGTGGAGTGATTTTAAGATCTGTGGAATGGGATCACTCCTGGATGTATTCGCAATCGATCTAGCTGCCATATTGTGAACCAGTTGGAGTTTCCAGACCTGGTACAAAAGAAGTCCGATGTAGAGCGCATTGCAGAAATCCAGCCTACGCTTTTGGAGACCAGTGTTTGATTCTTAGTCTTGAAACCTACTGGGTGACCATGAGCCAGCTGCATGCTCTTAGCCTCAGAGGAAGCAAACCTTCTCAGAACAGCTCTTGCCAAGAAAACCCCATGATAGGTTCACCTTCGGAAAAGTTGGAAGAGACTTGAAGGCACACTGCCACCACCACAACAACAACAACATCAAAAACAACACATCAACAGAGAGGTTGACTAGGGTCTAAAATACACTGCAGAAAAAGTCCAGTTTGAGACCACTTTAACTGCCCTCGCTCAATACTAGGGAATTCTGGGAATTGTAGTTTTGTGAGACATTTAGCCTTCTCTATCAAAGAGCTCTGGTGCCACAATAAACTACAGTTCCCAGGATTCTTTATTACTGAGCCAGGGCAGTTAAAGGCTTCATTCCCAGTACATAATAAACCAGTCTGTGGCACAACTCCATGTTGAATCGATCCCTTGCTGAATGTGAACACAAAATGGATTAAATTGAAATGTGTAGGTTCAATCACGGCTCAAATTGTGTGGACGTCTATTTGGCACGAAATCACTTCAATTAGATTTAAAAAAAACTGTTTATCTTGTGGGAATGAGGCCAAAGTGGTCTCAAACTGGATTATTTCTGCAGTGTGTTTTAGACCTAAATGATCCTTTCGGCCCCATCCAACTCTCTGGAGTTTATCACACTGGGACTAATTTTGGCATTAAAGAGAGATTAAAGTGCATTTAAAGCATCCCGCAAACAAAGGGAAAATGGGGAGTAATTGCACGAATGATTATTACACGCAATTGCACAAATAAAGTGATGTCAAAAATGTATTGTCGCTGAAATCCTGAAAGTAAAAAGATGTACTTTAATGCTTCTTTGTGACCACTTTAATGGTGGGTTTTGTACGATGTCATGTGAAATCATTTTGTATAATTACGCTATTTTACTGGGATATTCATGGGATAAACTCCTGACCTCCTTGTGATAAACTCCTATGAGTCTATTATTCTAATGGGGCAGGGATTTAGACTACATGACCCTTGGGATCCCTTCCAACTCTTATGATTTCTAATTCCACATAGTTTACAACACAAAGGCGGAAGCCTTGACTTTCTGACTATTGCAGCCAAGCGGTGATGCTCAACTCCTTCTCTGGAATATTCGGTATCAGATAAGTCAGCCCTCTTACACTTTTGCAGAGTGTTCAGATTAGATCCTTTTGACCCCCAACCATTCCTTGTCCATCACTTCTTGCTCTTTTGAGCTAATTCCTGGCAAATGGGCCCTCAGAAGGGGTCATGATGTTAACCCCACGGTCCTTTTGTTCAGAGAGAATTGAATTCACAGCAAGAGGCCATTAAAAGTCAAGTGTGATGAACCAACCCCTTTTGTTCAGGCTCAAAAGCATTTACTGTTATTTCGCTGCAGCATTTCCAGTGGGAATCATTTCGTATTGTTAGCAGCTGAATCTAGGGGCTTTAATTCTACACTGGGGCTATGTTGCTTTGTGTACGCTTGACATTTCGTTCCATGATATTCAGAAGTTTTCACAGTGAAAATAAACTCCCTTTTTAGCTGTGTTGATTTTTCTGCACTTACGCTGGCAATAGCAACTAGATGTCAGGAAATAAATTTGGAGGATTTGTTTTGAATTATAGCCAGTCCTCTGTATCCACGGATTCTTTATCCACAGATTCAAGCACTGACAGCTTGAAAATGTTTAAGAAAATATACAGGGATCCCTTGGTATCTGCTGGTGTTTAGTTCCAGGACCCCCCACGGATCCCAAAATCTGTGGATGCTCAAGTCCTGTTTAATTCCATGTCATAGTAAAATAATGTCTTCTTTTATATACAAGGCCAAATTCAAGATTTGTCTTTTGGAATGAATATTTCTTTTGAATACAATGGACCTTTGTTATGTGCTGGGTTCCAAGATCCCCCATGGATAACAAAATCTGTGGATGCTCAAGACCCATGAAATATAATGGCATAGCAAAATGTGTCCCTTATTTTTAAAAAAATGGAAAATCAAGGTTTGATATTTGAAATGTATACTTTTTTGAATATTTTCAAACCATGGATGCTTGAATCCGTGTATAAAAAATCCATGTATAAGAAGGGCTGATTGTACTTTCAAGCCATGGATGGTTGAATCAGTGGATATGGAGGACTGACTGCATAAAGAAACCTTGATTTTGCCATTTTATGTATGTGGCACCATTACATTATTCTTTGTATTTAAGAGGACTTGAATGGGATTTTGATATCCATGGGACTCCTGGAACCAAATCCCAGCAGATACCAAGGGCCTACTCTATAGAGTCAGAGGACCTTATCGCACACACATTCTGGGGATGGAAGGAGGACGCTCGTGTGCGCGCGCGTGCTGCAGAAAACGGAGTTTATCGCACATGAACATGTCCCCCAAGAGGCCCTGTTCTGTCCCCCTGTGCGCACCCGTTTGTGTCCAGTCCTGATGGGCATGACTTTTGCCTGATGGATTACCTTCCGTCAGCAAAAAATCACGCCCGTCAGGACTGGACGCGAATGGGTGCGCGCCGGGGACGGAACAGGGCCTCTTGGAGGACGTATTCGTGTGTGATAAACTCCGTTTTCTGCAGCACGTGCGCGCACACGAGCATCCTCCTTCCATCCCCAGAACGTTTAAAATTGTGTGTGCGATAAGGTCCGGACTCAGAAGTGACCACAAGGAGTCACCTAGTCCAACCCTTTGCCAGTGCAAGAATCCACAACTACAATGTATTCCTTAGAGATGCCCATCTACACTTTGTTTGAAAATCTCCAGCCAAGGAAAGTCCACCAACGCCTGATGTCTCTTCAAGCTGACTCCTGCTTAGAGTACCTCTGTCCCAGGGATTTCTTGGCCAGATTGATTCAGAGGAGGTTTGCCATTGCCTTTGTCTAAGGCTGAGACAGTGTGACTTGCCCAAAGTTATTCAGGAGGTTTCAATGCCTGAGGCTGCATCTACACTGCAGAATTAATGCAGTTTAACACCACTTTAACTGCCATGGCTCGATGCTATGGTAATCTGGTTTTTTTAGTTTTGAGTGATATTTAGTCTTTTCTGACAGATAGCTCAAACTACAAACTACAGATCCCAGGATTCTCTAGGGTAGATTCATGGCAGTTAAAGTGGTGCCAAACTCCTTCATTTCTACACACACCTTGTTCCTATCAACATTGATTCTGAAACTTGGGGGTCTGCACTTTCTTCTTCTTAATCCTCTAGTTTAAAGGTAGGTGGGCGAGAGAAAATAAAAGAGAAAGAGGTTCATTCCAAAATAGCCAGCAGCTCAAAAGAAAATCAGAGCAATAATCTTTTCCCGGCTTTTTCCCCCTTCTTGAACCAAGAGAGAGATGATTGATTTTACCATAGCCATGCACTCCTGAAATGAGAGTTCGCAGCCTTAACCAAAGCATATTATTACTGTTTTTTAATACAGTATGTGACTAAGTGTCCATTTTCCCATTGAAGAAGAAGGTTCATGGGTGGGAGCTGCACAATCCTGATGTTTGGATAGAAGTGAAAGTGGTTATTATATTTCAAAGGCAGAGAAAAAATTACAGAATTACACTTACATTTACACACAATGGCTGGCATTCTGTTAGCAAGACAAAGGGCCAACTGCACATGGAGGGCAGTTTGTTCACTGTATAAATAAATATATTCTGCTGACAGTGGTGCAAGTGGAATGGCATGTAGAGCAATGTTGCACAGTGTGGTTGGGCCTTGCGCATTGCACAGCGTCATCAATATGTGCTGTGCAATGTTAGTATTCTGCACAGGGGTTGTGTAATGCTATTGCAAGATATCTCCATATGCAGGTATATTTCATGGGTTGCAGTCCTTATGTCCTATTATTACTCAGCTTCCAGTTTAAATAAGGAAAGTGCAAATGTCCATTTACATCTAGTGGCATAACCTCCAATATTTCACAGGACATTTGTGGCCAACCGACATCAAAGTGTGATCAGGAGGACAAAAGTTATTAATGTGGATGAAGACACATGCAGCAGGAGCATACTGAGAAGCAAGGTTGGCAGGTTTAAACCAAGTTGGTTTAAACACTGGTTTAAATCATGGTTTAATCTTGGTTTAAATAATAGTTTAACCTTGTTTTAACCATGGTTTAACCTTGATTTAAACCATCTCTTGATGATTGGAAGTTTAAAATGATAGAAATTTATTAAATGGATAAATTATTGATTGAAATAGGAGAATTGTCTGAGAAACATACACAAAGTTGGCAACCTTTAATAGATTATTGTGAGAAATCTTGGAATTATATAAATTAAGGGGGGAAAGAGAAAGGCAGAAAAGAAGAGAAGGAGAGGAAGAAAAATAAAAGAGCTTTGTTCTGTTTTTTGGTAACAAAACAGAAATTTAGAAGAAATAAAAAAAATTTGAGAAACATTTAATCTATATAATAGAAAGAAGAAGATTTAAGGAACAAGAACTGTGCACAATATTTAGAGAAATCATCTGGAAAACTGTTATAATTTGGTAATATGATAGTTAGATGGCCTGGCATTAATTTGGATGGGGGAGGGGGGGTTCTTGGGGTTTTGTTTTCTTCCTTGAAGGAATTGCATAATTTCATATTGTAAACTTTGTTATTTTATATTTTTTAAATAGAATTTTATTTTAAAATATTGGGGTGTCACTGGCACGGTCTGCACCCCCGTACCCGCTAGTGACGCCACTGGTCCTGGAAAAGGAGGATGTCTGGTGACCCTTGAAGGGTATGTGCCAGTTGTCCAAAAACTAGGGGTGGGTATTCATTTGGATGCACAACTGCTTCTTCAAAAATGCCTTGACTGTGCCTTGACGGTGCTTGCGTGCATGGCAGAAGGGCGCTGGATTGAATGGCCTTTGGGGATCTCTTCCAACTTGTATGAATCCTGTTGTGGTTCTTTCCCTGCAGATTTGTGTCATGGAGTGTGAGGGGAGGCTCTTTTCGAGAGCCACCTGGGACCTCTGCAACAAAGCGACCAGCGGGAAAGCATCTTCTTTGCCGCTAAGTTTTGGGATCCTGGACGACGAAGACGATCGGCCCTTGGAGTTCTGGAATGGCCGCTTCTTGAGAAGCCGAGGGAGCCTTCAGCCCTCCGGAGACCTGACCAGGGTGGTGGACCTCAGCAAGGACGAAGGTGAGAAGCGGGTCTCTAAAATGAGCAGCCTCATCCGTCAGCCGCCAGTGGAAGAAGAAGGCACCAGCGACGGTGGCCGGCAAGACCCCCTCGGGGACTTCCTGAGCAGATCATTCACTTATGGGCAACTGGCCGACCCAGGAGTGCAAGAGCTCCAGAAGCGATTCGGAGGCTTCATCGGGGTCCGGAAGTCCGCCCGGAAGTGGCACAACCAGAAGCGGTTCAGCGAATTCCTCAAACAGTACCTCGGGATGTCTCCCCGTTCCGTCGAGTACGATGGCTTGGCCGATAATGACCTGAAGGAACAGAACGAGATCTAAGCAGACGGGCGGACTTTCCTCTGGGTTCCCGGGCGTCGTTTTTCCTTTATTTCTTGTACCACCAACATGTTGTGTGAATTGGTTTCAGGTCTGCCGTGGCTCGAGATACCAACCCTGTTCCCACCCTCCGTGCCCGAAAAACAAAACGCCAGTCCTTGTCACTGAAAGGGAAATCCAGCATTCCTTCAAAGGGGAAAAACTCAAAGTTTCTATGTATCATAGTAATAGTACTAATATTCCTCCCATTTTTCTAACCCAAGCCCAAATATCACCCAGAATCCTCTTTGGCTGCATCTGCACTGCAGAAATAAAACAGTCTGACACCACTTTAACTGCCATGGCTCTCTCTGTCAGTGAGCTCTGGTAATACAACAAACTACAAATCCCAAGATTCCATAGGATGGAGCTACAGCATATAAAGTGGTGCTAAACTACGTTATTGCTGCATCTGTACTGCAGAATTAATGCATTCTGACATTGCTTTAACAGCCCTGTCTCCATGCTATGGAATTCAAAGATTTTTAGTTTTGTGAGCTATTCAGCTTTTTATTTCAGAGAGCTCTGGAGCCACAACAAACTACAGATCCCAAAATTCCATAGCATTAAGCCATGGCAGTTAAAGCGTTGTCAAACTCCATTATTCCTGCAGTGCAGATCAGGCCCTGGTTAGTCTCAACTAAAGCAGACCCACCAAATCTGAAATTTGGAAAATGAAAATTAAACATTGAATCAATACGTAAAGGAAGCAAACAGAATGGATGGCTCTGTTTTAGTCAGGACTTACAACAGGAAATAGATCATTCTTTCTTCCACCAGATTTGGTGAGACTAAAGGTGCATCTGCATTGTAGAAATAATGCAGTTTGACACCACTTTAACTGCCATGGCTCCATCCAACAGGATATTGGGATTTGTAGCTTTGTGAGGCACCAGCACTCTTTGGCAAAGAAGGCTAAGGATCTTGTAAAGCTACAAATTCCAGGATTCCATGGGATGGAGCTAGAGCACTAAAAGTGGTGTCAAACTGCATGATTTCTACAGTGCAGATGCACCAACGGAACTAATGCAGTTTGACACCACTTCATCTGCCATGTCTCCATCTTATGGAATCCTGGGATTTGTAGTTTGTTGTGGTGCCAGAGGTCTCTGACAGAGAAGGCTAAACATCTCACCAAACTACAAATTCCAGAATTCCATAGCACTGAGCCATGGCAGTAAAAGGGGTGTCAAACTGTATTAATTCTGCTGTGTAGCTGGAGTCTATTATGAGCCTTTCTATTTATTATGAAATATAAAGTGGTATGAAATACGAAACAGAATCCTGAGACATGACCCAACGCAAATCCCATTTTCCACTGCTCTCCTTGTTAGACTGATTTTATGTTCCGCTTCATATTTCACCATTTGCCGTCGGTTGTGTTTTGTCATTATTATGAGCCAACAAGAGCATTCCTGAGTGACATATAAATACGGTCTACAAAGAATAAATGAATGCCAGTGTATCCCACCTAATAATAAACTAGCACTTTCTCTTTGGCATGGTAGCTTTCTCCATGCAGCAAGATTGACTGTGACTGAATCTGCAGTGCAGAAATAATCCAAGTTGACACCACTCTCACTGCCATGGCTCAATGCTACGGCATTCTGGGAACTGCAGTTTTGTGAGATACTTAGATTTCTCTTTCAGAGAGCTCTGGTGCCACGGTGAACTATAATTCCCAGGATTCCATACTACTGAGCCACGGCATTTAAAGTGGTGTCAACCTGGATTATTTCTGCAGTACGAACCAAAGCTTTTGTTTTAATTCTGCTAGGATGCATTTCAAAAGGCAACCACTCACTGCGAACAGTTTATAGTTTGTTATCCAGTACAGAAGTCTTCCAGAGCTTGGAAAAGTTTCTTTGGTTGGACTACATCTCCCAGAAACTCCCCAGTCAGAGGATAGGATGCCTGAAGGAACCTGGGAGTTGTAGCTCAGAAAGGTCACTTTTCCCAACTCTGATTCTACCACCTCATTCTACGTAAAGTAGGAAAAGTTCTTACTTCCTCACAGTTGTCGGGGGAAGTTTGTAGCTAAATTCATGAGATAAATGCACAGCTGAGATTTAATTAGGGCAGAAATCAAGATCCAGGCTGTATCCACATTGCAGAAATATACCCGTGTCATACCAGTTCAACTGCCACGGTTCTGTTTTATGGGAACCTGGGATGTATAGTTTGGGTTATACTTAGAATTCTCTAGTATAGTCCAATGAACTGTAGCATCTTTGCTTCTTCTGCAAAGAATTTAAAATACTATTCCAGAAGTCTCTAGGCTGAAATTCACAACAATTTCATCCTTACATAGTTTAATTGCAGAAATCACATTATTGTAATAGTGCAGAAGAAAATGAACCCTCCTTTGCAACTTTCTTCCTATTTTTGAACCTTACAAATTATTGTAGAATAATCTATCTTTCAACATAGAAAAATAGAGTTTTTAAAATACAGAAGCCTGCTTTCTTTATTTTCTGCGCAGAAAATAAGGTTTTACACCCATTAAAAAAAAAACACAAAACCAGCTATGGATGATATCCTGTTCATTCATAGTTAAAAAGTAAATCCAATTGATTTAATGGATCTACTCTAATCAAGACTTAGGCTGCATCTACACTGCATAATTAATGCAGTTTGACATCGCTTTAATTGCCATGGTTCAATGCAATGGAATTCTTGGAGTTGTGGTTTTGTGAGCTAGTTAGCCTTCTCTGTCAGAGAGAAACTACAAATCCCAGGATTCCCTAGAATGGAGCCATGACAGTTAAAGCAGTATTAAACTGCATTAATTCTGCAGTGTGGCAGCAGCTTTGCAGCAGTCCATGCCATGCGCCTCCTTGCACAGAACAATCAACTCCACAAAACGTTGTGACATTAAAATACAAGGGGAAAAATTCACACGGTTCTCACTGACTGTTAGGAATTTTTCAACATGGGAACAGAAAACAGAGAAAATTCTTTCTAGTCCTAGGAAGGAACTATTGCGGTGAAAGTGGTATCAAAATGCTACAGTCTTGTTGTGCGGATAGTTGCCATGTTGCAGAATTAACAGTTTTGAAGGTCATGGTTCCATTCTCTGAAATCCTGGGATTTGTAGTTTGTTGTGGCTCCATAGATCTCTGATGGAGAAGGCTAAAAGCTCCCAAAACTGCAAATCCCAGGATTATTTATTTATTTATTTATTTACACAGCACCATCAACATACATGATGCTTTACAGACAGAATAAAACATGTATAACTATTTCAACAATTCCATTGCATGGAACCAGGGCAATTAAAGCAGTGTCAAACTGGATTAATTCCTCAGTGTAGATGTAGCCACCAATATGTTCCCAAACGGGGTTGACGTCTTTGAATCGGCAGAGCTTTGGTGTTTGTGAATTTATGTTACCTGTTTCCTTCCCTTCTGCGCTCTTCTTCTCTCTCTCTATCCATGGCATGCCTTTTTGTCAAAGCTGCTGTCTCCGCACTCTTCCCTTTCAAAGATGTATTTTTGCAGTCTCCACCACGGCCAGGAGTTTTCGCGTGGCATCCGTGGCCCGCTTTCTCTCCGCCCGGTCCGATAACAAAAATGTTTGGATCGGAAGCGCATGACCGATTGTGAACAATGTACTTGGGCCGGGGATCGACTTCTTCTGTTTACTGTTGAATGTTTAAGGGGTGGGGGAAATCTAAAAAAGGGGGGAATGAAACACGTGCCCTGCTCTTTTTAATTGTTTCCGACACAAAATAAATCTTTCCATTAAACTTGTACATAGCAAACAGAAAAAAAAGAGAAAAGATGAATAAATTAGTTTTCTATTTCGACTGTCGCATTGTAATCGGCACACCGTCGACGGATGTGGTGTTACTCTGCAGTGCTCTCCACCATCGCTTCTTATTCTGCCGGGACATCTGCCTTTGAGCTGGAATGGGTTTATTAGTTTCTTAAAACAGTTTTGTCCCATCTTTGATCAAGAGATCTCAGGACAACACACAAATAAAACAATATACAGCGGGCCCTTAGTATCTGCTGGGCTTTGGTTCCAGGATCCCCCATAGATATCAAAATCCATGCAAGCTCAAGTCCCATTAAATATATTGGGGTAGTAAAACGGAGCCCCTTATATAAAATGGCAAAGTCAAGGCTTGCTTTTTGGAATTTATGTTTCTTTGAATATTTTCAAGCCATGGATGCTTAAATCCATGGATAAAAAAGATCCATAGATACAGAGGGCTGACTATACCGTATGTGCTCATGTATAAGTCAGCCTCATTTATAAGTTGAGGGCAGGTTTGGTGACCAGAATTATGAATTTTGATATGACCTGTGGATAAGTCGAGGGTAAAACTTGGTTGCTGTTGATGTGTGCCTTCAAGCCATTTCTGACTTAGGTGATTTTCTGAGGCTGAGAGTGAAAACCTAAAGGGCATGTAACAAAGAAAGCCCCATCATAGGTTTGCCTTAAGGTCACCAGAAGTCAGAAATTATTGGAACAACAACAGGGAAGCCTTGTTTAAAAAACCAACAACCTTTTCAACCTTCTAGAGATTGCTTGAAGGCATCTTCCAAAATGTATCAGGGAAGACATTATCTTTCACAAGCTTCCACTTTTCTTACCTTTTCAGTTTTGGTGGCCAAACTTATAGATCTATGGGGTGGATTAAACATGTTAGAACCACATTCCCACTATGATTTAAAGCGAATTGCTGATCAGGTTATGTAACCGTTGTTCCCATTTGAAACCAGTTCTGATCCTACTGTGATTGGTTTCAATCATGATGAAGCGAGGCAAACGCAAAAACCCCACTCTTTCCTGACACTAGATCTTTGGCAGTTCTTTTGAAAAGAATCAATTCTGGAGCGAGTTCAACAAGTGGGAACGACGGATCTGAGTTGCATCATTCTGGAGGGGAGGGACTCATGGGAGAGGGGTCTTTACCATCCCTCTTCGGTTTTTGGTAGATCTCCCCCCCCCCGCCCCCTCTCTCAGTGCTGCCTTTCTGCTTCTGGTCTGAACTATGAGTGCATAATTTAAAAAAAATGAATTGAATTGATAGAAGATTCAATTTATTTATTTTGCAACTGCCTGGTAATCAGTGAGACAAGTAGTTGCAAAACCAATGAATCAAATAAAAGAGTAGATTCATTGGTTTTGCAACTACTTGCATTTACCCGGGTGATCCGACGGCAGCTCATAGTGAGGCAAGTAGCTGCAAAACCAATGAATTGAATCTTCTGTCAATACATATATATTCCAATGAATTGAATCATATATATATATATATATATATATATATATATATATATATATATATCCCAAGCAGGGCTGCTCAAGCTGCCACATACATCACTGATGACTCACAGATGATTGACATGCATTTTGAAGCAGCGCAAATTAGTGGGGACAACAATTGTGCCAAAAAAGAAGCAATTACAAGAGGATAATGAAAAGATCCACTTTCATGGTGGGAACGATGGACCTTATGGAAGTGATTTGCAAAGGCAAATCACAAACCAGTTTAAATGTAAGTGGGAATGAGCCCTGGGTATAGCTGGTTTGATCTCCTTTTTCCTTTCCGTTTTGCTCCTTATGAATGCTCAGTAAGGGATCCTAGAGGCAGCTGCTGCTTTACTTGCCTGGTGCAGGTAAGCAAACATGGCTACAATTGGATCTGGTGTTTACTGCAGACACGCTGCTGCAATCCAGCACCAAAAATGTGTTTGTCTTTTTCCAGGCTTCCTTCACCATTCTCCAAATGCCAATGCTGCTTTTTAAAATAAAAACAAATAAAACTGGCAGAGCTGTATTATGTGATCCCTATACTGAATGACAAGGTAGTGCAATATACTTGGATAAATGCACAGGGCTGTAAACACATTGGGCAATGGTGATGTATAACATCCAAGGGCAACACACATGGATTCTGCAGCCATCAGCTGGATACACCATTGAACAAGGTTCCAAAAAAATCACTTTGCATGCATAGGACAACTTGTGCAAACTAGTGTTTCATACTGAATAGTAACACCCTTCACTGCCTTTTCCTAATGCATGGCTGCAATCCTGTTGGTTCATCCCAGCTACAGTAGACCCATTGACTAAACTGGTGAATAGTGTGTCAAGACATGAGTAAATCCCATTGGCTCTCCTCTACTTAGGACTAATGGTAGGATTTAGGGCAATGTGAAATCATAGACTTATAGAGTCATAGTTAGAAGAGACCCCAAGGGCCATCCAATCCAACCCCCTTCTGACATGCAGGAATATACCATCAAAGCACCCCTCGATAAATGGTCATCCAGCCTCTGTTTAAAAACCTTCAAAGAAGGAGACTCCATCACACTCCAAGGCAACCTATTTCACTGTCAAACAGCTCTTACTGTCATTCGTTCCTCCGAATGTTGAGGTGGGAGCTCTTTTCCTGTAGTTTGAACTTGGAAGTTAAGCAATCATGAACTGAATACTTCCCTTGCACAACAGCCTATAAAGTACAGTCACATGTGTAAGGAAATTTACACAAGTGTAGGACACCAATAGGATTCCAGCCTGAGCATCAGAGTTCGGCTATGAGGGTTTAACACATTCACCAGGGAGTCAGTACCATTGTAGTCAATATAGATATGCCCAAGAATGGGTTGTGCATGGTATTTTTGCAATGTCTGTTTGTCTACAACTGCCCACACTCCTTCAGCAAGAATGAGAGGAGGAATCCCAGGGGTGTAGCTTTGGGGGAGTGAGCAAAATGAAGGCATTGCCCCCACAATAGCAATTCTGCCTCCTCGTGAACTTTTCATAGAATCATGGGCCTGTTACAGACAGGCCAAAATAAAGCTGCTTCGAGTCACTTTGGAGATATGGTATTTCAATGATGCATGCGTCCTAAGAGTCCAAAAGCCGCACCAAAGCTGCACTCCAGTCCTTAGAACTGGCACATGGCTTTGGTGTGGCTTTCGGCCTCTTAGGATGCATGCATAATTGAAATACCATACCTCCAAAGTGACTCGAAGCAGCTTTATTTTGGCCTGTCTGTAACAGGCCATGGAATCATAGAATCATAGAGTTGGAAGAGACCACAAGGGCCATCCAGTCCAACCCCCTGCCATGCAGGAATCACAATCAAAGCATCCCCGACAGATCCCCTTCAATCCCCATATTTCTTGCATTGCAGAAGCTGAGCTAGTGAAAATTATTCACACTGAGAACACTTCTATTTGTTGCCTTTGCATTCCCAGGGTCATTTTGTCAGCCCCTCTTCTCTGGATGCTTAAATTCAATTTCTAAAGGTTTGATTGAAGTTTTAAATTACTGCAATGCTAGAAACTGGGGGACTGAGGGGGAATTCATTGGGGGGGGGGAGCAGAATACTTATTGGAGAAGGCAATTTGCTTATTTATTTACCCAGGAATCAGGCAAAACGGTGAACAGTAGTCATCTTCAAACACTGTGTATGTCTTATAAATCTTCAGATTCCAAAATCTGCCAGTTGTCACCCACCAAAGTTGCGATCCTTAAGACACTGAATGGGGAGCAAGCCCTGTTAAGCAGAGTGGGTCTTCATTTACAAAAATAGGAGTGCACTAAAAGGCTTCTACAAAATTGCAAAAAGTTAACCTTTAACTGCTCATCTCCTCCCATAGCTATTTATTATACAGTATTATATTATATTATTTACAGTGCAAGCCCCATGTCATTGGGAGATATATTCCAATACAGTGGTGCCTCGAGGTACCACTGTACATAGACATATACTTGGGTATCTGAAACCACTAAGAATAGTGAACCCTTATTTTGGCTTTACTTGAGTGAATAGCACTGGAAGACATTTATCTTCCATTTGTGGGCCTCTCTTGGTCCTCCAATGCTATTATACTATTCTATGTATGCTTAGGCAGGAAGCATAGCATAGAATAGCACTGGAGGACCAAGAGAAGATCAGAAGACAACTAAGAATGGGGAGGGCAATCCACGAAAGAACTAGAAAACATCCTAAAGTGTAAAGATATACAGCTGTGCACGAAAGTTAGGGTAGTCCCAGCCGTTGTATTCCCCATCATCATGCACAGATGCAAGAGCTGGACAGTGAAGAAAGCAGAGAAACAGAAAATAAATTCATTGGAGATGTGGGGCTGGAGAAGAGTGCTGAGGATCCTGTGGGCAGCCAAAAAGACAAAAAAGTGGGTCCTAGAACAGATCAAGCCAGAAATTTCCCTGGAAGCCAAGATGATAATGTTGAGGTTGTCGGACTTTGGCCACATCATGAGAAGGCACAACTCATTGGAAGAGAAAATAATGCTAGGAAAGGTCACAGGTATGAATTTGCAGGATCTGAGCAGAGCAGAGAAAGAGAGGGGCCTTGGAGATGCCTCATCCAGAGGGTTGCCATGAATCAAGATTGACTTGAAGGTGGTTAATAACAACAACAAAACCTAGAGAAGCCCACAAGCACTTCTGGCAGGAATAATTTTTGCACCACAGTTAAGGGAAACTGTGGATATCAAGTTCACAGATAATGAGATTGTAGTGTATTTACAGGATTTATATCCTGCCTTTCTTCCTCAATGGGATTCAAGGCTACTTATAGGCATACATCCTCTCAGTGTCATACTGAGACATAAGTCAATTTTAGGCCTGTGTGTTTGTCTCTTTTCAGTTGATGCAAACGTTGGGGCTCCCCTTTTTTCCAGCACCATTTATTTATTTATTTATTTATTTATTTTCACTTCTATGGCCCCTTTCTCCCAAAAATGGAACCCAAGGTGGCTCACATTATAAAACATTATTAAAACATCACAATAAACATTTTAAAACAATTAAAAACATCTAGTTAAAATAGTATAAAATTGATACAAAAACATACAAAAAATAAGAACATAACTAAAAAACGCACACCACATATAAAAACCACAAAGTTATTGCAGCCCTCTGCCCCAGACATTCCAGGTCTGGTAAAAGAAGCAGCTGGCAGAGTCCTCATAGCTGGACAGAAAATGATTACAGCTGGCCCTCCTTATTGACAGATTTTTTTTATCCATGGATTCAAGCATCCATGGCTTGGAAATATTTTTTTAAAGTATAAATTTCAAATAGCAAATCTTGATCTTGCCATCTTATACAAGGGACACCATTTTGCTTTGCCATTGTATTTAATGGGACTTGTGCATTCATGGATTTGTTATCCACAGGGTGTCCTGTAACCACACTCCAGCGGATACCAAGGACACACTGCAGATCATCCACTGAGACCTCCAGTAGTTCTAAGCAGAGGATGCAACCATTTCTCATCTAGCTATGGAGACACAGGAGATTATCACAGCCAGTGTGAAGTCACAGACTTTCACAGCCGGCATCCATAGTTTTCAGGCGATGAGTTTCGCCAGCATCTGTGGCTGGCATCGTCAGAGAATGCTGGCATGAAAGAGAGTGGGGTGTATACTGTATACTGTTGGTTGAGAGTTGCATGTTAATCTGTGTATTGTTCTGTTGTTGAATGGCAAGGCCTACCGGGTGTCCATTTACTTAATGATACCAACTTTCTAGTAGACAATGGATTGTTAAGTAAATGGACAGTACTGTGTATGTGTATGTGTATATATATATATCCTCTCAACCAACAGCATATATACCTCCCTCTCTTCCATGCCAGCATTCTCGGAAGATGTAGCCACAGCTGCTGGCAGGACATTAGGAATAAGCTCTTCTAGAACAGGACCTCATAGCCTGAAAAACCCACAAAAACATATCACACCCTGATAGAGAAAACCTGTCAATAAGGTCCCAATCCCACTGCATTCCATTAGTCCTCAAGTGCGAATGCAGCGAGAACGGGGCTGTTCATAGACAGATGCTTCTTCAACCTCATCTCACCCCACTCTCTACCAAGCACAGAATGGCCATGGGTCAGGCTGCAGTGTCTCTATGACCTGCTGTGTTGCAGGTCCACAGGCAATACAATGGTCAACATCTGCCAGAAGTTGACCATAGGATCATGCTGGAGGACCTACAAATGCCTAAAGAAGTGTTTTCTCTAGGAACTGTTCTCAAGCACACCTCTATGGTCAACCTCTGACAGAGTTGCACTGGAGGACCTAGAGATTCCTAGACAGAACATATTAATCAAAACTGCAAATAATCATATCCACAAAACTCAAAGCCAGAAATATGGAGAACCAACTGTACTTCCAGCTGTCAAATACCCCGAGACCATGTCTTCTCATAATGGAAATACTGCTCAGTACCACAATATCAGTGGATGGATGGATGGATTTAACATATATCCTGCTTTTGAGAGCCAGCATGGAGAGTGGGCATGTCACACTCTCTCAGATTCAGAGAAAAGCAAACCTTGGAACAAACCTTGCTAAGAAAGCCCCATGATAGGGTCGCCATAAGTCGGAAATGACTTGAAGGCTCAACTACAGCAACAACAACATTAATGCTCTTTTTAAAAATGTTTTCAATTGTATTGTTCTTTTAAATTGTGAGCAGCTTTGAGCTTCAATTTTTGTGGGGGAAGTGGGATATAATAATAATAATAATAATAATAATAATAATAATAATAATAATAATAATA
>NC_056522.1:3732561-3749824 GCF_019175285.1 Sceloporus undulatus | reverse complement strand
GCAGCAATAACAAGGCAAGCAAGTACAACATGGTCTCTCCATACTACTAAGAACTCCATGAATCAAACTGGGCTGGGACTAAAAGGAGAGAATTTTGCTTCTCTTTATTTTTGAAGCATTTGCCAAACTTCACGCATTTCTCCATGTTCCCAGGACAGAATGAGCATGAATTTTTTGAACTACAAATGCCCAAGAAAGTGTCCATCAAAAGACTATTCCATCAGTAACGGAAACACATCATAACGGTCTAGCCAACCAAAACAGAAGTTATTCCACCAATGAAATCTATGTCCAGAAGTTGGAAAAGTTCCTGTTTTGGACTACAACTCCCAGAATCCCCCAACCAGGTGGCTGTGGGATTCTGGTAGTCCAAAATAGGAACTTTCCCAACTTCTGGCTCTGATACTTTTCCCACATCCACACATCTACCTTTTTGAAACACGCTCCACCTGTTTAATCTCTTGGGTCCCGGAAGAGGAGATTTAATTCCACTTTGTAAGAAATTGTCAATTACAAAAGTGAGAGGAAGTGTGAAGCTCAATTAAGGAACTGAGTGTTTTTTAAAGATGTCATCAGCTGCAAAGTGCTCATCTCAGACGTTTATTAGAAGTTATCTCCTGCAAGTTATCTCCTGCAGGCTGACACCGTGGGATGATAACAAAAGGAGTCGATCTGAATGGCTTTCTCTTAAAATCAAGGGCTTCTTGGCAAAGACAGGCAAAGATCAACCCAAATAGACAAATATGCAATCTGCTGCAGGAAGAGATACGCTTGCCTGTTGCCCTTACCAGGAAGGAAGGAAGGAAAAAAGGTTTTGATAGATTGCAGTCCTCACCTTTGGCTATGCTGCTAGCTAAGGGCTCATGGGAATTGCAATCCTCCAATACCGGGAGGGCCACACAATTCCCATATCTGCTTTGCATAAACATTTAAAAAATGAATATTGTTTTTACAAGGTTTTTAAATTGCTTTTTGTAATGGTTATTGTAATGGTTCTACAGCAGAAGGCCAAATAAAGGAGTCTGACAGCAAATCAAACCTGAACTCTCACTTAAAGACAGTTATGAAATATATAAGATCATCAAGTGCAAAGATATATAATGAAATACCCAAGTCAATATTATCCCTATAGTATTTCTAGTTTCTTGATACAGGTGTGAGAGCTAGGCTGTGAAACAAAAAGAATGAAATTCAACTCATTTGAAATGTGGTGCTAGAGAAGAGTTGTATGGATACTATGGAGTGCTAAAAAGACAAATCAATGAGTCGGACAGCAAATCAAGCCTGAAATCTCCCTAGAAATCAAAATGACTCATTTACATTATTCTGAACATATCAAGAGATGACATGACTCACTAGCAAAGACAATAATGTTTAGTAAAGCAGAAGGTGATAGGAAAAAGGAGGACAGTGGGTCCCTGTTATCCACTGAGGTTTGGATAACAAAATCCGTGGATGCTCAAGTCCCATTATATACAATGGCACAACAAAATGGTATCCCTTATATAAAGTAGCTAAATCAAGGTTTGCTATTTAGAATTTATACTTTTTAAAAAATATTTTCAAACCATGGGTGCTTGAATCCATGGATAAAAAATCCGTGGATAAGGAGGGCCGACTGTATTACAAGAAGATTAACTCCAGTAAGGAAGCCATGGCTGTCCTGAGTTTGCAAGACCTGAGCAGGGAAGTCAATACCTAGGGATCTTGGAGGTCTCCCATTCAGAGGGTTATCATAAATCAAAGCTGATTTGATGGCACATGGACTCATAGTACCATACAAGTTGGAAGAGAACCCAAGTGCCATCCAGTCCAAACAGTAATCCAGGTAGATCAGACCAAAGCAGAATAGAGTGGGACTATTACTTCCCTGTTGACTCACATTCAACTTGTGGTCTGCTAGGACCCCTAGATCCCTTTCACATGTATTGTTGTCAACCCAGGTGTCCCCGATCCTATATTTTCATTTTTTACAGCCCAAGTGTAGTATCTTACATTTATTCCTGTTGAAAATAATTTCGTTAGTTTTGGCCCAGATTTCTAATCTGTTGAATTTGGATCCTGCCCTCTGGGATATTTTGCTACTCCTCCTAATTTGGTGACATCTGCAAATTTGATAGGCATGCCCTCTAGTTTTTCATTCAAGTCACTGATAAAGATGTTGAATAGCAAACTGGGCCCATGACAAAAGCTTATGGCATCCACTGGTTATTTCATCCTGGAGGAACCATTGCTGAGCACCCTTTGGGTTCGGCCTGTCAACCAATTTCAAATCTACCCAGCAGTCGCATTGTCTAGCCCACATTTTACTAGCTTTTAGCTAGGATTTTTCATTGCTTTTAAAACTTTATTGAAAATGTTTTTAATTAGCTATCTCTAAAAGCTGTGTTGGGAGAAAGGCAGCATATAAAGGAAGTAGAAAAAGAAAGAAAAATGTTGAGCCAAATCTATGGGCTGCAGGCAATGTCATTTGGGCTGTGTCAGAGGATGAGTCACAATCAGGCATCATCATCATCATCATCATCGTGCGCCGGCTGGAATGGTGTGATGCACAAGTGGGAAGGTGAGGTCACAAGGCAGGTAGAGGAGGCTGGGGAGAGATCAGTCCCTCTTGTAACTGGGCACCAGTTTGACCAGCTTAGCTGTGGTTTGGGGAGAGCAGACCTCAAAGGACCATTAGCTCCATCTTCTCCATAACTCTAGAGAGTTGAAGAGGAGTCCACCCAGCTGCTGTGCTGGTCCTTTCTCCAGAAAAGAACAGCTAGGTAGCCATGCAACTTCTTCCTATTTGAAGGCCCTTTCTTGCTGGATCAAACCAAAACTCACAGCCAGAAAATCTAACTGCGACATCCCAACTCTGTGGTGTCTTATCCATTAGATGTTGTTATGTGTCATCAAGTGAGCTTTGACTTATGGAAACCTTCTGAATGAGACGCCTCCAAGAGGCTCAGGCCCTGAGCAGATGTGCCAGGATAGCACAGGCTTGACCTGGCCAGGGTCTCAATCCGGATCGGTCCCCAGCCTGGCATGGGGACCTGTGGGTGTTTACATGCCCACCCATCCTCGTGACACGGACCCTCTACTACCACTCACCTCTTACCTTCTTCTGCCATTGCTGCTAGTCAAAGCACTGTACTGTTTGTACTGTTTTTAAACACTTTTATCTTTCAAACTGCATTTTATTTTTTGTTTTTTAATTGGTAAGCTGCTTTGTGTCCCAATTGTGGGGGGAAGCGGGATAATAGTAGTAGTAATAATAATAATAATAATAATAATAATAATAATAATAATAATATAGACCCGTTTCCAGATCAGTCCCCAGCCTGGCATGGTGACTGACAGGTTTTTACATGCCCACCCTGAATATCAAGCGGGTTATTTTCACTTTAAGTCTAGTTTCTGCATCTGATTCATCCCATGTGATAAACTCCTCTGAGTCTATGATGATGTGCCTCCTGGAGCTGCCACTGCCAATGCTGGCACCAGACTGTAAAAAGAAGGCTAAATATCTCACCAGACCAGAAATCCCAGGTTTCTCAAGGATGGAGTCGTGGCAGTTAAAATGGTGTCAAAGTGCATTAATTCTGCGGTGTAGATGCAGCCTTAGTGAGAGACCAGAGATCTGCTAAAGTAAGGCAGCTCCTAAGAACTGGCATCTACATTGGAAGAGCTACTGTCTCTTTTTATGTCCATGGGGGCAATGGATGCACCCTGGATTTTAAGGTAGACTTTAAAGAATCCATCCAAGAGGGAAAATCCTATCCTTGAAGTAAGTCCATTGCAGTGGATGGCTGTTTTAGAATTTGAACTAAAGGGGTATCGCTGGCATCACCTCTGACTAAAATCCAAAAGAACTGTCTGTGCCACTGATGTCAAAACCAGCAACCATCCATTGCAGGTCTACTGCAAAGACAAAACTTTCTAAAGGTGTTACCCTGGCCCAGGAGATTACAAAGAGTTTCACATCTGAGCTTGTAAAGACCTCATTTAACCTTTCTGTTCAATACAGGTCCCTTTTTCTTTTTGTCCAGGATGCCAAGACTTAAAAAGGGGTCACGCAAAGTCCACCTTCCTGAACTGGACAGAGAAATCCATACCGAAATTTCTCCAAGTTACTCGGGTGAGTTTTTAAAAAAATCTGCAACGCAAAGGTGTGTGTATTGTGAGTCTTCAAGTCATTTCTGACTTATGGCGACCCTAAGGTGAACCTATCACAGGGTTTTCTTGGCAAGATTTGTTCAGAGGAGGTTTGCTGTTGCCATCCTTTGAGGTTGGGAGAGTGTGCCTTGGGTTTCCATGGCCGAGCAGGGATTTGAATCTTGGTCTCCAGAGTCCTAGTATAATGCTCAAACCACTACACCATGCTGGCTCATGCACAGGACATGAACTGTATGAGTGAATCCACAAAACCTTCCCAATCTTTTTTCCTTGTTTTCCCATACTGTACAGCCAGCCACACCAGACATCTGGCACCCTCCAGAGGTATGTGCTGCAACTCCTATCATCACCCAGCATGTTTCATGGTGTAATGGTTAGAGTGTTGGACTACGACTCTGGAGAGCAGGGTTCGATTCCCCACTTGAGCATATTAACCCACTTGGGAAAGTCACACTCTCTCAGCCTCAAAAGATGGCAATGACAAACCCCCTCTGAAGAAACGTGGCAATGAAACTCCATGATAGGGTCCCTTTAGAGATGCCATAAGTCTGAATTGTTGTTCTTGTTCTTGTTGTTGCGTGCCTTCAAGTAGTTTCCAACTTATGGCGATCCTAAGGCAAACTTATCATGGAGTTTTCTTGGCAAGTTCCTTCAAGGGGGGTTTGCCGTTGTCATCTTCTGAGGCTGAGAGTGTGTGACTTGCCCAAGGTCACCCAGTGGGTTTCCATGGCCGAGCAGGGATTCGAACCCTGGTCTCCAGAGTCCTAGTCCAACTCTCAGTTAGAAACAAAAGCTTGCAACAACAAGAATGTAGAGGCAGCTCTTGTTGGCATTATGACCAAATGTTAACCACTACCCAGTGGCATAGAGAGGTTTCTTTCCTATACAGTGGTTCCTGCTGGAGGGTTTGTGATTTCGCCCAGTAGTTCAAAGATATAGAGGAGGCTAGGAACAGACTTGGAGAGCAAATTGGACAGTTAGCAAATGTCTTGTACAGTTCACATAGCTGTTAGAGCAAGAAGAAGGTCATGCCTGCTCAGCTTAGCTTCATTTCTTCGGTTCTGCCCTATTTAACCCCAGGAATTCATCTTCCAGTTGCCTCTCCTGGCTGCACCTCACCTTTATCTAAATATCTTGGCCCATGGATAGTCTGAATCTACCACTTGCTGAGAGGTGATGCTGGGACCCACCTGTTTTTGCCTGTTTTAGACCCCCTGTTGTATGCATTTACTCCACCAGCAAGCTTATCATTTGTTATTGTTGTTTCCAACTTATGGCAACCCTAAGGCCATAGGGTTTTCTTGTCAAGATTTTGTTCAGAGGAGGTTTGCCATTGCCTTTCCCTGAGGCTGAGAGCCTGTGATTTGCCCAACGTCACCCAGCAGGTTTCATGGCTCGGTTGGGAATCGAACCCTGGTCTCCAGCGTCCTAGTCCAACACTCAAACTCTGTCTCTGCCATTATACAATAGTTTTTAATAATTTTGTGCATGAAACAAAGGTTATGCATGTTGAACCATCAGAAAGCAAAGCTGTCACAATCTCAGCCACCCCTGAAAAATGCTTTGGTTTTTGGAGTATTTCAGATTTTGGGGTTCTGGATAAGGGAGACTCAACCTGTACTAGGTTAGTTGGACCAATGGGCTGATTCTGGGAGCAGAAGTCTAAAACATCTGGAGGGCCAAAGTTTGGGAACCACTGAACTACAGGATTTCATAGCATTGAGCCAGGGCAGTTAAAGCGGTGTCAAACTGCATTAATTCTGCAGTGGGGCAGTAGCCAGAGTTCCTGTACATCTTCTGGAAGGAAGGAAGGAAGGGTATTAAGCCAGCCAACTTTGCCATGACAGCTTGGAACAGATCTCACCTCTCTTTTTCTCTTGCACTAGCAAAGCAGAGTGCTTATGTACAGTCTGGTTGTTTCATGTCCTGGATCCTCTCCTTTGCAGGTAATCCACTCCTGAAATTGTTCCACAGAGCCCAACCCAGCATCAGTTTCTCTTCTCTGACCCAGACCCCAATCAAAACCGTTCTGCAGAAGTACCTTTGGAAAGGCGAATACCCTTCCTTCCAGTCTGTGCCAATGTTTGAGAGCTGCTTTCACCAGGTAAATGGAAGGGAAGGGAGACTGTCCAGTCTGTGATGGTGCATCAGACCTCAGTCTCAAGAGCTCATAAAAGCTCTACCATCAGGATGATGAGCCTTCAAGTTGTGAAGTCAAAGGCTTTCATGGCTGGCATCCATAGTTTTTTTGTGGGTTTTTCGGACTCTGTGGCCATGTTCTAGAAGAGTTTATTCCTGACGTTTTGCCAGCAGCTGTGGCTGGCATCTTCAGAGAATGCTGGCATGGAAGGGAGTGGGGTATATATATACTGTGTGTCACTCCTCCCAACCCAGGATCACACAACAACTCCATAAATCAGAAACAACCTGAAGGCTATAGTTTTTTTGTGCATTTTTCGGTCTATGTGGCCATGTTCTAGAAGAGTTTACTTCTGACGTTTCATGCCTGCATTTTCTGAAGATGCCAGCCACAGATGCTGGCGAAACATCAGAAACAAACTCTTCCAGAACATGGCCACATTGTTTCCCCAAACCCACAAAAAACTATAGCCTCCAGGTTGTTGCCAATGTATGGAGTTGTCGTGTGCCTTCAAGTCGTTTCAAGCAACCCTAAGACAAACCTATCATGCGATTTTCTGGGCACGTTTCTTCAGAGAAGGTTTGCCATTGCCATCCTCTGAGGTTGAGAGAGCGCCACTTCCCCAAGGCCACCCATTGGATTTCATGGCCAAGTTGGAATTCAAATCCTGGTCTCCAGAGTCTTAGTCCAATTCTCAAACCATTACACTTAGGAGACCCTAAGACAAACCCATTCTAGGCTATTTCATTCCTTTGAAATAGAGCCTATAGCACATGTTACTGGAATAAACTTCCGGAAGAGATTCGCCTTAGTTCCACCTTGGATGTTTTCAAAAAATCCTTGAAAACACATCTCTTCCGTTTAGCTTACCCTCCTGACTCTTCTTGAGAAAACTACCTCCTCATAAAAGTTACTTCTAGATGCTGGATCACGATTGGATACGATGTTTTTAAGGTGTTGTTTTATTGGTACTGCATTTTACTCTGTATTGTAATGAATTATTTCATTTTGTGACCTGCTTTGATCACCCTAGAAAGGCGGTATATAAATAAAGTTTTTATTATTATGTTATTGGTTGGTGGTCCCCCACCCAGGTACTAACCAGAGCTGACCCAGCTTAGCCTTCAAGATCAAACAAGACCTGGCATGGCCCTTGTGGTCTCTTCCATTCTATGATTCTTCATGGCGGGGTAGATCTAGGGAAATATGAGAGTAAAGTGCTATAGCAATCCGTCTGTCTTTCATTCCACTCAATCAGTACTTGCTATAGCATTGGTACTTCAGATTCAAATAATAACTAGACTGGGGGACCACTGCAACTGCTCTGGGTTTTAATCTGAACCTAAAATCAGCTATGCAAAGTTTTGGATGAAGACTGGGAATCATGCAGCCCTCAAGCCTAAGTTGTTCTTGGATGACAACTCCCAGCATTCCTGACCATTGGCTATGTTGGCTAAGGGGCTGCTGGGAATTGCAACCCAACAATTATCTGGAGGGCTGCACAAAATGAAAAATGAAATGCATAGGTATAGGATGGGGGACACCTGGTTGAATGAGACTCTCTGTGTAAAAGGGATCTAGGAGTCTTAGTAGAGCACAAGTTGAACATGAGTGAACAGTGTGATGTGGCTGTTAAAAAGACCAATGCAATTTTAGGCTGCATCAATAGAAGTATAGTGTCTAGATTAAGGGAAGTAATAGTGTCTCTCTATTCTGCTTTGGTCAGGCCACACCTGGAATAATCCTGTGTCCAGTTCTGGGCACCAGAATTCAAAATGGATGTTGAGAAACTGGAGTGTGTCCAGAAGGAGGGGGACAAAAATGGCCAAGGGTCTGGAAACCATGCCCTATGAGGGAGACTTAGGGAACTGGGGATGTTTAGCCTGGAGAAGAGAAGATTAAGAGGTGATATGATAGCCCTGTTTAAATATTTGAAGGGGTGTCATACTGAGGATGGAGCAAGATTGTTTTCTGCTGCTCCAGAGAACAGGACCAGGAGCAATGGATGCAAGCTGAAGAAAAAGAGATTCCACCTCAACATTAGGAACAACTTCCTAACAGTAAGAGCTGTTCAACAGTGTAATACACTTCCTTGGAGAATGGTGGAGTCTCCTTCTTTGGAGGTCTTTAAGCAGAGGCTAGATGGCCATCTGTTGGGGATGCTTTGACTGAGAGTTCCTGCATGGCAGAATCGGGTTGGACTAGATGGTCCTCGTGGTCTCTTTCAACTTTATGATTTTATAATTCTACAATACCCACTCAGTCCTGGATTCTCTTCCCAAAATGGATTCCACGCCTTGGATAGTTCCTTTAAAGTGTAGAAAGAATGCAGTTTGAGACTACTTGAATTGATGTAGCCCCATCCTACAGAATCCTGGGATTTATAGTTTTACAAGGTATTTAGCCTTCTCTGCTAATGAGGGCTGATGTCTCAGCAAACTACAAATCCCAGGATTCTGTAGGAATAGGATGGAGCCATGACAATTAAAATGGTGTCAAACTACCTTATTTCAACAGTATAGATGCACGGCAAAACCCGGAGCAAAGTTGACCATAGAGTTGTGCTGGAGAACATAGACATTTCTAGCGAAAGCAATTCTCTAGGCATTTGTAGGTCCTCCAGCATGGTTCTATGATCAGCTTCTGGCAGATGTTGACCATAGACTTGCACTGGAGATTCCTAGAGAGGTGTTCTCTTTTGTTAAAAAAAATAGTGGTGTTTTATTTGCGGTTTTTCCACATTCATGGGGGTCCTTCTTTGCTAACCCCAGGGAATGCAGAGGGACCACTGTCTTTGGAAAGTTTTAAATAAATAAATAAAAAGATAAGAAACACGGAGCAAACCTAAGGTAGACCCAAGTCTAATCTGGCAGAGCTTCTCTTTGGTGATTCTGACAAGAATTGTTCTGGGTTTCCGCTCTTGCAGGTCACCCGAAGGGGCAGGCATGTGTTCATCCACAACCACAGCAATGAAGCCATCATTGGCATCGCCTCCACCAACGTCAAACTTCCCTTGCCCAACTTGATGTTCGTCGCTCGCCCCGTCGTTGGTCCATTTTCCTCAGGACCACACACAGGGGAGCCAATGCTTACCAGGTAAGTACTGGCTACAACGGCGTCTGTCTCCATAAAAAAAATTCCGTACTGATTGTTTCCATCCAGAATGTTCATAGAATCATAGAGTTGGAAGATACCTCAAAGGCCATCCAGTCCAACCCCATTTTGCCATGCAGGAACTCAAAGCATCCCTAACAGATGGCCATCCAGCTTCTGCTTAAAGACCTCCAAAGAAGGAGACTCCACCACAGTCTCCAAGGGAGAATGTTCCACAGTTGAAGAGTTCTTAAAGTCAGGAAATTCCTCCTAATGTTGAGTTGGAATCTCTTTTCCTGCAGCTTGCATCCATTGCTCCGGGTCCTGTTCTCTGGGCAGCAGAAAAAAAGCTTGGTCAAAAAAACCTCAATGTGGCATCACTTCAAATACTTAAACAGGGCTATCATATCACCTCTTAACCTTCTCTTCTCCAGGTTAAACACCCCCAGCTCTCTAAGTCATTCCTCATAGGGCATGGTTTCAAGACCCTTCACCATTTTAGTCGCCCTCCTTTGGACACGCTCCAGTTTCTCAATGTCCTTTTTGATGCTCTCCATTTTTGAGCCTGACAAAGATATAGAATTTATATATTATTACAAGTGTTACTTGGTAATCTCCTACATTTTTCTTCAATTTCACAATAGTTGTCCAATTGAATATGGTGACCCTAATAATTGAACCAATCATGGGGGTTATCCTTGCAAAATTCTTCAGAGTGGGGTTTGCATTACCATATGCCATGATGGTTGTCTTAGTAGATTCGCCCTAAGTTCAGAAATGACTTATCATTGAGGTTTTCTTGTTGGCAAGATTGTTCAAAGGAGATTTGCCATACCTTCCCTGAAGCTGTGAGAGTGTGACTTGTCCAAGGTCACCCAGTGGTTTCCTGGCCAGCAGGGAATTTGAACCCTGGTCTCCCAGCGTCTTTAGCCCAATGTTCAAACATGACCTCTCAACTGGCTTCTCATGGCCAGTATAGCTACCCCTAAAAATCCGTTGTCTTCTTAGCTAAGAGAGTGTGAATTTTGCCCAAGAGTCATTATAATGATTTCAGAGTGAGTGGGGTTTTGAAACCTTGTCTCTTGTACTCATGACCACTCTGTATGTAATTGGCAGGATTTCTTCCAGGAGGTTATGCCATTGCGTCCTCTGAGCTGTTGAGTGTGTGACTTGCAGTGGTTTTCCATGGCTGAGCATGTATTCGAACCTGGTTCTCTGGGAATCTTAGTCTAAAATCATACAATTACACTTTGTCTCCTTGAAATTATAGAACTGTGCATAAATTTTAACTGGCCAAAACTCTTCATCTTTCTGCAGTTCAGGTGCCACTTTTTTGTCTGAGCTTGTGCTTTTTATTGATGATGAGATCTTGCATAGGTTCCTTTTTTAAAAGAGGATTACAACTCCATAATCCCCACAATCAGTTTTCGTCATCTGGGAGCTTATGTAGTCCAAAAAAAGGGCTTTATTCCATTCGAGCATAAGTGAGTTATTCTGGGCTATTGAGCACTACTTGCAAGCTGAAACTACTACCCCAAGCGTTGTTAAAAGCCAGTAATTAAACATCATGAAGCCAGGATGAGCTTTGTTTGTCGATGGGGAACTGGCAAAACACCTCTGAGTATTCCTTAGCCTAAGAAAAAAGCCTAGGAAATATTATAAAATCAACAGGAAACTTGAAGGCAACAAAACTCAAAACTAATGCTATATTTTCCAACGGGTGTATTTCAGATGCACTGCAATTTCCCATCGTTCTCAGGTAAAACATGAGAGCCACCAGTAAACAAGCTGGAAAGCTACAATTGCGTATAACTTTGAAGCTAGAAATGAAAAAGTTATTTTGTTTTAAACCAGTTTATTTTGGCTGGTAGGTTGCAAAGTTAAACTTTCCCAAACTCTGCTCTTTAATGTAATCCTCGGATTGCCAAATTAGTAAGGCCAGTGCTGCCTCTCTGGTGGCTGAAATATGACATTTTTGTTTATAGAGAGGAGCAGGAAAGGAAAATGGGTCCATGTCTCCATCTTAATGGACATTAGCATATATAGCACAATGTAGGAAGCCAGTGAGGTTGGACTGACCTGAGGCAGGAGGCTGGACAGGGACTTGGGGGACAGAGCTTCCTCTTCCCTTTTGCCCCATTGCCCCCAGGAATTGATGCCAGCTGGCTGGAAAGGGGTGGGAAGCAAGGGCAAGGGTAGGGAAGAAATGGGACAGCTCCTGATTCCTTCTTTCCCTGCGACACTCATTTCCCTTGTAACTGTTCTTCTAAGTTACACAAGTGATTTCTTTGCATTTCCCCATATTATCACGGGGGTATCATCCCTTAACCCCGCGAATATGGAGGGAGGACTGTATAGCCTATAAGTTATATTTTTTTCTGTGAAGCCAGTAATGTCATGCTTAGGCCAATGTATCCATATGTGTGGGATTTGGCATGCTTTTCATTTTCTTTTCAGTCTGGTCTTTCAAAAACCACTGATATTTATTAATTTTTTTTTTGTTTATTTATTATATTTCTAATTTTCTTAAATTTTTGGTGTGTGTGTGTTGTTGTGTGTGTTATTTATTCTGTGAATCTAAGTCTGTCCACTAAGAGAGAAATGGCACTTTCCCCATCATCCAATATCTCCCAATGGAAGCAAATGGAGAGTTTTCCTCCGCTGCCCAAGGCTTCCAGTGAACTACTTTTTCTTGGCCATTGTGATGCTACATGAAGGCGGAAGGATCAGGCTGCTTCTGGCCAACTGCCAGCCTCCATGACTTTTTGGTCAGAATAGAATTGGAAGACCAGGCTGAGTGTTAGAGCAACTGGGGTCCAAAGGAGACTGAAAACCGCCTTCTCAAAGAGGAAAACATAAACAGTGAATGCTTCTCAAACTGATATTTTAAATAAATAAGGATTCTAAGAAGTGATCATTTATAATAACTTGAATATTGGCTTTTACTCATGGCTCTTACTAAGGTTTAGGAAGGCAATGAAAAGAGAAGGACAGAAAATCGAAAACGGAGGAATATTGGGTAAGTTCATGGCTTTGTATTCAAGCGAGCGAGTCATAGGTGCTTTGGTTTCCCAAGCGTCTGTTGGTTTCTGCTGATGGTTAAGTATAATCTATTACAGTTTAGGATATAACAAGTGTTTTAAAAGGCTTTTATTTGAAAGGAAGAAGGAAGAAGGAAGAAGGAAGGAAAATAGTTAAATAAAAATAGATATTATGAAGGAGAGAATGAGGAAAGTTACTAAAGGAGAATTAATCAAAAGAGAATAACACAAAAAAGTGAAGATTAATCCATGTGGGTCCTTTGGATCTGCTTGAATTTGTTTCCAAGACACATCCTACCAAATTTGGGATCTTGCCCATATTACGGCCCTCTTGCCTGGGATTCCCTGGCAGTAAAAGAGTGATGTTGGGCTTCTTTGCCTGGCCTTGCAGGTCCTTTCATTGAGAAGTGTCTGCTCTTTGGACAGGATGCAGTTCCTGTCCAGTCTCTGGTGCAAGTCTCTGGATGTTCGCGGGCGAAGACAACTGGACATTGAGTGACCTGAGACGTGGCCGCTAATTGGGCTTTGGATGCATTTGGGACATTTTTCTAGTGCCTTCCTTCAGGGATTAATCATCAACAATTGTGCAGAAATGTGTTTGAATTGAAATGTTGTGTTTTTGTTAAAATGTCTTTTGGCAAAATGATGGGAAGGGGACTGAAGCCTTTAATGTCTTGGTCCAAATGACAAGACCCATTTATTGTCCCTTATTTACTTTGCATTTATTCCCCCTGTGACCTTCTTTATGCATTGTAAACTTTAAGTTGTAAATGTGTGCAGAAATAGGGCGGTACTTGGTGTAGGACAGATATAACACTTTTAAAATCCTATTCTGATTTGAGTTATATATGTTTGTAATTACTCTATAAACCAAATCATTGGGCCTTCAATACTCCTAAAGGATTCATTAAAGTAATGTCTTTGTTATAGAAGGACTGGGAAAGCAGTTGAGGTTGGAGGCTGTATCTTCCCAGATCTTGGAGATATAATAGTGCAAGTTTTAACGCTGCAAGAGTAGTTCTACTATAATGGCCCAATTATTAAGGTAGCTTTAAAACCATCTATTCTTCCTTTACCAACACATTCCCAGAATAAATATTTTGGGATATCTCTTTATGTTGTGTAAAGTTTGTGTTTATGGGGACTTATTTAACTTTTTGGTTCATTATTTAGAGTATTTTTATGTGTTTTATTATGATATAAAATTTTAAATTGTTGTAGGCATGATCTAGGTAAGGTTTTTGTTTTTCATAGCATATAAATAAAAATTTTTATTTAAAATTATTATATTGAAACTTTTGTAATGTTGTTTTAATAGCGTAAGGATGTATCAACGTTTCTTCAATTCTCAACAATCTGGTTTTATAGATTTGATCAAACAAGTGCATATGTGTAATCATTTAAGAAGGTTTTTACTGAGAAATTTCTTAACATTCTGTAGAGGTTTCTAAGAATTAAAGGACAAAATTCCAATGCAGATTTACTTAAACCCAAGTTTAAATAGGTTTTGAATTTATTCTTCTTTCAAAGAATAGCAAGGATATCTCAGTTTAGGTTGTTAATCTTTGTGATACTTCTCTTCTCTCAAATAATTTCAAATGGCATCTAGTAATAGCTTATGAAGTAATACACAACGTTTGTTTGAAATTCTGCTTAGTTAGTATTATACTACAGTGTGAGTAATAAGTTTTTTTAATCATTTTTTCCATTGCAATAAATAAAAAAAATGTGTAAGAGAAATTGTAAAGAAAGTAATTTGTTTTTAAGGGATTAAAGATGTAAAATTTTAATGTTAAATTATTCAAAAATAATTATTGAAACATTTAGTGTTTAATAAAATGTTTATTTTTAGTTTTAAAGACAAACAATAGATTTCCAATGTAGTAAACTTTTTTAGTTAAGGATATATTTTGTTAATTCATGTTTTAGAATATATCATGATCTTATCATCTTTTAAAGCTTTTGTTATTTGCTATATATATTATATAAGTTATGATTAATAAGTTTTAATTAAAGAATTAATGAGAAAGAAAAGAAGGAAGGAAAGGAAGAAGAAGGATAAATGTATAAAGTAAATGGATATTTTTTAAAAAATTATTTATATATTACTGATAATTTGTTTTGACAAGATGTTGTTGAATTTTTTTAGTTAATATAAATATATCTCTACACTTAATAGCATAAATACTAAATTTTAATTACAAAAAAAAAAAAAAAAAAAAAATTATAAGAAATTTGTTTTTATTTATAGTTCTAATTCTCTAAAAATAGGCCTTATAAAAAACTCATTTTTTTCATCTCTTCTTCACAATTTTTCTGGGCTCAAATCTTTCTCCTAGGTTAGGCAATGCAGATAAGTCTTTCTGGACTAGTGACTTGTGTGCTCATGCCTCTCTTGTTTTTCTCTCAGTATTGATTTATATTAATTTATTTATTTATTATATATCAGCCTTTTCTCTCACCCAAGAGGGACAAAACAAGGTTTTGGCTCACAGTTAAAAACCTTTAAAAATGTATAAAATTCATACAGTTACAAAGCTCAATTATGTAATACCACATAAAATATGCAGAATTTTAAAACAGAATGAAAAACACAACCGTCCCACTATGATAAGGGTGCAGCTGGCACACAAGTTTAAGGTATTGAAATGCACTCTGGCAATCTTGAGTCATGGGATCCAGGCTCAGAGATGGAAGTCCAGGCAGATCTTTTAAATGGTTTGTGGCGTCAACTTATATCTCCTTCCCTTATCTGTTTGAGTTCCCCAAGGGCTCTTTTTGGTACCTCTTCTGTTTTCTCTCTAAAATGTCCTTAGGTTAAAACTCATTAGCTCTTTTGGCTTTTCTACCATCTAGTATGCTGATGACACCCAGTGTATCTTTCCACTGACTTTCTCCAAGGCTTGAACGCAAGTTTCATCTTGCTCTAAAAGCTGTCTTGCATGGATGCGCCATCGGCGTTTGAAGTCAACATGTCCAAGACAGAGCTCTTGTATTTCCTTTCTCTAAGTCCACCCTTCAAACCTCTTTTACTTTCTTGGACAACATTTCCATTCAACCAGTCAAGCAAGCCCGCAGTCTTGGTTTATCTTTGATCTTCTCTGTCGTGTATCCCCTCAGATACAGACCACAGCCAAGCTTGTAGTATTCTTTTTTTACAATATTTCCATAAATCACAGACCATATCTCTCCACATCTATTGCACAAGATCCTGGTCATTCCCTAAAGTGATCTCACGACTTGATTTACTGTTAATTAAAGTCCTCCTGCTGGCTTCCATTTATCACTTCTGTTTTCCTTTAATATATGTACAGACATTCAGCTGCAGCATTATCACTTACCACACCGCTCTGACCACATTCTTCCTGTTTGAATCCTCATTTCCACTCCCTTTACTACATTCAGTATAAGCTTTCCTGCTTGTCAACATTCAAATGCCATCATGGAACTGGCACTCTTTATCGACCTTATTTCTCCTCACATTCCCACTTCGGACCCTCCGTTCTGGTAGTCAAGGTCTCATGTCCAGCCCTAAATTTTCCTCTGCCAATCTTGGATTTAGCCCCTTTTCACTCACTGCACCTCACTAACTGGAACCTTCTTCCTCACAAGCAAAGCCATCACTTCTTTAACAACTTCAAAACGGAGTTGAAAGACCATCTGTTTTCAGATAAGCGTTCCCAGGCATTGCATTAATTGTTGCTTGCTATTTGATTTTTTTGATGCCTGTTTTATTATCGAACATTTCTTCTGTATAGTATTTATATGTTCAGCTACTAACCAACACACCTTTCCCTTCTCTTTATATGTCATGTTTTTTAGATTGTAAAGCCTGAGGGCAGGAACCGTCTAATTAAAAAAATTGTATGTACAGAATGTGTAAATTTACAGCACTTTATTAAATAAAAGGTTAATAATCACATAAAAATAATAAATAAATAAATAAATAATATATAATAATTATACTGAAGGTCTCAAAGGAACGAGAAACAGAGGGCATCATAAGTCTAAGATGTGCAATATGCATCCTGGCAAAAAACTGTGAGTCATGGGCTTCCAGTTAAGAAGTAGTCCAGGCAGATCTGACTTCAAGGAACGGAACGCAGATGCAGTAAGTGTAAGATGTGTAAATGTTATACCTGGCAAATTTGCTTGAATCTATTGGACATCTAAGCTATAGAGGAGTCCTTGCAGATATCTAACGTCTCAAGGAAGTACACAGATGGCACGTAGTGTAAATATGTTAAATGTACTCCTGGCAATGCTGAGTCATGGACGTAAGCTCATAAGGAGTCACTGGCAGAATCTAAGTTCAAAACGGAGAATGACGTAATGAATGATTTATGATGTAAATACTTACTGGAACTGCTGAGTCATGGGCATCCAGTCTAGAGTAGGAGTCCAGGAGATTATGACATCTTACAAGATAACTGATAGCAGTATGGCACAAATGTTAAGATGTGCAAATGTAACCTGGCAATCTTTGATCATAGCAATCTAGGCTTAGAGATGGAGTCAGCAGAAATCTGAGCTTTCAAGGAACGGACAGCAGATGGCACATATGTGTAAGAATGTATAAATAATTATCCTGGCAATATGCTGAATCATGGGCATTCCAGCTTCAGAGATGGAGTCAGGAGATTAGACATCTCAATAAATGGACAGCAGATTGCACATAATGTAAGATGTGCAAATGCACTCCTGGCAACTGATGAGTCATGGATCTCTAGGCTTAGAGAGAAGTTCACCAGAATCTGACCTTTCAAGGAAACGGACGCAAAGATGCATCATGTAAGTAGATAGATATAAATGCACTCTGGCAATTGCCTGA
>NC_056522.1:3725890-3732536 GCF_019175285.1 Sceloporus undulatus | reverse complement strand
TCATGGGCATCCAGGCTCAGAGAGGAGTCCAGGCAGATCTGACGTCTGAAGGAACGTACGGACATGGCATGTAAGTATAAAATGGGATAATGCACTCTTGGCACCTGCTGAGTCATGGGTGTCCTGGCTTAGAGAGATTTCCAGGTAAATATGACCTCTCAAGGAACGGACGCAGATGGCACATAAGTATAAGATGTGATAATGCCCTCCTGGCAACTGCTGAGTCAAGGACATCCAGGCTCAGAGTGGAGTCCAGGCAGATCTGACGTCTAAAGGAATGGACGCAGATGGCACATAAGTGTAAGATGTGCAAATGCACTCCTGGCAACTGCTGAGTCATGGACATCTAGGCTCAGAGAGGAGTCCTGGCAGATCTGACTTTTCAAGGAACGGGCGTAGCTGGAGTACAAATTTAAGATATACAAATGGTATCCTGGCCACTGCTGAGACTTGGACATCCAGGCTGAGAGCCGAGTCCAGGAGCACAGCCAAGCTGGGAGCCCGAGATTTACAGTGTGTGTGTGTGTGTGTGTTATCCCATTAAGCACAGGCAAAGCCTCAATTCCCTGCTCTGCCTCTGTCTTGTCTGGATTAAGCTTCTATTTGTTTGCCCTCATCCAGTTCTTTACTGACAGCAGTCACTGGTTCACTACAGAGACAGCTTCCTTGGAATTAGATGCAAAGGGGAGATAGAGTTGAGTATCATCCTCATACTGGTGACACCTCACTCCAAACCTCTGAATGACCTCTCCCAGCGGTTCCATGTAGATGTTGAACAACTTGGGGGACAACACAGAACCCTGTGGGGCTTTACAAGCCAGCGGCGATGGAGTCAAAAAGGGATCCTCCCAAACCACCATCTGAGTCTGACCCTCCAAGAAGGACCAGAGCCAAGCCCCTTTCCAGAGAGGCAGCCCAGAAAGATACCATGGTCAATAGTATCGAAAGCCACAGAGAGATCCAGCAGGACCAATAGGGACACATTCCTCCTGTCCAGTCCCTGCAGAGGCCATTCACCAAGACAACCAAAGCTGTCTCCATCTCATAGCCAGGTCTGAAGCCAGATCGAAATGCATCTTGACAATCTGTTTCGTCCAGAAATCCCTGAAGCTGGGAGGCCACCACTTGCTCCAGAATCTTGCCCAAGAATGGAATGGTAGAGACTGGCCGATATTTATCCAGAACAGTAGGATCCAGGCTGGTCTTTTTAAGCAATGGCCTCGTGACAGCTTCTTAGAGAAGATGGATTCCTGTTGCCTTGGCAGGTTATCCTGTCGAAGCCCTGGCACATCTCTGGTGTAGGGAAAAAGCCAGGGCAGTTGACATGATTGCTCCTAAGCATACCTACCCATGAAGTGCAGCCAAATATGCCCCCTGGTTAACTAGAGAGCTGGCAGTGACAAAACCAGTGGGAAGGAGAATAGAGCAACGATGGCAGAAAATCTGAACGAAAATGGGCTAGGGCCCATTGGAAGGGCAGCGAAGAAATGATACTTCTCTGGCACCACTGTGTCTCCCCAATGATGTCCAGCAGAGCTGCTCTGAGTGGTCAAGGGCCTTCTACATTTTGGCCTCCAAGATTTTATTTGAAGCAGTTGAATGCTTAAGACCGACTATATTTCAGACTAAGGGAAGATCTGGTTTGATGTGAAATGCTCTTGCAAAAGCCAACATGGTCCCTGGGGATACTGCGCCATGCTCTGACCACTAGGCTTTTGCTACCGGTCAGCATCTTTCTGCTTCCATGCAAGTGAGTGGATCAACTTATACTCCTCCATTTTCTCTCTCTTTCTCTAGTAATGAGTGTACTAACATGAAGTTATGCTTATATTTCAGACAGAGGGAAATCCTCTTGGTCCCTAGGGATGCTGTGCCATGCTGTGACCACTAGGCTTTTGCTACTAGCCAGCATCTTTCTCCTTCCATGCAAGTGAGTGGACCAATCTCTCCCCCTCCATTTTCTCTCTCTTTCTCTGGGCAATTAATGTACTAACATTAAGTTATGCTTATATTTCAGATGGCGAGAAGAACCAATTTCAAGTGAAATGCTCTTGCAAAAGCCAGCATGGTTCCTGGGGATATTGCTCCAAACTGTGACCACTAGGCTTTTGCTACCGGCCTGCATCTTTGTCCTTCCATGCAAGTAAGTGAAACAACTTCTCCCCCTCCATTTTCTCTTTCTTTCTCTGGGGAATGAATGTACTAACATGAAGTTGTGCTTATATTTCAGATGGAGGGAAGAACCAATTTCAAGTGAAATGCTCTTGCAAAAGCCAACATAGTTCCTGGGGATATTGCTCCAGGCAGTGACCACTACGCTTTTGCTACCGGCCTGCATCTTTGTGCTTCCATGCAAGTAAGTGAAGCAACTTCTCTCCCCCCCCCCCCCCCCCCATTTTCTCTTTCTTTCTCTGGGGGATGAGTGTACTAACGTGAAACTCTGCTTATATTTCAGAGGGAAGGAGCAAACTGAAGACCTGGGAATCCAAGCTCAGAGTGGAGTCCAGGAGGAAATCTCCCAATGTGCGAGACTGAGAGCTCAGGGGAAGTGTGACCCCATCCAGGAAAGGCAAAGCCCCAATGAAGAATCTGGCAGTCCCTATAAAGAATCCACAGAACTGTTTATCCAGAATCATCCTAGACCCGTTCCCATTGTGGTTGGATGATTAGGTAAGTTATCTTTTCTGTATTTAAGAGCAGGTCTCAATGAATACCAACAACAGTGTGTTAGGAACACATCCCTAACAAAACCAATCTCAAGGATGCATATCTTAAAGGCAGGATGCTACTAAGGAGGTTTATGCAATGTCTGAATGACTGTTTTCAGGTTGCAAAAAGTGAATACCTGAAACATTTGAAGCTTTACGGCTCAAATGTTCTTGTTTTAACTCTGTCAGGTTTTCTTTTCCCTGAGAGAACACTCCTTCTGTGTTCTCTCAGGTTTTGCTTTTCCCCTTGTTGCATTGCCAAAAAAAAGCAAAAGGCGCTGGTGGTTGGCACTCCTGGTTCCCAGGACGGGGTTCAAGTCCCTGCGGAGCCCTGCTTTCCTCCCAATGCAGCTCTCCTCTCCTCTTTCTGCCTTTTCCTATTCCACAGACAGTGCTCCCTCCACATTCCCTGGGGTTCAGGACACAGGACCCCCGAGAAAGTGGGAAACCTGCAAAGAAAAGCACGGTGGGTTTTACCTGAAAGAACAGCTCTCTAGGAAGGTGTTCTGGCAGTGGGTGGGTTGAATTTCATCTCCTCTTTCTATCTTTTCCTATTTCATTTACTTCCATTCTAATGAATAGACAGGCTTTGTGCACCAAGAACCTCATGTGTGTTGTGAGTGTTTATGACAATTTCAGGGAACAAAAGGAGCCCATCTGAGGAAGAAAGTGGTCAGAATGAAGGAGAAGGAGACTTTGTGCAACAATCTGGGAACAGATCTGGGAGAACTGAAAGGGGATGGTTGCAGACCCACCTCTATGGTCACAACTCATGTCACAAGCAGGACATGCACCAATAAACCAAAATGTGCCAGCTTTCTATTAAAGTTTCCTTTTTGTAAGTTAGGGTTAAGTTTAAGATGTTCAAATGCACTCCTGGCAACTGCTGAGATCTGGGCAATCAGGCTCAGATTGGAGTCCAGGCAGATCTGACATCTCAAGGTATTTCCAGTAAGATGGTGGAGTGGAAAGTTGGAAACGACAGAAGCGGATGGTAAGCAACGCTGTTTGTGGAGCCTATTAGCCATATTAAAACATTTTAAAACAGCAATTGGCTAAAAAAGGCCCCCTGATAAAGGGGACTCGGATGGGCCCACAGCGTTCCCAAAGATAGGAATTAATCCCGATTCCCCAGGAGACTTTCCAGGGTGATCGTAGTGAAGATCACAGAGCGGATGAGGGCAGACTGTAGCCACAAACCAGGGCTGGGTTCTTACAAGGGCAGCTCTGCCAAAAAAAACCAACCCGTTTTTTAATAGATAAGGGAAGAAAATCCTTAGCAGAGATACTCCACCGGCGGTTGAGAGAAACTTTGAAGGGTTAAAAGAGTTTAAGATTAAAAAGACTATGATGGAAAAAATATATTAAAAACTGAAAGCAGATGGGGAAGGCGATAGAGAATGAGAGGAGAGAAGGAGAACAGTGGACAAGAAGCAGATGAGGACGGAAAGTTGGACAAAGGACGAGGACAAGAAGCAGACAGAGATGGAGATAGAGAGGGAGATCAACGGACGAGGACGAGAAGCAGACGAGGATGGAGAATGAGGACAGAGGACGAGGACGAGAAGCAGACGGAGATAGAGTGGGAGATCAGCGGATGAGGATGAAAAGGAAATGAGGATGGAGAATGAAGATCACTGACGAGGATGTGAAGCAGATGGAAATATCGAGGAAGATCAGCAGATGAGGATGAGAAGCAGACGAGGACAGAAAGGAGGACAGCAGACAAGGATGAGAAACAGATGGAGACAGAGAGGGAGATCAGTGGACGAGGATAAGAAGGAAATGAGGATGGAGAACGAGGACAGCGGATGAGGACAAGAAGCAAACGAGGACGCAGAAGGAGGGCCCAATACAGACCGGCTCCGAAGGACACCCTCATCGCGGGGGGGGGGGATCCACATGCCCTTCAAACATGACAAGGATGTCAAAATGGCGGTGCCCTGTACACACGGGCGCCACCATTGTTATTCAAGCCCCGCGCGGCATCTGCACAGTGTAGTGCAGCACTTGCACAATGACTGCGCCACTGGCGCACTGTGGTGTACTTGTTATGCCACCACCATAGCGTAGAAAGAACCCACTTTTTGGGTGGCCTGTACCCTGCCAAAGACAGCAGATGAGGACTAAGAAATCCCACCACTGAGAGCACTTGTTCGCTTGTGCTATTGTTGCTGTATATCGAAAAACTGTGTAATCAATCATATTATTGAATTGTTTTTTAAAAAATGTCAAACCCCTATAAATAGAATCACACTGTCGCCTCACCTCTAGAAACACATGGAGAAATGTTCATGCCCACCTCATTCAGGGATGAATCGATTTGCTTATAGCCGATCTGACAAGAAAATTAAAATGGAGCCATGCATTTGGTAGACTTGACAAAATGTTGGATTTCAAGCAAGAAGAAGGCTGGGTGGGTGACACTCCCTGGCCATCCCCTCTTCCATTGTCTCTCCTCTCCAGAATAATGCGATTTCAGATCCAACATCGTTTCCACTTGATGAAAATGCTCCAGAATCTGTTCTTTCCAAAAGAACTGCTAGAAACCTAGTGTCAGGAAAAACCGGGTTTTTTGATAGTTTTTGGTGGGTTTTGGGGCTCTGTGGCCATGTTCCAGAAAAATTTCTTCCTGACATTTTGCCATCATCTGTGGCTGGCATCTTCAGATAATGCTTTGCCTGGAAAAAAATGGGTGTATATCTGCTGTGTGAGCCTGAGAATGCAGAAGTGGTTTGCATGTGTCTTGTTCTGTTGCTGATGGCTGTCCTCAGGCTGGGAGGCTAATGGAAACGAGGATTAATGTCTGTTAATTGGTGATCATTATCTGCTGGGAAAGCCCCTGACTCTGAATGGATTCCCATTTGCATTTGCTGAGTCCTTATTTTGCTATTCCTCAGGACTGGTAGCCAAATTTTGTTCACTTTAAGGGTTTTTTGAGTTTGCCTCGCTTTATCTGGACAGGAATCGATTACGTTACAACAGGAACTGGTTTCAAACGAGAATGACGGTCATTTAAACCGATTGGCGATTCGCTTTATTTCATAGTGGGAACGCGTCCCCAGTGGGTTTGTATGGGGGGGGGTTCTCTCCTTTGCTGGGGTTCTAGCAGTTCCTATGAAGAATCCAACCAATCGTTTGTCCGAAATCATTCCAGTCCTGTTCCCATTGTGGTTGGACATTCAGATAAGTTATCTTTTCTGTATTTCAAGAGCAAGTCTCTATTTCGGCATCATGAATAATATGAGAATGCATCTCTGTGTGTGTTTGTATGGGGGAGTTTCTCTCCTTTTTTAAGGTTCTAGCAGTCCCTATGAAGAATCCACACAACCATCCCAGACCCGTTCCCATTGCGGTTGGATGATCAGGTAAGTTATCTTTTCTGTATTTCAAGAGCAAGTCTCAACAAATACCAACAACAATGTGTTAGGAAGAGATGCCTAACAAAACCAATCGGAAGGATGCATCTTAAAGGCAGGAATGATGCTAATAAAGAGGTTTCTGTCATGTCTTAATAACAAACGGGCGCTTTGTGGCATGGCGGTGGAGATTTTAGGGTTCAGGAGCGCGCAGCAACTGCACGCTTCCAAACCCTAATACGTATGGGCAAATGGCGCCTTGGTGGCATTGCGAGGAGGAGCTCCATTTCAGAGCTCCATTTTGGGATGGATCGTTGTCATGGCCGTGCGGTTGCCGCAGAATGATCCGGAGGAGAAAGGGGCAGCCTCTGCCCACCCCGTTCCTCTAATCTGCACCGAGCCATTTACTAGTTTTAGGTTGCAAAAAGTGAATACCTGAAACATTTGAAGCTCTATGGCACAAATGTTCTTGTTTTAACTCTGTCAGGTTTTCTTTTCCCTGAGAGAACACTCCTTCTGTGTTCTCCCAGGTTTTGCTTTTCCCCTTGTTGCATTGCCAGAAAAAAGCAAAAGGCGCTG
>NC_056522.1:3711984-3722890 GCF_019175285.1 Sceloporus undulatus | reverse complement strand
TGTGGGTTTGTAGTAGGAGTTGGTTTGGTATGGTTTGGAGTTTTGGAGATCTGTATTTGTATTATAGCACTGTGAATAAAGAGCACTTTGGGAGTCTTAGTTTCTCTGGTGGTTTATCAGAAGAAGCTATAGCATCGGTTTGCTGTGTGTCCCCGGAGGTTCCTGCATTGCTGCAGTTCCTGGAAGACATCCGTTGCTGGTATCCCAACTTGGACTTTGGAGCCACGCTTTGGCTTCTGGAAATTGCCAGCTCTGCTACAAGGGTCTGATTTAACCCCAGGACTCGTTTGAGTTGCTGATAGTGGTTGTTGGACCCCAGCAGTTGCGCTAATAAGTCTTGCTTTATTCATAGAATCATAGGATCATAGAGTTGGAATAGACTGCAAGGGCCATCCAGTCCAATCCCATTCTGTCATGCAGGAACTCTTAATCAAAGCAGCCCTGATAGATGGCTGTCCAGCTTCTGCTTAAAGACCTCCAAGGAAGGAAACTCCAGTACACTCCGAGGAAGAAGTGTGTTCCACTGTCGAACAGCCCCTACTCTCAGGAAGTTCCTCCTAATGTTTATGTAGAATCTCTTTTCTTGGGGCTTGCATCCATTGTTTTCTGGGTCCTATTCTCTGGAGCAGCAGAAAAGAAGCTTGCTCCCTCCTCAACATGGCATCCCTTCAAATACTTAAACAGGGCTATCATATCAGCCCTTAACCTTTTCTTCTCCAGGCTAGACATACCTAGCTTCCTGAGTCTATGCCATAGAGCATACAGTTTCCAGACCATTTTGGTCACCCTCCAAATGGCCCACATCCTTTTTGAATTGTGGTGCCCAGAACTGGATGCAGGATTATTTCAGGTGAGGCCCGATCAAAGCAGAATATAGTGGCACTATTACTCCCCTCAATCTAGACACTGCACTTGTATTGATGCAGCCTAGAATTGCATTGTTCTTTTTAGCTGCTGCATCACACTGTTGACTCATGTTCAACTGGTGGTCTACTAGGGCTCATAGATCCCTTTCACGTAGTGCCACTCTATTCACAGTGCCACTCTATATTACATCTTGAACTTTCTCTGTCAGAATGCTCCATCCTAACTTACAAAATGAAGCTTCAACAGAGAAGTGGTACATTTTGGTTTATTTGTGAATGTCTTGTTTATGACGTGAGTTGTGACAATAGAGGCAGGTGTGCAACCATCCTCGTTCATCCTCCCCAGATCAGTTTGCAGAGTGTTGCAGTCTTCACAAAGTCTCCTTCCCCTTCCCTCTGAGTGCTTCCTTCTTTTATTTCATTTTTAAAAATTCTCTGGTAGTATAGTCACATGCTCTCAGCCTCAGAGGAAGCAATAGCAAGCCTCCTCTGAACAAGTTTTCCCAAGAAAACCTTACGATAGGGTCGCCATAAATTGGAAATGGCTTGAAGGCACTCAACAACAACAAACAGCATATTGTGGAGGGAGCAGTGAACAGTGAAAGACACTGGTACCTCGGAGGATGATGGTTTCTCTGTCTTTGGAGGTTTTTAGAGATGCTGGATGGCCATCTGTCCCAGGGGATGCTTGGATTGTGAGTTCCTGCATGGAAGAAGGGCGTTTGGACTGGATTGTGTTGCTTCCAGTGTTCAACATGTTTTTCAACCCCATAATCTGAACACAGAGGTCATAATCCCATAATCTTTGAACATGTTCTGCTTTTCTCTATCAGTTTCTGTTCCAGGGATGGCAATTCATAGGGCCCTCCAGATGTTGCTGGATGACATCTCCCTGCATCCCTCACTGATGGTTTTGGGAGGTCGGATCAGGGACCTCCAGAACTGGATTCAAACCCTGTGTGTCCCTGTGGGGCTGGGGTAACTCATGGCTGGCAGACATGCATTTTGAGTAATTGTGCAAGCCAATGTTGCTTTTGGGAATGCAATGGGGATTCACAGTCCTGCTCTTGTACACAGGCAGCATCCTTCCTTAATTTGGATTAATAATCTCATCCCTTCGCTTTTCCTCTGCCTGCATAAATGCATGCCTTGCTTTTTCCTTTTTGGTAGGGATGGTTCATGGAATCATAGAGTTGGAAGGGACCCCATGGGCCATCCAATTTGACCCCCCCTGACATGCAGGAACTCACAATCAAAGCATCCCTGACAGGGATTTGAACCCTGTTCTTCAAAGGTGACCTTATCATAGAGTTTTCTTGGCAAGGTTTCTGCCATTGCTTTCTTTTGAGGCTGAGAGAGTGTGACTTGCTTGGCCACCCCCCACCCCCCCAATAATAAATGGGTTAGAATCATTTTTAAGAGATGTTTTAATTTTATAATTGTGTTTTGTTTTAGATCATACGCCGTTTGTCAGGTTTCACTTCCATTTTGACTTCTTATCATGTAAAGCACTGTGTAAATCTTAGAACTGGATATGTTTTGACTTGTGTTCAGCTTGTGGTCTACTTGGGTCCAAAACACACTGTGGAAATAATCCCATTTGAGAGTGCTTTCACTGCCCTGGCTCAGTGCTAGGGAATTCCTGGGAATTGTAGTTTATGGTGAGACCAGAGCTTTCTGACAGAGAAGGCTAAATGCCTCACAAAACTAGTTCTCAGCATTGAGCCAAGGTTGTTGAAGCGGTCTCAAACAGGATTATTTCTGCTGTGTGTTTTGGACCTAAGGCTCCCAGATTCCTTTTGCATGTACTGTTGTCAAGCCAGGTTGTCTCCCAGCTTGTATCTGCTGCAACCTGATATGGAAAGTCTGCGCCTGTCCAGCCCTCTTTTGCCATCCTTCCAGTTCTAGAACTGTTAGAAAATTTTGTTAGACAGAGGAGGAAGAGGAAGATGGAGAGGCATAAAAAGACTTTGTAAAAAGGAGGCCCTTTGTCAGAGGCTTTTTAACTGCCTACCAAATCTTATGGAGCAAGTGGTCCTGCTTCTTGCTGCCTGGCTTCCATCATACCAGCAGAGGGCAACCGTGTTAAGACTTTTTAGGACCAAGTTTTCATCTGTGGAGACTGAGACCTCAGGCAGTCCCTTCATATGCACCCATTTTCTCCAAAGGGGCTTTATTTGTCATCAGTTCTCCAGCAGCAATAATAATCTCCAAATGGCTGATGCTCTTCCAAACCCAAAGAGTGCTCAGCAATGGCCCAAAGAGTGCTCAGCAATGGCTCCTCTTCTTTATCCTGGAGAGAAGTGACCAGTGGGGTCCCACAGGGGTCTGTCCTGGATCCAGTTTGCTATTGAACATCTTTATCAATGATTTGGATGAAGGAGTAGAGGTCATGCTTATCAAATTTGCAGATGACACCAAATTAGGAGGAGTAACTAACATCCCAAACAACAGGATCAAAATTCAAAATGACCTCAAATGATCATTTTGATAATCAAAATGATAAGAAAGTAGGGCCAAAACAAACAACATGAACTTCAGCAGGGAAAAACGTAAGGTACTGCACTTAGGTAGAAAAAAATGAACACCTGGCTGAACAAGACTACATGTGAAAGGGATCTAGAAGTCCTAGTAGACCACAAGCTGAACATGAGTCAACAGTGTGATGCGGCAGCTAAAAAGGCTGATGAGATTCTAGGCTGCATCAATAGAAATATAGTGTCTAGATCAAGGGAAGTAATAGTGGCCCTCTATTCTGCTTTGGTCAGACCCTGCCTAGAATATTGTGTCCAGTTTGGGCACAATTCAAAAAGGATGTTGAGAAACTGGAGCGTGTCCAAAGGAAGGCCACCAAAATGGTGAAAGGTCTGGAGAACATGCCTTCTGAGGAAAGACTTAGGGAGTTGGGGATGTTTAGCCTGGAGAAGAGAAGGTTAAGAAGTGATATGATAGCCCTGTTTAAATATTTGAAGGGATGTCATATTGAGGAGGGAAAAAGCTTGCTTTCTGCTGCTCTAGAGACTAGGACCCGGAGCAATGGATGCAGGAAAAGAGATTTCACTTCAACTTTAGGAGGAACTTCCTGACAGTAAGGGCTGTTTTACAGTGGAAGATGCTCCCGTGGAGTTTGGAGGAGTCTCCCTTCTTGCAGGTTTTTATACAGAGACTGGATGGCCATCTATCGGGGATGCTTTATGTATTTCTGCATGGCAGAATGGGGTTGGACTGGATCGTCCTTGGGACTCTTCCATTTCTATGAGTCTATGTGTAAGAAGGGACATCAATCAATCAATCAATCAATCAATCAGAACAAGACTAGAAGTGCATCTTTTAAGTGCTGCAGTTCCGTCCTATGGAAGCTTGGGATTTCAAGTTTCCTAAGGACTTTAGCCTTCCCTGCCAAAGCATGCTGGTGCCTCACAAAACTACAAATATCAGGATGCTGTAGGAATTTCCATGGTAGTTATAAGTGTGCCTCAGCTATGATGCACTTACCTGAAAGATCCTTATCTGGTGCCAACTTTGCTAAGTAATAGGTTGCTGTGCCTGATGGCAGAAGGAACGGCCTGAGAGACTGAGCCCTTTTTGGGGTGATGTAGTCCAGCAGTTGGATAGCTCATGTATAGCACTTAGATAGCTACCTTGAGTCCCATTTTGGGAGAAAGGTGGGATATAAATCCCTTAAATAGATAAATAAAATTTAGAGATCAAGGTAAAACCTTGATCCCATCACCATGCAAGATGCAGAGCCACACTGGTTGCAAGTGCCAGATGAGTCCGAGTCTATGGACTCTGCTTTGCTGCCTTTGTGAAATTTTAACATGCAGTTTTCCTGATGTTTCTTTTAAACCAACTTATAGGCTCGGTGTTTTAAGAAAAACAGGCTTGGACACAGAAGGTGGAGGAGTGAAAGAGGAAGGAATATCAGTGACATGCAATATGCAGATGACACCATAGTACTAGCAGAAAACTTCAAAGACCTGGAACACCTACTAAGAAAGATCAAAGAAGGAAATGCAAAGGCAGTCTTAATGCTGAACATAAAGAAAACCAAAATAATGACCACTGAGGACATTCACAAGTTCAACCTAGATAATGAAGAAATAGAAACAGTAAAACAATTCCCATACCTGGGATCCAACATTGATAGAAATGGGGATTGCAGTCAGGAAATTAGAAGACTAGGAATGGGAAGGACAGCTATGAAAGAACTAGAGAAGATTCTAAAATGCAAGGATATACAACTGAGGACAAAAGTAAGAATCATTCAAGTCATTGCATTCCCTATTGCCATGGATGGATGTGAGAACTGGACAGTTAAGAAAGAAGATAGGAGGAAAATTAAAGGCTGCAAAGACTTTGGTCCATGCCCTAGTGGTCTCTCGACTTGACTACTGCAACCTTCTCTTGGTAGGGCTTCCTCTTTCTCACCTCCACCCATTGATTTCTGCTCAGCACTCAGCTGCTCCTATCATCTCACTTGCTTGCCGGTATGACCATGTCTCCCCTCTGTTGTCATCCCTTCACTGGCTCCCCTTTCCCTTCTGCATTCGGTACAAGCTTCTCTTGCTCAGTTTCAAAGCCCTGCATGGGCTGGCCCCTCCTGTCTCTCTGAACTACTTTCTCCCTACATCCCCACTCGTTTCCTCCATTCTGGTAGCCAAGGTCTCCTGTCCCAGCCCAGGATTTCCATGGCCCCGTCCCGGATTCGTCCCTTCTCGCTTGCCACCCCTCACTCCTGGAACCTCCTCCCCTTACAAGCCCGACTCAACACGTCTCTAACCAGCTTCAAAGCCGAGTTAAAGACCACATTGTTTAGGGAAGCGTTCCCAGGAAGTCTGTGATTGTGTCCTGGTTGTTCAGATACTTGACTCAATAGTCAATATTGCTGTTTTAACTTGTTTCATATGATGTTCTTAATTTGTTGCTTTAACTTTTAGATTGTACGCCATAGGCAGGCTTTTATATTCTTGATTTTACTTGGTTTTGTACAGTGCCGTGTAGATTGATGGTGCTTTATAAATAAATAAATAAATAAATAAATAAATAATAATAATTTGAGACGTGGGGCTGGAGAAGAATGCTGAGGATCCCATGGACAGTCAGCCACAAGGACAAACCAATGGGTCCTAGAGCAGCTCAAGCCAGAAATCTCCCTGGAAGCCAAGATGGCCAAATTGAGGCTGTCATACTTTGGCCACATCATGAGCAGGAAGGACTCTTTGGAAAAGACCATAATGCTGGGGAAGGTGGAGGGAAGAAGGAAGAGAGGAAGGATACAAGCCTGGTGGATGATGGACTCTGTTAAGGAGGTCACTATAGTTTATGGGGTTGCAGGAATTAAGCAGAGCAGGGGAGGAGAGAGAGTCTTGGAGATGTCTCATCCATAGGGTTGCCATGGGTCAAGATCCACTCAAGGGCAGCTAGCAACAAAAATAGACTCAAGTATAAGTTGAGAAATTTTGGTCAAAAAAACCTGACCCCCAAAACCTGGGTTGACTTAACCATAGGGTCATATCAGAATCCATAATTTTGGCCCCCAAATCTGCCCTTGACTTAAATATGAGGTTGACTTATGTATGAGTACAATATGTGTATGTGTGTGTGTAGGAGCCAGTGTGGCATGGTAATTTGAGTGTTGGACCATGACTCTGGAGACCAGGGTTCAATTCCTTGGTATGCCATGAAACCCACTGGATGACACTGGGCAAGTCACACTCTCTCAGCCTCAAGGGAGGCCAATGGCAAACCTCCTCTGAGCAAATCTTGCCAAGAAAACCCCATGAGAAGTTTGCCTTAGGGTTGCCATAAGTCAGAAATGACTTGAAGGCCCACAACAAAAACACACACATATATACACATAGATCAAGTGGTGTTACTGGTATGTATTCTTAAATTTATCCTCCCCTCTCAGAATAATTTTTATAATTTGTTCCTCACTTTCCTCTAGTTTAGAAACAGTCTTGCCAACGTGACGTCAAAGGCTTTCATGGCTGGCATCCATCGTTTTTTTGTGGGTTTTTCAGGCTATGAGGCCGTATTCTAGAAGAGTTTGTTCCTGAGGTATCGCCAGCATCTGTGGCTGGCATCTTCAGAGAATGCTGGCATAGAAGTGTGTGAGGTATATATATATATACTATGTGATGCTAGGTTGGGAGGAGTGATTTACATGTTAACCTGTATACTGATTAACATGTAAATCACTCCTCCCAACCTAGAGGCACACAGTATATATATACACCCCACTCACTTCCATGCCTTGCCATTCAACAACAGAACAATACACAGATTAACATGGAAATCACTCCTCCCAACCCAGGATCACACAGTCTATATATATACCCCACTCACTTCTATGCCAGCATTCTCTGAAGATGCCAGCCACAGATGCTGGCGAAACACCAGGATCAAACTCTTCTAGAACATGGCCACAGAGCCCAAAACCCCCACAAAAATACTACAGCCTTGCCAATCTTTTTGTAAAATTAACAGCAATGTATATGCCACAGATAACAATATTTAAATCATGTATTTGAGTTCTTGGTCTTCATAAAGAACTTTGTTCCTGTTGGCATAGTTCCATTATGGTATAGTACTATGAGTTATGGATAGGATAGGTGTCAGCTATAGATCATGAAAGAAGCCTTCTGGTCCCCAATAGCAGACTTACAACAAGACTTGCTCAGAGTCCAGACAGCGTCTTGTCCTGACTGTGCCGCATGTGGCTGACAAATCAGATTTCCTGGCCTGTTACTCTTCTTTCCAGCGCTCATGCAACGTCTTGTCATTGCTGCTAAATCACATCACCTTATAGGCTCTTGCCTGCCATTTCGTCGGAGTTTTGATGGGTCGTGTTGGCAAAAAGTGTCACTTTGATTACTGTCTCTGCGTTGGAAACTCCCCCCTGTGCTAATCTGATTTGGCAGGATTTGATTTTGCTGCTGTCGTTACAAGAAGACAGCAAAGCTGTGATGACGACGCCTAGTCTGCCCTAATCAGCTTTGCCAGCCTCCTGGAGTGGATACAAATTGCATACCCTCTGCTATTTCAGAGAAGAAACCTGGACACATCTGGCCAAGCAACATCAGAATGTGGTCAAGATGGCAAATGTTACTAATGAGGAAGAAAAGACCATCTAGGAGAGGGTGCAGCTGTTTGTTTTTGCCTAAAGCTACTTGGAAAGGTGGGATTCTGGCCTCTTCTCCCTGTTGAATTGAGTGCAACCCTTGCTAGCCTTGGCTCCACTACATACTTACCAACCACTGATCTGTACCCTCTTAACATTTCACAGATAAAAACTGGGGTATGTGTGGCCAAGGAACATTGGAGTGTCATCGGGATGACAAAAGTTCAGAATGAGAAAGGGCATACAAGCTAGTAGGGGATGCAGCAGTTTGTTCTTGCCTGACCCTCCTGGGCAAGATTTTGCTTCCTCCTCTCCTTTTCTCACAGCTGAGTTATCTGAGCATCAACATCTTTTTGCACATTGAACTCAGGTCACCCATGATATTCTTGCAAAGGAGCTAGTAAAATGTGGGCCAGATAATGCAACTGTTAGGTGGATTTGTAATTAGCTGACTCGCCGAAACCAGAGGATGCTCAGCAATGGTTCCTCTTCTTCATCCTGGAGAGAAGTGACCAGTGGGGTGTCCAGTGGGGCTCTATCCTGGGCCCAGTGCTATTCAGCATATTTATCAATGAGCTAGATGAAGGAATAGAAGGCATGCTTATCAAATTTGCACCAAATTAGGAAGAGTACCTAATAGCCCAGAGGACCAGAGTAGAATTCAAAATAACCTTAGGTTGGGCATTGCCTGCCTCTGGAGCTGTGAGTGTGTGACTGTTCCAAGGGTTGCTGTCATGCTCTGCCACTGAGTGTAATTCCAGACATCTCTGTAAGGGTTATTGAAATTCAAAATGACCTGAATAGATTAGAAAGCCTGGCCAAAGCTAACAAAATGAATTTCAACATGGAGAAATGGAAGATATTGTACTTAGAACAGAAAAATGAAATGCATAGATATAGGATGGGGGACCCCTGGTTTAAGGAGATTTATACATGTGAAAGGGATCTAGGAGTCCAAATAGACCGCAAGTTGAATATGTGTCAAAAGTACAATGCGACTGTTAAAAAGGCCAATGCAATTTTGGGCTGCAGCAATAGAAGTATAGGTTCTAGACCAAGGGAAGTCATAGTGCTACTTCATTCTGCTTTGGTCAGGCCCCACCTGGAATATTATGTCCAGTTCTGGGCCCCACAATTCAAAAGGGATGTTGAGAAACTGGAGCGTGTCCAAAGGAGGGCGACTAAAATAGTGAAGTGTCTGGAAACCATACAGCCCTATGAGGAACGACTTAGGGAACTGGGGATGTTTAGCCTGGAGAAGAGATTAAATGTGATATGCTAACCTTGTTTAAGTATTTGAAGGGGAGTCACATTGAGGATGGAGCAAGCTTGTTTTCTGCTGCTCCAGAGAATAGGACCCAGAAGAATGGCTGCAAGCTCCAGGAAAAGAGATTCCACCTCACCATTAGGACATCTTGACAATAAGGGCTGTTTGACCTTGGAGAGTGGTGACATCTCTTTCTCTGGAGGTTTTCAAACAGAGGCTGGATGGCCATCTGTTGGGAGTGTTTTTATTGTGTATTCCTGATTGGCAGAATGGAGTTGGACTTGATGACCCTTGAGGTCTCTTCCAACTCTCTGATTCTATCAATTTGCAGCAATGGATGTAAGTGGAGGGGAAAGTGCGAGGAGGTGAGAGAAACTGGACATTTTAAGTACAGCTGAAGAAGTGAGATGACACTTTCAGATCTGTCCTTCCCAAATTGGTACAGTTGGAAAGTAAGGGATTATTGGGAATTTTAGGTCACAGATGGGAGGGTTAGGGCCTTTGTGAAGCGAGAGCAAGGTGGAGAAATGGCAAGGTTCTAAAAAAAGCAGCACAAGTTTGGGAAAAGCCAAATTAAACGTGCATTAGATCAAATACTGTATTGTAGCAAGGGTGGGTAACTGCCTCAGTGGCTTCATTGGGCCCCAGGAGAGCTTGGAGGGCTGCATTCCCCCTCTATATGCACACTTCATGATGGGATAGTATACACCAGAGATGAGCCATTGTGGTGGGTTTGGGGGCCAGTTCTGCCTAGGCAATCTTCTGGCAGCCACATAGAGCCAGAAATGTCAAAAGGGGACTGTTCTGTGATGGCACACCAGTTGTGGAAATCTCTCCTCTTGGAGGTTCGATTGGCACCAATCATTTCAGCACCAAGTCAAAAATGGGCTTTTTATTAAAGCCTCTGGCCAAACGATTTTATTAGGCTGAAGGCTGGAGGAGGATCTTATCTCTTTCGTAAAAAGTTGAAGTCCTTCCTCTTCGATTCAAAGGACTGCTGAGTTGCTGACTGTGCCTAAAGTGGCCAAGATGAGTAGGAATTGATAAGGAGTTTGTTCAGTATATTACCATATTATTTTAGTATTTTACAATGTTGTATTTTATGTTTTTGATTATATGTTTGATATTCCGCCCTTTGGTGGAAATGGCGTTATAAATAATAATCATCACCACCACCACCATCATGTCCTATAGTTTTTGTTGTTCTTGTTGTTACCTTGTGCGTTCAAGTAGCTTCTCGCTTAACCCTAAGGAGTCTTCCTGGCAAGATTTGTGCTTTTCTTAGCAAGATTTTTTTAGAAGCGGTATGCCTTTGGCTTTCCTCTTAGGTTGAGAAAGTATGACTGCCCAAGGTCACACAGGAGGTTCCCATGGCTGAACAAGGGTTCGAATCCTGTCCTACAGAGTACTATTCCAAGGCTCAAATCACTACACTACACTGCCATATGGTTACATTATCTTTAAAAAAAATAAACTGGTTTTAAATTGTCTAAGTTTTAATTGATAACTTATTTAACATATTTTTAATATTTTAAAATTAGTTTATTGTTGTAGTGTATTATTGTATTATTATTTATTTTTAAATAAGATGATAATAATAATAATAATAATAATAATAATAATAATAATAATAATAATAATAATAAT
>NC_056522.1:3672403-3711974 GCF_019175285.1 Sceloporus undulatus | reverse complement strand
TGTCTTTTTTCCTACAGTGATGGGGCTGTATAACTAGGTGGGTTGCTCATGGCAGAGAGGCTTTTGCTGAGAAGTCAGAATAAATTGTTGCTGTTATGACGACAACTACTACTATTATATTTATTTGCATCCCGCTTTTCTCCCAAAATTGGGACCGAAACTGGCTTACAATTTCTTCTTCTGTCTCTGCAGTTGGAGCACAAACGTTCTGGTTAGGTGTACTGATGGGTTCCCTGGAGTCTTATTGATATGATTCCGTTAGACTTTGCATTATAGTATATCCTTGGACTGCCTTTGCTACATCTACAATTAAACACAGTACAATGAAAAGAAGAAGTGTGTCAAACTGCTACTGGGCAGCAGCAGTAGCGGAGGGTGACATTGGTGGAGGATCTCTCAGAGGCAATGACAGTGGCACCATAGTGAACACTTGTTAGTACTATGCAGAAAGAGGCAGGGCCCTTTTGAATGTCTTCTACCATTAAAACCCTATGATGAAACAATCCCAGATGAAACAAGAGACCTCACCAAAAAATGAAACTCACAGGTGGGATGGCACTCAATGAGCTGTTGGGGTATAGCAGAAGACAAGTATGAGTCGCGTTGTGGCCAGTGATGCAACTGGACTCAAGCCGCAAAGCCCTTCAGCTGCTGATGTGCTCAAGAAGTCCAAAGCTGCACAACATGTGAGAAGCATGAATCAGGGGAAGCTAGACATAGAAATGCAAGAAATGGAGCATATAAACATTGCAATATTTGGGTAAGTGAGCTAAAGTGGACAGGAATGAGACCTTTTGAGTCAGTGTTTTACTCAGGAAATGAAAATCTAAGGAATGGGGTGACATTGTTAGTGAGGAGAGATTTAACAAGAACAGTCAAAAGATATACTGTAATGCAAAATCTGACTGGATCATATCAATAGGACTCCAGGGAACACTCATCAATATAACCATAACACAAGTTAATGCTCCAATTGGAAAGATTCTATGTCCAGGAAGAAATTGATCACATATTGAAACAGGATGGCTTGTTAATCACAGGCAACTGGAATGGAAAAGTAGGAAACAGAGCAGAATCAAAGATTGTGGGGAAATTTGGCCTATTGGAAATGGTAGCTTGTTTTTGGAAAGCAACCATCTGCTAATTTCTGGTGTATCCTGTAGGTTTATCATGGAAAAAAAGGAAGCTATAAAATAACTAACTAGTTATTAAATGCAGAATGATAAGAGCAGAGAGGTGGTTGCTGTGTAAGAAGACTGGAGGTACAGGGTTTGTGGAATATCACACACTTGAATGCAGTTATACATTCTGCTTATGCTGCATGATTTTGACTAGGAATGGGGTTGGATATAAAAGAGGCCCTCAAGAATAACAATGGCGGGTTACAGACGGGCAAAAAGGGGTGTATTCATGACGTCATGAAGGTAGAGCCTTCAGACGGGCCTTACCTGAATGCCGTCATGAACACTCCCCCCGCACGCCTCAAGCGGGAAGAAGCGGCATTAAAAAGGTGCTGCTTTTTTCCGCTTCTTTTTGATTTGAGGCGTACGTGCGCATGTCCGTCTGTAAGCTGCTGCACCGATACGTCAGAATTGCTACGCCGCAAATATAAGTTGCCCATTTAAAAGCTCCTTGTCAGCTGCGTCGCATAATGGGTCGGGTTCCCGGGACATGCGTGGTTTGCAGTCAAGCTTTAATTGCAACGTCCGATGCCATGCAGCTGTGGAAGCTGCGGCACAGCTGCGGCGCATTTTAAGACTCGTAACCCTAACCCTAACCCTAACCCTAGAGCAACATGTACGCATGCGCTGCTTGGAAAGTTTGGAATTTAAAGTGCACCCCTACACACATTCCTGTGCCATTTTCACCTAACAATAAAAAACGCTAAAACTGTAAATATGTACATATGTACAAGGGAGGTGATGGGGGATGGCAGGGGGACAGCGGTGGCAGCGGAGACAGCTGTGGCTGTGCACTGCAGATTCAGCAAGAGCGCGGGGACCAAAGGAGAGGAGGCATCCATGATGCTGGTGACACTGGCAACATGCAAGCGGACAAGGATGCCAACACCAGCTGATCACCAGCTGGCAGGAGACCACCTTTGTTCTTGGGCAGAGCGGGGGGAAAAGTTTTAAAGGGGCCTGGCGCTTTAAATGTGCACATGCGCACTTCGCAGCCGACAAAAGGGAAATTGCCGGCTGCTGGCTGACTGCCGCAGCTGCGCACTTCTCATGCGGCAAAAGAAAAAAAAAGCCGCGGTTTGGGCCGCCCGTGCGGAAGCTGCTTCTTTTTTTGCGGCGTCCTCCGAGGCGGCGGTATGGAAGCTATGGGTCCGAAACGGACCCAGGTGAGGCGTCTTCATTGCCCCCCGTGTGGAAGCCCCAACACCTGAAGCACGCCCCTGGGGCGGGCCGTCTGGAGGCTCCGCATTCAGCTGAATACACCTCCAAGACGTCCTCCCCTGCCCGTCTGTAACCCGCCAATATTTCACATTTGTCCAGTTGTGATAACAGCAGCCTACAGGCTGTTCCCTTTCATAGTTTTTGGCTGGGGAATGAACAACTCTTGCATATTTGTCGCCAGTAATTTAAGCAGATTTCTAAAACATGTTTATACAGAGGCAGTTGCAAATGTTATAAAACGATAGCAAAACCACGGTGCCTTTTGTCAAAATGAGTACTTGCTGATCTGAGTATTTTCAAAATACAGGCCTGGAGGATTGTGAAGGCATCAAAAGAATTTGGAAAAAGGCTGTTGCGACTCATTACATCTGGCTGTTTCTAGGTGGGATTTGTAACCGGATTGTGCTGCAATGTCAGGCCTTAAGGGATTTGGGAGAAGCTCATGAACAGAGAAAACCAAGCCAACACACAACAGGAGAAGCAAGAAATACCAGTATATCATTTTTTTAAAGAGTGTCTGTGCATCTGTACCATTTTTTCCTCTTCAGTTTCAGGACAATTAGAGGCAGCAAAAGTGACTAAAAAGCTTTTTCAATGGCATTCCCCAAATTTGTCTCTGGGTACACTTGGAACGGTGGAAGCCTTTAAGAAGGCTCTAAAGACTCATCTCTTCCTACAAGCCTACCCTCCCAATTCCGTCTGAGACCATCTCCCCCCTATTGTCTTTGATATATAGTAATTCATGGTTTTAATAGTTTATTATATGTTATAATATGTTTTTAATTTTGTTTGAATTTACTTCTTTTAATATGTATTTTTAGATGTGAATTTTTAATTGTTCTTATTGTCTGTTTTTAACGATATTGTACACCGCTTTGATCGTAGGAAAAGCGGTTAACAAACAATTTATTATTATTATTTATTATTATTATTATTATCTCTTTTGATGCCAAAATATCAAGATGATTGAACAGAGGCTATTGTGCTTTGGACATATCATGAGATAACATGACTAAATGTAGTTTGTTATTGTGTGCATTCAAGAGGTTTCTGACTTTAGGTGTGGTTAAGCCACAAGATTTTCTTGGTAAGATTTGTTCAGCTAAGGTTGGCCCAGGCTTTCCTGTGACACAAGGTCTGGAAACCACCATGCCTTATGAGGAACGACTTAGGGAGCTGGGTATGTTTAGTCTGGAGAAGAGAAGGTTAAGAGGTGATATGATATGATAGCCCTGTTTAAATATTTGAAAGACTGTCACATTGAGGATGGAGCAAGCTTGTTTTCTGCTGCTCCAGAGACTAGGACATGAAGCAATGGATGCAAAGTACAGGAAAAGAGATTGCACCTCAGTATTAGAAGGAACTTTCTAACAGCAAGAGCTGTTTGTCAGTGGAAGACACTCCCTTGGAAGTTGGTGGAGTCTCCTTCTTTGGAGGTCTTTAACAGAGGCTGGATGGCCATCTGATCGGGGTGCTTTGATTTTGAGTTCTTGCATGGCAGGGAGATTGAACTGGATGGCCCTTAATGTCTTTTCCAACTCACTGATTCCATGCCAAAGAGAGTGGGACTTGTCCAAGCTTACCCAGTGGGTTTCTGTGACTAAGCAGTGATTCAAAGCCTCCCAATCTCCTTCAAAGAGCTTGTATTGCCGGTTGGCATAGCTGTTATGCCTTCTGTAGCGTGAGCCTTTATCATTCACTCTTCCTGTAAAAATGTTAACGTTACCAACATACAAAGAGAAGAAAAGTCAACTTTCATTTTGGCCATTTTATTAAAAATTCCAAATGGTCAGGGTTTTTTGTTTTTTTTAAAAAATCCCACATAACCCCAAATGCTTACTCAATGCTACTCAATCGTACACTCACAGTTAAGGTGCTAAAACCACAAAACTGAATGGGATACTGGCACACTGTAAACAAGGGATCAAATCTACAAGGAACTTAGTGCAAGTTGAACCAGTCATCTGTGGGAAGCAGGGTCCATGCTGGGTATCCAAGTGTGTGCACTATACATAGACCTTAGGCATTATAAGGGTTATTTTTCCTGCTTCAAACAGAGATAGCAAAACCTCAGGCTTACAGGACAGCTTAAGAACAATTTTCCAATCTATAAAGGGAAAGGGTAGCAAATGAGTTGACCAGAGGTAAACTGTTTTGGAACAGTGGTCTTGTAGCATCTTTGAAACTAATTGAGTGAAATAAGTTGTGGCATATGTTTCTTTAGACTTTTTCAGATCCATGCTTTGGAGGAAGTAGACCAAGCAAGGGGCTAAACAGACCAGCGTTTAATGCTGACCTCAGAGCAGAGGGAGCGTGTGGCGTCCACACACTCCAACACCAGCATCATGCTGCATGCCCGACTGCATGGCGGGGGATGTCGCTGGCGCTCCTTTGGAGCAGCATTTAGACATGCTGCACCAAAGGAACACTGAAAAGTGACCGTTACAGTGGCAAGGGTGCCTTTTTGCTGGCGCTAAAAGGAGCGGCATTTTGCTGTTCTTTTTAATGCCTGCAAAGCGCTGGATCAGGGCGTCGTTGTGTGTTTGAACAGTGAGGAAAGTGGTGGCAGGACGCCGCTCCAAAAGAGCCATCTACTTTGACACGAAGTCTACCAAAGCTTCTGCTACAACTTCTTTTGCTCAGTTAGTCTCAAAGATGCTACAAGATCCCTTTGCATGCTGTTATTACAGATTAACACGGCTATCTGTTTTGGAACAGTTTTCCTAGAGAGAACAGAAAAAGCAGAGAAACTCATTAGTATAAAAAAGAGAGCAAGAGACTACATTTGTCAGAAGTGTGTGTGTATCTATGTATCTGCTAGTTCGTTTGGATTTCACACTGGTTAGGAAGTTGTCCATACCTGCCCTGTTGGGTCATCTGGAGCAAGGGTTAAAAATACAGGACTGAACAGGGTCCCTAGTTTCCTTGGAGAAATGCAGTAGAAAGATTTTGTGAGCTAAGCAGGATCCCACAGAGAGCCCCCTCAATTGTCTGGCTCAATCATCCTTTGGGCCAAACCAGTTCTCACATTTGCTAGGGAAAGGTAAAGATGGTGCCCTAAGAAGCCATGATCCCCCACCACCACATGGAGAAAGGAGGACTGATACTCCAGATCAGCATGGGGGCAAAGAGGAACCAAAGTGTCCTTTTACCACAGTGCTGCTCAAAGTGGTGGTCCCTGGACCACTTCTACTCTATGAGCCACCAGCTGCCAGCCCATGGAGTTTCCAGGATGGAAACAACTGTAGCCTATGGGCACCACCATGGTACCACTGTGGTGAAGTGGTTTGAATGTTCGACTATGACTCCGGAAACCAGGTTTCAAATTTCTGCTCAGTCAGGAAAAATCATGGTGACCTTGGGCGAGTCACACACTCTCAGCCCTAGAAAACTGTGTGATAGTTTTGCTTTAGGGTTGCCATAAGTTGGACATGACTTCATGGCACACAACAACACAATGGTTGTTGTTGACACATTAGGGATGGTGTATTAGGGGCAAAACATTTTCTAGTCCCTCACATCAGAGAGCCACACCGTTGCAACATGCCGGAAGTGCAGGGGCCAAAGGATGAAGGAGCTATATTGGGAATGGTTTCAATTCCAAGAATGTTAAAAGGGAATGTTAAAAAGGGAGGAAGGGCATGGAGAGTCCAGGGGTGGGGGAGAATGAATGAGGGCATTGTCCCTCCAAATAGGAATTCTGCCCTTTCCCCCATTTTCCATCAGTTCCTAAATTTCTAGCTTTGAGAAAGATAGACTAAAAATTGTTCATACCTAAAACTCTATTTGTTGTGTTCACATTCCCTGTTGTCGCTTTGCCTGTTTCTTTTTCTTGTGATGCCTAAATTATATTTCTGGTGCTCAACTGAAGTTTTAAGTTACTGCAATGCTAGAAATTTGGGGACTGAAGGAAATATTCATGGGAGGATATGGTGCCTTTATTTGAAGGGGGCAATGTCTTCATTTTGCCCTCGCCCCCCATAACTACACCCCTAGCACTATGGATTTGATGCTCTGTATCTTCCTTTCCAGGAAAAAAACAAAACTGATAAAAGGTTAAGAACTGGTTTTAAAGGGCAGAACATACAGTAATGAGGGAAAATAATAATAATAATAATAATAATAATAATAATAATAATAATTCTACAGTGGGCCCTTGGTATCCACTGAGGTTTGGTTCCAGGACCCCCTGTGGATACCAAAATCGATAGATAATCAAGTCCCATTATATACAATGGCATTGTAAAATGAAGTTCCTTATAGAAAATGGCAAAAACAAGGTTTGCTTTGGAACTTATATTATTTTTGAATATTTTCAAGCTGTGGATGGTTGACTCCATGGAAACAGAGGGCCAGCTGTAGTGGGCAAATACAGAAATAAAATAGAGCCAAGATCTTCATATCAGACTCAGAAGCACATTACACTATGTCTTTCATAGAATCATAGACTTCATACTGAAGGATTCAACCATTATCCAGAAACAGGAGAACCTACTGTAACACATTCTTCCACTGTTTCAGGGGTACCAGAACTTGGAAAAATGACTTAACTAGAAGCATCAGTTATGCTAGCTTGGCGGCTTCTGGGTTCCAAACTATAAGTTTTCCAAGCTCTGAGCTCAACTCAACAAGGCTGGACCATTACTAATGCTAGATGTTGTATCCATGCATGCCAAATTTAGTTATACAGGTGGTGTATTCCTAATCCAGAACACTGAAATCCAAACACCTCCAAAAACAAACTTTTTGCTGCCAGCTGCCTGCTTTCACCTTTAAGATGGTGGCTGCAGTGCTCCTGCTCATTCGTCTCACAGGTCCTCAGTCTCTCAACAGCCTCGTGTTTCATACACAAGATGCAAACAAAAGGGACGTGAGGCTGGGGTGAAACGAATGAGTGAGAGTGCGCAATAGCTGTCTCAAAGGTGGATGTGGGTGGCTCACAGCAAAAAGACGCAAGGCTGGAGCGAGAGTGAGAATCTGTAAAATTGCAGAAGTCCAAGTGTAGTGTTTGGTGTGAATCCACACCTCCCATTTCACAGATCCTCCATTTCTAGCTCCATCCTGGCAAACACAGTACAAGTGCCTACTACACTACTTTTGTATTCCACAATCTGGAGAAAAAAAAATCCCAACTCTGAATTCTGGTCACAAGCATTTTGGTTAAGAGATACTTAACCAGTACCCTTATATTTTTTGGCCACAAGATATTTTATGAAACATACAAGAAAAATCTTTTGTAACACCACGCAGCAATAGAGGATTATCCCCGTGCTACTATCAAAACCCATAACCACAAACCACTCCTTCCCCCATTTCGTGTTCTGATCTCCTTTAACCCCGGCTGGCAATATGAAGCCTGCAAACCATTTGGTTTATTGAGCCAACATGGTTAAAGCAGGACATATCTATACTGCCTGAGGAAGAAATAATAGCATGCTATAGAGCTGTCCTGACAATTCATCCACCTTCTCAGAGCCAGCAGACAGAAACACATCAGAGGCATATCAGCCAACCAAAGTATTTATTTCAGCCCTATGCAATCTAAAACTGCAGAGTTGTTGTGGGATTTCTGCAGCCACCAGTGGACCCTCCTTGCAGCTTAGAGATGTTTCTGTATATAATAGACTATAAGTCGCCCTCATGTATAAGTCCAGAGCAGATTTGGGGCCAAAATTCTGGATTTTGATATGGCTCGTAGATAAGTCGAGGGTAAAACTTAGGGGCATGTAACAACAGATCCAAAGGATGAAGCAAAGGCAAACAATGCCAAAGAACTTACAAAAAATTGGCAGACATAACTGTGTTCACCCCAAATGGTGGATGGATGAGAAAGTTGAATGGGGTCACTGCTTCTTTCAGGTGCTCTCAGGACAGACTAAGCTCTTGCCTTTTACCACTCTACTCAAAAGACGGGTTAGTTCCTTTTTTAAATAAGAGTTAAAGTACAGTAATTACAAGCATATATACTTATGTAGAAACATATATGTACTTATATACATTGCCCCATGGATAAGTTGACCCAGATTTTTTGCTTCAACTTTTTGATTGAAATTTCTAGACTTATAGGGCCTGAATAGAGAAGCCAAAATAAAGCTGCTTCAGGTCACTTTGGAGGTATGCTGTTTAAATAACATACACATCTTAAGAGGGCAGAAGCTGTGCCAAAGCTGAACTCCAGTCCTTAGAACTGGATCATGGCTTTGGCACGGCTTCTGGCCTCTTAAGACGCATGCATCATTTAAACAGCATACCTCCCAAATGACCTGAAGCAGCTTTATTTTGGCCTGTCTGTTTGAGCCCATACATGAGTATATACAGTAGGTTTTTTTGGACTAGAACTCCCACCATGCTAGTCTGGGGATCCTGGATATTGTAGATCCCCCCCCCCTTCCTTCCAAAGTAAAATTCGCAAACTCTGGACTTGCAAAGAGTTTCTGGATTTACCTGAGAGGTGTGTATATTTTTACCAATACTGGCCTAAAGCTTACCCAGTTATACATCAAATGATCCAGTCACTGTGAAACTGGGTTCCCCCCTTTATGGGACAGATGTGTAAACTTTTCACTAGCATCCAATTCAAGAGAAGTAATTTCAAATTTCTAGCAGAAGTAGCCCTACACAGTCCTGATTGAGTGTGTGTGTGTGTGTGTATATATATATATATATACACACACACATTATTTAAAAATTACTGACATTTAAAAACCTCCGTTCAGCACCTTATTTTATCTAAATAAGGTAGCAGCATATTAAGGGGGGGAAGGAGAAGGGGAAAATGGCAGAGAGCCTATAGTGGGAAGAAAGCAGAGACTCGAGGGCAGAGTTTGGAAAGTTACTTTTAAAAAACATTTTGTTGTGTTACTTTTGCAAAGACAAAGAAGAAACTCATTACTCTTGCTGTTGCATTTATTGTGTGTGTGTGCGTGCAATTTTTTACACAGCTCATTATATTCATGTTTTTGTTAAAGTCAACTAGAAATTGTTTTTGAAAAGTATGCAATTAGCTTAAATGGAGAGTGAGGAATAATGTCACAAAAGTGTTCCTCCAAAAGTAACTAAGTGGAATTGGGAAATGCTATTCACAACATTAAAAAAACCCCTGCCTTATAGTTTTGTTATGCTCCTGTTATCTACCCAAATAACATGTTACAGGTCATGTAGTTGGTTTTAACAAGTTATTTCCGGGGTACTGCACACACACTCCTGAACTGGAATCCTGTTAGTGGCATAAGTATGTGTAACATAAGTTTATGTACAAGCTATGCCTTGTTTTGGACACAATGCAAGGGGCTATTCATGTGTTCCTTCCAAAACCTCCTGGGGAGAACCACACAACTGGAATGGGGAGGTGATCAAGCAACAAAAATATTTTTAAGGAGTCTGGGGGGCTGGTGTGTCTACATCTGGGGGAACACAGGGGCCAACATGTGCACCTGTCCCTACTCTCAACTCTCAACATACAAGGCAAAGCTTGAACCTCTTGGTTCCCTTTTAGACTGCTGGAAATGCACACCTGGGTTGTACCACTTGCTTTGACTGGTTGGTCTCTTTCAACCTGTACATTTATAGCATTCCTGTACCATTTTAACTGCCGAGGATGCATCCTATGGGATCCTAGGATTTGTAGGGGTGAGTTATTTAGAATTCTCTGCCAGTGAGCTTTAGTGTCCCACGAAGCTACAAATCCCAGGATTCTGCAGGCTGCAGCCACGGCAAAGTGCTACAACCGTGTGAAAGAGGTCTTAGAATGCCATTTCCCTCTTCAAATGTCTGCTAGAAAAACCTGCTTCTACCCCTCTGTGCTGATCTAAAATGTAGAGATGGAGATGGGGGGTAGGAGGGTACCCTATACATTTTTTGCTAGTCTTACTGATACTCTGATCTCAAAATTCTGCAGATGTTTTGCTTAACTAGAAACCTCCATATATACCTCTAGCTTTTCCTCTAGGCAAAGTCTGGAGCCAATTCTGCAAAACCACTCTGTGCCGAGGCGAAAGGAAAAATCTCCTAGGCAGTTAATAATTTTGTTGCCTTGGGCTCAAACCTGAGCTTAGCTGTATTCATTGAATTATTAAGCACATTTCTGTCAGGGACTCAGGAGCCGGGGGAAAGTAAGCAGCCATGTGGCATAGCAAGTTTCATTCTTTCTTCTATAGCTGCAGGTCTGACTAAAAAATAGCCTCAGCACTTGGGGAAAAGGTTATTTATTTTATTTAATTGTATTTGCCTTGCAGCTCCCAGAGTCCCCTAGACAGCAGGGCCACTTCCAGCCGCATGGAATGGGTTGGGCTAGCCATGAAACCAACTGGGCAAGTCACACTCTCTCAGCCTCAGAGGATGGCAATGGCAAATCCCCTCTGCAGAAACTTGCCAAGAAAATCCCATGATAGGATCACCATGTGAGAAACAACTTGAAGGGACACAACAACAACTAAGATGGCCCTTGCACACATTTCCAACTTGATGATTCTATGAACCCCCACATATCCTCTCTGAAGCGACTATTTGCATTTTGAGTACGGATCTTGCTGACACCTTTGGAGACTTCCCTCCCTGAAAGGCAAATGGCAGCTTCAGAGATGCTATTTTTGACCAGACCAGGATACTGGCAAGGAAAGCAATGACCCTCCTTCCCACAGCTGAGAGATGGTTATTCCCCACAGTGGCTATTTACATTACAAAAAAGGTATACTATGAATGACCGCTTTGTGCCATTAACATCTAGATTTAAGAAGCACTTGGAGAACCTGCTCAAGCTACAAATTAATTAAGTTACATTTTAATGTTAAACGTTAGCAATATTTAGATAGATTCTACTTGTTTGAATTAATATGCCACCTCAAATCTTTGTTTTGGGAGAAACACCAGGGTATAAATACAGTTAATAATACAGCTTGAGTACCCTTATCTGCATATCCAAAATACAGTGGGTCCTTGGTATCTGCTGAGGTTTGGTTCCAGGGCCCGCTGTAGATACCAAAACCCATGGATGTTTAAACCCCATTAAATACAATGGATAATAAATGGCTGTACATAAAATAGCATAATTAAGGTTTGCTTTTTGGAAGTGATATTTATTTTGAATATTTTCAAGCCATTGATGCTTGAATCTGTGGATAAAGAGTCTGTGGATACGGAGGGCCAACTGTACTCCAAAAACTAAAATTGTCCACAAGGGTGGCTGAAATAGTGACACCTTTGCTTTCTGATGGTTCAATGTATGCAAACTTTGTTTCATGCACAAAATTATTAAAAATATTATGTATAAAATTACCTTCAGGCTGTGTGTAAAAGGTTTATACGAAACCTAAATTAATTTCCTGTTTTGACTTGGGTCTCATCTCCATGAGATCTCATTATGTATGTACAAATATTCCAAAATCCGAGAAAATGCAAAATCCAATACACTTCTGGTCCCATGCATTTCAGATAAAGGAGACTCAGCCTGTAATGCAAAGGGATCTTGTGGCACCTTTAACATTAACTGAGCAAAAGGCAGTGTAGCACGAGCCTTCCTAGACTTGGTTTACTTCCTCAGATGCATGGAGTGAAGTCAATATGCATCTGGAAAGCAAACCAAGTTTAAGAAAGCTTATGTTACATGTCTTTCACTCAATTAGTCTCAAAGGTAGTACAAGATCCCTTTGCATACTGATATTCCAAGCTAACACAGCTTTGTCTCTGAATTCAGTCGGTAATAATACTTATAACAGGACTTCACTGTGATCAAAATTTAAATCCAGATTTTTAAAAATAATGTTTTGCCTGACACTTGTGGCTGTAAATGTATCTCAGCCTCTACTGATGTCTTTTGTTCTTTCTTTTCTTTCAAACTGCTGAGGTTAAGCCTTCCAAAGTAGGGTTTGTGTTAAGGAATAACAAAAACATAAGGAACCAGAATCTCTGCATGGAAGAAACAGGGGCTTGTTAAGCAAGAACAATAAAAAAATTTCAGTGCCTGCTAAACGTTTTGGCCACGGTACATCAAAAGATAGATGCATATTAAGTGAACAAGAAAACAAAAAATAAAGGTACATTTCCCAGCAGTAGTGTGAGAGCAGGTGAGGTAGGTTCAAACACAAACCAGTGCTTCCTTATGGCAACACTTCTAACTCATACCAATAGCTGCCTTAGAAGAATCAAGTTTACTGCCATAAAACGATGTGGCCAAGGGTTTTACTGAGGGGATGAAGATTTGCATATCTGAGTTACTCATTTGCATACCATTCATACAAGTAAATGAGGACAAAGCCTCACACTGGTGGACTTGTCAGACCTGAAGCCTGACCCTAGTCAATGGAGCCTCTTTCTCACCAGTCCCATCCCCGAGTTAGTATAGAGCACACTGCAAGCTTCAATCAGAGACTCTGGATATATAAACTGTTGCTGGCCTGTTTTGACATAAGAACCAGGTTGAGAACCAGCTTCACACATAGCTGGGCTTCTTGACATGATCCCAAGGGTTTAGTCATATCTTATGAGAACTTTAGCCTTAAACAGATCCCCTTGCATTATCTTGAACTAGTTTGGAAAATGAGATAAGAAATCTGCCATGCTTAGGGTGAAGCATAAGCCCATAGTCCCCTTGGCTGCATGGAACTAGTGGTGCAGTTTTGAGAATCTCAGCCCCTGTGGCTTCTTCTAGTTTCAGAGACTTTAGTACACAATAGCCTCTTAAATTTCAAAAGCCTGTCACCATCGTGACGGAGGAACTATAATGCCACCTATCCCTTAGAAAGACTTAGGCTGCCATCCATGTATCAGCCATCCCTGAATTAAGTGCATGGATTCACTTTGCCTATAGCATCCCAAAAGTCATAATCCCAAATAAAGATTTATTTTTAAAGAGAAACTAAAGTACTAAAAAAACCCAACCCAACCCGACTCACCTGACTGTAACCTCATTTCTGATTCTTTCTCAGAAACCATGCAGATGACACTGTATTTGCTCTACTGGTTGCCACCTTGATCTCTTGTCCTTAGCGTATAAAGCAATGGTGGGGGAATTTAACCTTTTCTCCTTAAGGCCTGCCTGCAGGTCTTGGCAAACAGGCTTCATTAAAAGGGACAACAGATTCTCAAATGTGCTAATGGATCCCCTTCCCCTTCCCCTCTCCAAATGCCAATTTGGCTTCCACGATGCAATAGTAGCTGTCATTAACTCTCCCCTCCAGAGAATGCCCTAGATACAGCAGGGCACTGTTTGAGGCACTGAAGCTGAAAGGGGTCAGGAATGGGGGCATCTCCATGATATTCATAAGGACAACAAAAAGGTTGCCAAACTGACAAGTCCTTTTCTTTCACAACTGTGGAGACTTTGGGGAGGCGCTGGAATTGTCATCCAACACTACTTTCCTTCTTTCGCTGGGTAAAAAAACAACTCCCCTGTAAACAAGGAGGTAACAGGAACATTTTCTAATAAAGTAGACAATATAAGAAGCTACAGACCAAACTTTCATGCCTTCCCTCCCACTCCCACCCTGCAACCAAGACTAGAAATTTCAATTAAGAACCAACACCCGCACCCGGAGCCTCCCCTCATTATCCTCCTGTTGCCTTTCCAGTGTAACCGCTTAAAATCTCCCGCTGATTCCTTACAGATGTCCTTTGTACAGTTTTGTCTTTTACAAAAAGGCAGCCTGCTCTCTGTGCTGCAAGAGAAAAAGTAACCCATTTACTATTTAATCGGAGCCCCCTCCCCCCAAAAAACCATCAGAAAAAGAGAGGATTTTTCCTTCCAAAACAAAAAGCCCATCGTCTGCTTTTGAGGGACTATTTATGGTATGCTTTTTAGAGAAGCGTAGGGATATTTATTTATTTAAAAATAATATTAACCTAAGAGTTTCAGTTAACAAGCAAAAAGGGGTAAAGGGCTGGGGGTAAACATTGCCAAATAAATAAAGTCATATCGAAGAGTCCAAAATGTAAGTACCATCAGCAGTCAGTTTGCAGACTTGATCAAGCAGCATCATTGCTTCGACGTAATCTTTCTGAGAAATTGCTGGCTAAGGAAGAGGGGAAAAAGGCAGCATTCGAGTTAGGCTTTGTTGTGCAGTTAATACCTGATAAGAGGGAAAATGTTGAGCTCTGTTATTCTGACATGAAATGAGCACTGCTCATTTAAAAATCGGGTGTATGAGAGAGATGAGGAGAGAGGTGTGGATCAAGCGCTGGTCCCGTCCTCTTCGATCACCCGGTTCATGCTGGTGCCATGTGTGATGTGAGTCACGGGGTTTCCGCTGAGGTCCCTGGTGCTGCTGTGGCGAGACTGGTCGTTGAGTCGGTGGGAGCTACTGTGCCTGGAGTGGTCGGTCAGCCGGGACATACTGCCGTGAGGTAGCCGGTCTTCAATCCCGCGGTAACTGCAGGGGGTATACCTAATTCATAAAGACTCATCTGCTTCAGTAACCCAGGCAAGAATGCACTGCCACACTCAAATACTTACAAGCCCTCTTCAAATCTTTAAAGGGGTCTCACTTGGTGGAAGAGGGAGCGAGCTTGTTTCCTGCTGCTCTAGAGAGTAGGACTGAACCAGTGGAGTCAAAGGACAACGGAGGAGTGTAGACAATAACTACACTTCCAGAGAAACTTAGGAAACTCTTTGACAGGGGAATGGACTCCCCCAGAAGGAGGTGGACTCTCTATTCTACTTTGGTCAGACCTCATCTGGAATATTGTGAAATAGATAAATAAATAAATATTGTGTCCAGTTCTGGTGAAAGATATGGACACTACCATGCCCTCTGAGGAGTGGTTTAGGGAGGTGGGTATGTTTAGCCTGGGGAAGAGAAGGGTAAGAGGAAACATAATAGTCAGGTTTAAATATCTGAAGGGATGTCATATTGATGAGGGAACAGGCTTATTTTTCACAGCTCCAGAGACCAGGAGCAATGGATTCAAACTATAGGAAAAGAGATTCCACCTAAATGTCAGCAGGAATGTTCCTATGGTCAGAGCTGTTTGAAGATGTTGAGAATAGAACCCAGAACAATGGATGCAAGCTACAGGAAAAGAGATTCCACCTAAACACTCTCCTGGCAGTGAGAGCTGTTCGACAGTGAAAGATGCTGCCTTGGAGAATGGTGGAGTTTCCTTCTTTGGAGGTTTTTAAACAGAGACTGGATGGCCATCTATTGGTTTGCTTTTATTCTGTGTTCTTGCATGGCAGAGGGGGATTGGACTGGGTGGCCCTTGGGGTTCCTTCCAGCTCTGTGATTCTAAGATTCTAAGCCTTAGGGGTAGGACACACTCTATGCATACTGAAGTTTTCTCATTTAATCCCAGGCATCTCTTGTCATAATTTTTCATTTTAGTAGATTAGGAACACTCCTATTTAAGATCTGTGAATTGTTGCCAAGCAGCGAGCAGCAGACTTCCCTGATTTCCTGCCCCAGACAGGCTGGCCTAAAGCTCCCAGAATCTCCAAGATGAGACTGGGATTATGGGATTTGTAGTCTAGTATACCCAGAGGGCACCAATCTGTGGGTTACCTGGACTGGCTTCTGCTTTAATACACAAACATGCTCTTTGTTGTCTACTTATTTGGGGCGTGAGAGCCTTATCTTCTCACCTGCCATCCCGTGACCGATGCAAGCTGCCATGGTAGCTGCTGACTTTGCTGTGGACACTGCCGGCTTTGCTCCGCTGGTCATCCATCATCGCCAGCTGAGTAGAGGAAGCATGTGTTGAGGTCCCTTGGGTGGAAGTGCCTCTGGACTTGCGGACTATGGGAGTGTTGGGGTCCCTCAAGAGTGACTGAGCAAAGTCGGGCTCCTGAAGGACTTGCCGGCTCTCGTTCACAACCCTGGAGAATAAATTGTGAAGACCAGTCACTTTTAATGCTAGAAAGTCAATCAGCACAGCAGGGAAGTATACAGAGGTTAGACGGAGTAATTTTAAATAGGCCTATTGAATATACCTGCTGAGTTGGGAGCTCCTGTTCTTATGTGTTAACCTCTACATCTAGAGGTGGCAAAACCATCTTAGAAATTAACCAATATTACAGCTGGGACTGTGGGCTGACCATTGCCTTTACCTAGTAGATTTTTAATGTTTATTTTCATTAGAATTTTAAAAATTTGTTACCTAAGGCATCTACGCCACTATTTTAAAACCTCCAGAGAAGGAGACTGCATTTCCAAGTCACTTCCAATTTATGGCAATCTTAAAGTCACAAGGTTTTCTTTACAAGATTTGTTCAGAGAGGGTTTGTCTTTACTTTCCTCTGAGGTTGAGAGAGTGTGATTTGCCCAAGGTCACCCAGTGGGTTTCCATGGCCAAGTGGGGATTGAAACTCTGACCTCCAGAGTCACAGTCCAACGTTCAAACTACTACACCACATTGGCTCTGCTGCATGGGTCAGATATCATCTCATATTTCTGTATGAAAATTGGGAATTCTGTATGTAAACTAATAATGGATTGGATGAGGCCAAACAAATAGAGATTTATCCAGACAAGACAAAGTTACTCCCAGCCAGTTAGATCAGGGAATAGGGACTTTGCTTGTGCTGAATGGATTACACTCTCCTGAAGATGCAGGTCTTCAGCTTGAGTGTTCTCCAGGATTCAGCTCTGAGCCTGGAAGCCCAGGTTCCTTGAGACACCAAATCTGACCATAGTAACACACACCATAAGCTACTACATCCCAGTTGGACTCCTGTAATGCGCTCAACATGGAGCTGCCTTTGAAGAATGTTCGGACATTTCAATGGTCTGAAAGAGCTTCAACCAGAATGCTAACTGATGCTTGCTATAGGGAACACAACTCCCTTGTTGCAACAATTCTGCTGGCTGCCAGTTCGTTTCTGGGCACAATTCCACATTCTGGTTCTGACCTTTAAAGCCGTACATGGCTCAGGTCCAGGTTATTTAAAGGGCCATATTCTCTCTTACGAACATGGCCCTGGTTTGAGATCTTCTGGGGAGGCCCTTCTCTCTGGCACACAAACCTCACTGGAACATCTGGTAGGACACACAGGAGACTGGGCCTTCTCAGTGGCTGCCCTTCCCAGAAAAATTAAGACTGGCATCCTCCTTACTTTTTTTCATAGACAAGAAAATACGCTTCAATGAAAAAGACTTTTCAAATCAGTTTTATAGTGTTTTAATGTAGTGTTTTAAAATTGGTTTTAAAACGTTGGTAAACATTTTTAATTTGTTGTTATGGAAGCCGCCTTGGGTCCTGGCCTGGGAGAAGGGGAGATATAAATAAATTCTGTTCCAACAGGCATCTGATGAATGGTTATATAAGGCCCATAATATACAATATGTTGAATCTTGCTAACTGTTCTGCTTATCTTATTGTTTAATTATGTTTTAAGTTTTGTATTTTGTAGATTTTTAACATTAAAAAAAAAAATTATTGTAAGTTGCTTTGAGCCCCAATGTGAGAAAAACGGTGGGGCAGAACTAAATATAATAATAATAAGTGACTCTGGGCAAATCATACTTTCTCAGCCACAGAGGATGGCAATGGCAAACTCCCTCTTGAAGAAACATGCTGAGAAAACCATCTTAAGAGTCACCATAAGTCAAAAATGACTTGAAGGCACACAACAACAATAATACTTGCCTGAGATTGCAGAAGGGTGTAAAATTGTGCCATTATCTTTGGAGACCAAGAAGAGAGAAGTCCTGCATGGGCCGCCATTAGCCACTACAGCTGACAGATAGCTACAAATGATTATGTCCAGAGATCCAAGCGTCATCTTTCCTAAGTGGGATACCTATGCCATTTGGTTATTTATTAATTAAAATATTTAAACCCCATCCTATATCCAAGGATATCAGGACAGCTTAAAGATCCTTGAATGTAGAGAGGGATATAGGTATTTTAATACATAAAGAATAATTCTCTGTTCAGTACCTGTGCATCTGCAGAAATACTCAGCCAACGTAAGGCAAGAACAGGGTTTTCATTCTAGGCTCTCAGGAAGAAAGACTACAAAAAGCAAAAGTGTGTTTATGTGGGAAAAGAGATAGTTATTGGAAATTGCCTCCAACTTTGTTCCATTAGAACTCCATAGAGAGGACATGGACTGAGCTTTTTGTTTGTATATACCTTTGGTCCATAACATTCCAGGCAAGCAAGAGGCAGGTCTGTGAAACTAACAACATTTTTCTCTCCCCTGTATGATTTCCTACCATCTTTGTCTGATGAAGAAGCCAGTGAGCTTTGAAAGCTAGCAGTTTGCATCTTCTGGTTGGCCTGATAAAAGCATCACCAAATTTTGCATCTTCTGGTTGGCCTGATAAAGGCATCACCACAATTTACTACTCTGGATTTTGAATTCTGATTCTTTTTGTTTGACTGAAGAAGCAACAGCTTAAAGCAAACCAGAATGTTATTCTGCAGTGGTTTCCACTGTCAACCTGCCAGTATTTAGGTACCATAACTCACTCTTTTTTTCTGCGTCCATGGAAGAAACTGGCCCATTCAAAGCAGGTCTTTTTACTTCCAACCCAGAAGACGGAAGGGATTCCCACTATGAGAGCCATGAGATACTTCATCAGAAACAGAATCAAGTCTGGACGACTCATCTGAGTGACCTGCAGAGAAAGAGAGAAGAGGCAAGACCAAACATGAGACAAAATTGGCTGTGACTCTCTCCCATGTTCAGCTCACTAAAAAATAAAGAAATAAAACTGGTCTTGCAAAAAGCAAAGAACTAGTTGCATCCTGTGATCTCCTCTCCCTAGGGTGAGATGTAGTGTACAGGAGATCAGTTGCAGCTGATCTTAAACCAAGGCAGTTTTCAAATCATGTCAGTAAGACTGATTTTAAACCAAGGCTTCTCGTGTTCCTTAAATGTTTCCTAAAGCAAGTGAGCAGGCCAATAAAACCATTCAAACAAGGAAGGAATGTTTTCAAGGGAAATGATCACAAGTTGCTCCACTGCAGGGACTTTGTGCTGCAGATCTTACTAGAATAGTACACGAACACTCCCTGATGAGCTCCGCTCAGCCCCCTCCCTGGAGTCATTTAAGAAAAATCTCAAGACTCATTTATTCCGCCAAGCCTTTCCCCACATGTCCTGACTGTCATCTCTCCTGTGTATTGCGTGTTGTTTAGATACTGTTTACTGATTTTAACTGGTTTTAATCATTAGGCATGAATGATGGATTCTTAATGATGTACTTTATTATACGGTTTAATATGGGGGAGTTTTGTGGTTTAATTTCTATCTGTAATTTTGTTTTATGCTGTATTGTATTTTATTATTATCTTGTAAACCGCCGTGATCGAAGGAATGGCAGTATATAAAATAAATCTCATTCATTCATTCAAAAATAAATCTCATTCATTCACTCATGTGGAAGTAATCCACTCTGTTCTGAATCCTAGAATTGAAAGAGACCCCAAGGACCATCCAGTCCAACCCCATTCTGCCATGTAGGAAGACACAATCCAAGCCCTCCTTGTGACAGATGGTCAACCAGCCCCTACTTAAAAACCTCCAAAGGAGACCACCACCATCCAAGGGAGTGTGTTCCACTGTCAACAGCTCTTATCCTCAGGACGTGGTGCTTCCTAATTTTAGGTAGAATCTCTTTTCCTGTAGCTTGAATCCATTGCTCTGTGTTCTAATATTTGGAGCAGCAGAAAACAAGCTTGCTCATTCCTCAATATGACATCCCTTCAAATAATTTAACAGGGCTATCATGTCATCCCTTAACCTTTCCTTTTCCAGGCTAAACTACCCAGTTCCCCAAGTCACTCCTCATACGTCCTGGTGTCCAGACCTTCCACCATTTTGATCGCCCTTCTCTGGACATGCTCCAGCTTATCAATATCATTACTGAATTGTGTTGCCCAGAAATGGACACAGTTTTCCAGGTGAGGCCTGACTAAAACAAAATAGAGCGGTACTGTTACTTTCCCTCTTTCAAGACACTGTACTTCTATTAATGCAGAGAATCACATTGCTGACTCTAGTTCAGTAAGAGTCCTACATCCTTTTCACATGTAATGTCATCAAGCCAGGTGTCACCCATATCTGTCCATTTCATTTTTACTGCCCAAATATAATATCCTATATTTCTCACTGTTGTAATCCATTTTGTTAGTTTTGGTCCAATCATTCTGAATTTTGAATTTGGGAAGGGGAAATAACTGGCAGCCTGTGGACCCAAGAGGCCTTCTCCATCCCTTTTCCCAAGTGTCTTGGGGTTTTCATGACAAATATAGCTTCTTTGGAGAGCCAGTGTGGTGTAGTGCTTTGGATTACAACTCTGGAGACCAGGGTTTGAATCCCTGGGTGACCTTGGGCAAGTCACACTATCTCAGCCTCAGAGGAAGACAAAGGCACCCCCACCCTGAACAAATTTTGCCATGTAAACTCTGTAATAGGGCCCCCATAAGTCAGAAACTATTTCAAGACACACCACAACTTCCTTGACTGAGTCCATCCATCCGTAATGTAGTCTTCCTCTTTACCTGTTGCCTTCTACATTATCAAGCATTAGTATGTTTTTAAATAGTCATGCCTTTTTTTCATGATTTGACCAAAGTATGTGTGTTTACATGCAGCTAAAGGAATAAGATCTTCTGACCATTGGATGATAGAACAAATTATTATCTTCCCAATCTCAATGTAAATGCAGGGCCGCCATACTCAGCACCATACCTAGCAAGGCACATCTGAGTGCTGCAAGGAGAAAGACTGTTCCTCCTTCAGCAGAGCTCTTTCTGCCATCCTTCATCAATCTGTACAGTTAAATCAAGTTATTATTGTTGAATTGGGGCAGGCGCCACATGAGCTGGCCAGGAGGCTGTTGTCCCGCAGGCTCTGCAGAAAGACCTGTCTGTAAACCAGTTGCTATAAGCTGCCAATTTATTGAGGCATTGTTTTTGACCCCCAGGACCACTGGCCATTCGACCCTGGCCAGCATCAGCCCTGTGCTTGAAATGGAGTGGAACTGGAACCTTCCCCCTCTCCTCTCTGCAAGTAAAGATACCACCTAGGAAGCGTTCAGGGCAGCTGAATGTGGAGGCGTTCATTGTGCCGTCAGATGTCATCAGCATCCTTCGTTGCTCTGAGCCAGAAAGTGGCAGTAGAGACATTTGAGCGATGCCAAGTGGTGGCCAGACAATGGAGTGACGGTTGACCCCACTTGATATGAAAGGAGAGAAAGCCTGGTTTAACAAAAATGCACATGCTATTGTTGAGTCTCCCGCCTCCTCTCCACCCTCTTAATTGAGGCTGTGAAGACAGGGGGAAAAAGAAGACCAGGCGACACTAGCAGCTGAAGACTGCTGGGGACTCATTGTTGGGAACTGCAGAGTTCCCCACTGACTCCAAACCGTGGCTTCTTTCCCTAGTCCCACACCAATAATTTAAACAGCATGATGGACTAGAGCAAATGAGGAGATCTTCTGGATGATGCAATTTCACTCCAGAGGGAAACAATGACAACTTGGACCAGTGCTTTTTTAATCTCTTCTTTATTAGGGACCTTCTTTGAATATCTTTTGTTGTTCCAGCTCCCTGAGATTTAACTCAAGATTTAAAGCCTTAATAATAATAATAATAATAATAATAATAATAATAAATAATTATGAACACCCAATTAACACTGCATTAGAATCATAGAGTTGGAAGAGACCACAAGGGCCATCCAGTCCAACCCCCTGCCATGCAGGAAATCCAAATCAAAGCATTAAGAATTACCCCATCTGTTAAACACATCAGAGGGGAAGGGAAGACATTTCCCCTGCTTCTTTTCACCAGTTTGTGGTTGGTGCAGATTGAACAGCAATGCACAGGCCCTGCCAGCCAGCCAGCCTTTGCCATGGTTCCTGTTGTGTTGCCATTACATTATCACTTAGCTGCTCAGAATGGCTCCTCCCTGGAACTGCATGACAGAAGCCAAGGCAGAGAAGGAAGGGCAAAGACAGGCTGGTTGGCTGTCAGATCCATCCATCTAGCCAGCCTTTGCCTTGTCTCCTGCCATGTGGCTGCTCTGCTGCAGAGAGGAGGTGGACTGAGCAGCCTTCAAGCCTTTGCAGACCCCCTGTGAGGACACCATGGGGGTCCCTAACCCCCTGGAGGGGTCTATGGACCACAGGTTAAGAACCACACTGACCTGGACCATTTCTCAGCTGGTTTTAAGAGCATCAGAAGGACTACACTGGACCAGACCAAATGCTGACCTAGTCCAAGGTTCTGTTCACTCAGTAGTCAATCAGTTGTCTATAAGAAGCTTATCAGTACACCATGTATGCAATTGCACCCTCTGCCTCACAATCCCCCAACAACTGATATGCAGAAGTGCAAGCTTGTTTTCTGCTGCCCAGAAACTAGAACATGGAACAAAGGATGCAAGCTACAGGAAAAGAGATTCCACCTCAACATTACAAGGAGCTTGACAGTAAAAGCTGTTTCACAGTGGGACAGACTCCCTCGGAGGGTGGTGGAATCTCCTTCTTTGAAGGTCTTTAAATAGAGGCTGGATGGTCATCTGTTGGGGACGCCTTGATTGAGAGTTCCTGCATGGCAGGGGGTTGGACTAGATGGCCCTTGGGGTCTCTTCCAACTCTATGATTCTAAGTGTATTGCCTTCAATACCAGAAGTGCTACACAGCTGCCCTGTCTAGAAGCCATTAATGGTACTATTCTCCATGTCACTGTTCAATCCCTGTTTAAAAGCATCCAAGTTGGTAGCCATCAACCCACCGTGTGGCAATGAGTTCCATAGTTTAACGAAACACTGCATGAATGAGCTGTTCCTTTTATCTGCTCTGAATCCCCACCATTTAACTTCAAGAGAGGACCTCAATTTTAGTACAGTACAATGAGAGAGGAAGAAAAGCTTCCCCATCAGCATTCCCCACACCATGTGTGCTTTTATACATGCCTCAAAAATGATAATGTGGAAAACTGACCTAAGGAGAGACCAGGGATGGGGCCCTAAATTTGTCTAATCTGCTCTGTCTGGATCCATACTCCTGTCACTGAAAGGAGAAATAGATCAGTGCTACTCTAAGTTGTTGCCCATGATTAGTCCACAAGCTACACACAGTGATTCCCAAACTTTGGTCCTCCAGGTGTTTTGGACTTCAGCTTCCCAGAAGCCTTAGCCATCTTAGTCAATGGTCTGGGATTCTGGGAACTAAAATCCAAAACACCTGGAAGGCCAGAGTATGGGAATCATTGGCTCCTGGTGTGTGGTGAGCCTCCAGGCATGAAGGAACTCAGCTGTAGTCAATGGGCATAAATATGCTGAGAGTCCCTGACACAAAACACCCTGGCAATCCCCACATTAAGTTAGCTTTAAAAAATACTGAAGTAAAGCACCCAGAGGGCTTGGTCCTTTATTGAGCTGTAACACAGGTGGCTTTATTGACCTGGAGAAGCACAACCATTTCCAGGGTTGAAGGTGTTCCCAAATTCCAATAACCACAGGGCTTTCATGTACCTGTTTGCTAGGGGAATTATGCATGAAGCCCACCTGCTGATCGGCTGGTGGGATGACAGAGCTTTGAAATGCTACAGTTTTTGGACTATAACTCCCTGAACACCCTCCCTCCAAAGAAAGTAAGCAGGCTGGGAGGTCCTGGACACTGTGATCCAAAAAAGCAATTTTTTTGACTCAGGAAAATCTGAACAGGCCCAATGTGCCCAAACTTCACTCCTGACCAAAATGCTGTCTTAATAGTTTGTTTTAAAATTATTTTTAAGGACTATTTTAGTTTGTTTTTTTTAAAGTTTTTTTGTATTTGTTTTATCTCTGTATTGTTTTAAATGGATTTTTTAAAAACCTGTGATGTGTTGCCTTCAGGGCCTTGGTGGGCTAAGAGGCAACATGTACCGGTAAATGCTTTTTTAAAAAAAGGTAAAATAAATCTTTTCTCCCTACTTCCAGCCATCCATATAGGTTTGTTCCAGGAAAAGAGCCAGCTTGCTCTTGCTCTCTTATATAACGAATTACTTCCAGCCACTGCTTAGAGATAGGCCTGCCTGCAGCGACGTGGGCAGCAGCAGAGCAGTTCTTTTGGAACAACAGTCTAAGAATAAACACCAGCATTGCTGCAGTTTTGAAGAAACAGAAACTATCTGCTCTGCATAATCACCTTCCCAAAGCGGCTGCTGCTGCTGCTGCTCCTCTTCTCACTTTGTATAAGGTGAGAGAAGCAAAAGGAACAGAGTGAACCAGCTACTGATGGAGAAGCTCTGCAGAAGGAAAAGTGTTTCTGAACAGTCCTTTGAATGGCAAGCAAAATCTGAGACACATTCAAGGGAGGAAGCTGTCCAGAAGTCAAATGGACATAGAGGACTCTCCTTCATTAGAGATTTCTAAGGAGGGATTAGAGCACTACCTTTCAGGGATGCTTTAGCTCTGGATTCCAGCATGGTAGGGTCTACAAGGCCATACCAACCCCTCCGGTTCTGTGACACTAAAAGCCACAGAAGAGAACCACAGAGTGGGCTATGGACCCCAGAGGGGGGCTGATCAAATCGGTGAAAGGTCTGGAGACCATGCCCCAATGAGGAGTGGCTTAGGGAGCTGGAGAAGAGAAGGTTAAGAGGTGATATGATAGTCCTGTTGAAATATTTGAAAGGGTGTCATATTGAGGGTAGAGAAAGCTTGTTTTTTTGCTGCTCCAGAGCAATGAGTTCAAACCACAGAAAAAGAGATTCCAGCTCAACCTTAGGAAGAACTTCCTGATGGTACTGCTGTTCGACAGTGGAATGGGCTGCCTCAGAGTGTGGTGAAGTTGCCTTCTTTAGAGGTTTTCAAACAGGGGCTAGAGGGCCATCTGTCACAAGGAGGGCTTGGACTGTGTCCGCCTGAATGGCAGAAGAGGGTTGGATTGGATGGCCCTTGGGTCTCTTCCAGCTCTGTGATTCTAAGCCTCATGTTCTTGTCTGCCATTGTTGCCCCTTTCTGAGCAGCGTTCCACCTACAAAAGGCCAGACAACCCAATCATCATTGTTCTATACACTTTATTTACATGTTTGCATCCCCATTCTACCATCAAGGATCTCTGAATGGCATTTTACCTTCTCCAGTTACACTCTGAAATGCTACTTAGCCAAGGTGAACCACACGAGCTTCATCATGAGTGAAGATCTGAACCCAGCTTTTGTATGTCTGCATGTAGTGTTCCAGCAGCTACAGGGTAGCTCAAATGGCCCTAAATCCAATTGTCAGTCAGTAAAATGCAGCCACTCAGTCAATGGAACTTATGGAGATGTTAACCTACCAAACTCCCATTTATTCAATGGCTTTGTCATTACCCTCCTCTAAGGCTGGGAGAGTGTGACTTGCCCAGGGCTACCAAGGGGGATTACATGGCTGAGTTGGGATCTGAACCCTGGTCTTTCAGTGTCAGTGTCATATCCCTGAAAACTAGCATGGTGTAGTGGTTTCAGTGCTAGACTATGACTCTGAAGACCAAGGTTCGATTCCCAGTTCAACCATGAAACCCACTGAGTGGCCTTGGGGAAATCCCATGCTCTCAGCCTCAAGGGAAGGCAATGGCAAACTTCCTCTGAATAAATCTTGCCAAGAAATAGAAATAACTTGAAGGCACAGAACAATAACTCCCAGAGCCCTAGTCAAACATTCAAACCACTACACCACCCTCACTCTCTAGATGATGCCAAAACATTAGTGTCAGAGAACCCAGAATGGACCACAGTATCTTGATATATGTCCCTGGTTGTTAAGAACATGAAATTGCCATTTGTGCAATTGTGGCAATTTCACAGTGTCAAAGGCATTAAACTTGTCCCTAGAAAACAAGACCTTCCCATCCTGACATCAAAATATGCAACGTGGCAGGTTTCATGTCTGTCTCCCTCATTTCTCTTTTAACCACTAGACATCATTTGTGTTCTCCCCATTAAGATTTCAGTAACGCAATAACTGTAATTAATCTGTTCCTTTCAAAAGATGCCTACTGATGAAACTCCTGTTCCAACCTTGGTAAGGAGCCCTTCTGTCTATTGTTACACAGCCATGCATATTCACCACACCCACCATTCACATTATTGAAGGAAATCTGATATTTCCTGGTGTCCATACATCTCATGATAACTGGAAAGATGTTAATCTCATTAAGCTACAACAGGCTAGGAAGGAAAACAGTAAAGACTTTAAATCCAGAATAGGTGAAAAGGCAGGAAAACAAAAAGTTAGAAATGTGTGTCTGGGAGACCCATTGTACTACCACAACCATATTGGCAGAACTGCCTAAAAACTGCACACCTTTCAAAGACTTAATGTGTTGCTTCCTTTGGGACTGAAATTAATGGAGAATTATATTCCTAGGAGAGACATAAGAGACTTTCAAGGCAGACCCGTCTGCTCCAAGGATGAAGACAGGACCACACTGTTTCTTTCCTATGGCTTTTCCTTATGGCCTTATTAGTTTCCATTGTAAAGAGATCTTGCAGCACCTTTGAGTCAAATTGTGTGAAAAGAAATCTTAGCATGAGTTTCCATTGTATTTGTATGTTTTAACACTATTTTGATCTGCTTTTAAAGAAAGCCATTATCCATTTTTATCTGCAGTTCAACACTCTGAAACCTCTGGTGAGGTGAGACACCACAAATCAATCAATTGATCAATCTGGACAGCAATAAGAGGAGAAGAGCAAGAAACCCTGTCCCACATAATTGGCTCTCATATATTCCATTCTACTTTGTAGGCACAAGTCTACGAAAGCTCATGCTACCAACTTCTCTTTCAGTTAGTCTCAAAGGTGCTAAAAGATCCTTTTGCAGATGCATTCCTCTTCCCTGGTTTTCTAATATTGTCCCCAGCAGGCACCTGGCATTCTGTAACATAAATGTGAGCCAACCTCACTCAACTGTTCTGTGTTCCCGCTCTATTTTGGGCATGGCTTGGACACAGAGGCTCTCAGTCCCACCTATATTGGCATCTTAGTTTTCATCAATGATTTCTATGAGCAACTCTGACTCTCATATCCAGAGATATTTAAAAATAGCTCCTTTTTGTACTGTTCAGACAATGATATGGCTCTTTGTAATAGGAAAGGTGGAGGGAAGTAGAAAGAGAGGAAGGCTGAATGCTAGATGGATGGACTCTATTAAGATCATGGGTATGAATTTGCAGGAACTGAGAAGAACAGTGGAGGACAGGGACTCCTGGAGATGTCTCATGATGCTAAGAGTCAAGATTAACAACAGCAAACTTTTGAAACAGGTAGACAGACAAGACAGATGCATGGGAGATTCCTCTTTCTTCCCACAAACTCTGTTCTATTTTTTTGTGGGTTTTTCAGGCTATGTGGCCATGTTCTAGAAGAGTTTATTCTTGATGTTTCACCAGCATCTGATGCCAGCCACAGATGTTGGTGAAACGTCAGGAATAAATTCTAGAACATGGCCACATAGCCCGAAAAACCCACAAAAAACAATGGATGCCAGCCATGAAAGCCTTCGACTTCTGTTCTACTTTGCTTCTTGCCTGGCAGTCTGTTTTCTCCTCTTTAGCCCAAATTCTATTTGTTGTTGTTAAATGCCTTTCAATTGACTTTGACTCATGAGGACCTCATGAATGAGATGTCTCCAACCCCCCTGTCCTCAACTGCTCTGCTCAAGTCCTGCAGACTCAGGCCTCTTTAATTGAGTCTATCCATCTGATATGCAGTCTCCCTCTCTTTCTACCACCCTCCACCTTGCCTAGCATTATTGCCTTTTCTAGTGAGTCATGCCTTTCCATGATGATGCCAGATTATTGTGAGGATATTTTGGGGATGTGTGTTTTATTCATTCAATTGCGTTCCCTACCCAGCATATTTACAAACTTCTAGGTTACCCCTAGTCTTCTGATACAGCTCTATGTGGCAATATTGTATTTTTGAGTCTAGCTCCAAAAACATAGGAAGACTAAAATGTGAAATAGAGGGTAGCTAAGTACTGATGCATGAATTAGTATTCCTTCTCCCTCCCTGTCCCTTCTCTTTCCCACTTTTCTGTCATGCCTTTTAAATGCTAAGTCTGCAGGCAGTTATTGGCCTACATCCAACTGTTAGCCCCACTAGAATAGACCCATTGAATCAATGGCTAACATCCTACATTGAGGCTGCACAGCCTGCAAAATTACTCTTTAATTCTGCTGTGTAACATTTGTGTTGACTGGCAACACTATGAACCAAGACTCCAACTGTGCAACCGAAAGCATAACCATGTGCATATGAGCATTCATGTGCGATGAACATCTATATACAATTTCACTTCTCCAACCTTGAACTGAATGTGGGACTGTTTTGTATTGGACAAAAATAACCAACTTTGCGAACAAGATTTCAGATAATGAAAACATCCTAACCCAACACTTTGGTCTATTCTAGTTGGGACCAATCACTGGATTCAAGCCATTGATTGTATTGTTCTTTTTAATACTGTTTCCTGATTATTGAAGGAGCCAGTGTGGTGGTGTAGCTTGGGGACTGGACTAGGACCCTGTGTGATCAGGGTTCAGATCTCCACTTGGCCACTGAAATTTGCTGGGTGACCATGGGCAAGGCACACACTCTCTCAGCCTCAGAGGAAGGCAATGGTAGCAAAACCCTTCTGAATAAATCTGGCCAGGAAAAGACCATGATAGGGTTGCCATAGGTTGGAGACAAGCTGAAGGCACAGAACAACAACAAATAGATTCAGTCAAGGAAGTCATGGCCCTGAGTTTGCAAGACCTGAGCTGTTAATGACAGTATCTCTTGGTGGGATCTCATTCAGAGGATCATCCTAACTAAAGGTAACCTGACCCCAATTAACAACAAAGGGGCAAGGGCTGGCAGGGATAACACCCTGCATCTGCAAGATTCTAATGAATGTTTTGTTTTTAATTGGATATTTAAAATAAGATGACAAAGAAAAAAAGGCAAATCTGTGACAGGTTTGCCTTAGGATTGCTATAAGTCAGAAAATACTTGAAGGCACAAAACAATAACAATTCTGTTTAGTGAATGGTAGGTGATTTATAAATGACTAATGTGTAACTTTTAAAAAAAGCAACCTCCAGTTTCTTACCCATTGGCCTTTCTATATCAGTGCATACACAGCAGTCTAAAAAGTAAAGGATACTGATGGTTCCCATTTTGTTTGAAGGTTATGGTTTCAAGGACTTACACTTTCTGTGTCATATTTCATTTTTTCTCCTGGCTTTTTGTTCTGAGTCATGCTTCCTACTTGTCAATAAGATTATGTCTCCGCAGTGTCTCCCCAGAGAATGGTGCCAGGTTTTTGAATACAGCCAGAGTTTCTTTTTATGCTGGTGGAAATGGACCATGTGCAGACAGTCTCAAGAAGAGAGATCCTCACTCACCTGATAAGGGCAGGGTATGTGATATTCCTTGCACCGTTCTTGGATCCACGTTGTCTCCCACACGCTTCGGTAAGCTTGCTCGTAGAAATAGCAGCCGATCACAACCAAGAGGGGCACAAGGTAGAGGACACTGAAGACACCAATCCGAATCATGAACTTCACCAACTTGTCCTGGTTCTCCTTCTCCAAAGGGATTTCTATACGGACTCGGTTTAAGGAGATGATGCCAGCAAGGAGCAGTGAAACTCCAACCACCACATATAGGCAGAGAGGGGCCAAGACAAAGTATCTCAAGGCATCCACGTCATAAAGGCCCACGAAACACACCCCACTGATGTTGTCCCCCTCGATTTTATTCATTGCCAGGAGAATGATGGTCAGGGTGCCTGGGATTCCCCAGGCACTAGCATGGAAAAGCAAGGCCTTCTTCTCGATGGCTTCGCTGCCCCACTTTGGGACAGCTGCCAAAAACCAGGTGATGGTAAGAATCACCCACCAGACACTCCCGGCCATGGTGAAAAAGTACAGCACCATGAACAGCATGGTGCAGGCCTTGTTGTGGGAGCCCTGAGTGACAGTGGAAGCCTTGTAGGTGGTGGGGCTAGAGGCATTGCAGGCCACTCGGTCCTCTAGCAGGAAGCCAATGAAGAAAATGAGTGACACCATCATGTAACAGACGGCGTAAAAGATGATGGGCCTCTCTGGGTAGCGGAATCTTGTGACATCAATAAGGAAAGTCAAAAATGTAAACAAAGTGGCTGAAAGGCAGACAATGGAGATCACGCCAATGAAGTATCGCGCAAAAGAGAGCTCCTCACGCCGGAAATACATGTTTGGGCAAGGAGGGGAGCAATCGCGTACTTCCAGGAAGGTATAGCCCAGGTCTGGATCTATTTTCAACTCTCGGGGGCACCAAAACCCATAGTCTCTTTGTACTGCCACTGGAGCCTCTTTTGTGGGCTCCCCAACTACATTGAGATCAACCAGGCGAGGGTAAGGCTCATCACAATCTGGGAACCTACAACAGCAACAACAGAGACCTTGCTGAGAACAGGTTATAAATGCACACTATGCTGCTGGCAATCAAAGACTCATAAGTCTCCCTTGGCCTGAGATTCCTAGACAGGAAAAGCCTAGCATCATGAAATGAGGGTAGTGTCAAGGAAGAAATATTGTTAAGTTCTTTAGGACAAACTCTGTGTCTCAAAAATCAAGTTAACTGGGGTTGGGATTTTGCAGGCCTCCAGAAGATATTGATCTGCAACTCCCAGCAGCCCTTGTCACCACAGCAAAGGGTGTAAAATGCTGGGCACTACAGTTCACCAACATTTGAAGGGCCACACAATTCCCACATTTGAGGCAAATTCTTTGTTTAGATTTTCAGACCTCCACCAAGAAGCAATTTATTGGACCAGTAGTTATTAACAGGAGACCTGTGCCATTTTAAGTAACTTCATGAATAACAAGACTAACATTTTTTTCCCAAATAAAAATCCATCTGTGATATTTTTATTGGCAGACCAAATTGCACAATAAAGTTATCACTGATGGATTTTTGTTTGCATTTGTTAAATGGCCAACACAGCTACCCCTTAATATTTTCCCCCCAACATAAGCTTCTGTGGATTGCAGCCCAGTTCATGAGGTACAAGTGAATGGTAGGCCACAAAAGTTTTATGCCATAATAAATTTGTAGTCTTTAGGATGCAACTGAAATCTCACTTATTTTCACTTAGTGAACTCTCTGGGATATGTGTTTCAGTCATCCTAAGGGTGACCAAAATACTGTAATCAGGTCTGGAAACCAATACTTTTAAGGAATGACTTGGGAAACTGGGTATATTTAGCTTGGATAAAGGAAAATGGAGTGGTGATTTGATAATCATCTTTAAAGAGATGTCATGAAGAAGATAGAGCCACCTTGTTTCCTGCTATTCCAGAGACTAGCGACTTTATCATATCAGGCTGCTAATATGCCACAGTCATGCTAGTATCAGAAACACAAATATCTTGATTTAAGAACAGCCATTTTTGTACAGCTCTCCAAAAGTGCCATGGTGCTGCTTTAGTCCCGGGCTCTTTCTTCTGCATGCCTACCTTTATAACCCTGCCTTCCTCCCCTAGGGCCTTCCCAGCAAAATTCAATTGCACAGTCACAGAGATTGATTAAGTAAAAAAAGAAAAAGAAATTGAAAAAAAGACAAGACAAGAACAACAGCCTGCTTGGGCGAGGATGAGCGGGGAGAGGGGGAGAAAAGCATAATCATGTCCACTCACACGTGACTGCCGCCTGTACATTGGAACTGCAGTGGGAGGAATACTTATGAATCAATAGTGGAAAAGCAAGGCAATTGGGAGGCACTGTCAGGTTTTACTCATCAATGAAAAGGCACGTTCCAGGAATGGGTAGAAAACAAAGCAGCGTCAGGACAGACACAGTGTTTTGTGATAATGTACAGTTATGGACACTACCATCCTGCTGTAATTCCACTTTGGCAGCCTCGTGTGAAAAAGTCCTAGAACAAAGGATTCAAATTACAAGAAAAGAGATTCCACCAAAAGAATAGAAAGCACTTCTTTACTGTAAGAACTGTTTCACATGGTAATAAGTTGCTTCGGAGGGTGGTAGACTCTCCTTCTATGGAGGCCTTCAAACAGAGGTTGATGGCCATTTTTCAGGAGCGCTGTAGTTGTGTATTCTTGCATGGCAGGGGGTTAGACAAATGGCCTCTTATTGCCCCTTCTAACTCTATGTTTCAATATTCATCTGTATAGCTCCTAGCTACAGAATACTCTTCCTTCTATTGAGTTGTGTCCAGTAGGTTTTCCGAAGTGTAGCCCGGTATCCTGGTGACTGGGCTGTAGTGGCTTGGAAACAAATAGTACAGGACACCAGCTGGACAGTGAAGCCTTACGCTGTGCAGCAAGAGAAGTAGACAAAATGGACAGAGAGACTTTACAGCAATAGTAGGCTACTACACATCTATTAGTAAACTAGAACTGTGCTAAAAGCAAATATGGCTTCTGTTTAGTGACAAAAAGAGCACAGATGACTAGTCTCCTGTGGAATTATTTGTGCCAACTTTCTTGAGCTTTCAAACACAAATTATACTCTTTTCTTCTAGGGTTTCTCCCTCCTCATAGCTTTGGAAAGAGAAAAAAAGATACTTTTGGGTAACTAAGAAATTAGAAGAAAAGCAAAGCTGCCCTTGTGGTGGACTGACTGCTCTTCCTCATGAAAAGCTTAGAATGCCTTTCCAGCCTGTCTGTCTCAACTGGCCCTGGGTATCTATTGTCTATGTGCTTTCTATGCATGAAGACTTCACTTGGCATATATCTCTTCCCTCCTGAGAGCACAAAAGATACAAGATTAATCAATGCAGGGGTGTTTTTTTTTCTCCCGGACCCAGCTGGTTTAAAGCCCAAACAATCATACAGTGCTTATTGAAACTTCTTTTTGACAAAAAGATGCATGTTACAGGAGTATGTTTGTGTATGTGTCTCTCTGTGTGGTAGAAAGATAGAAGCTTGTATTCTAGTCTAACATGAAATGGAAGTTTCAAAATTTGTCAAGCCTCTAAAATGCAGATGTCTACAGCGCGATGGAAATAACCCAAGCAAAAAAACCCAACCTCCCACATTAAACAAAGTAATGCTATTCGTTTTGCTCCATAGGCCACTCCAGTGCACATCTTCAGTTTAAAATGTCATAAAACCCAGGAACTGCTCTAGTACTTCCCACCACTGTCGGACGCAAGAAGAGATGCAAGGAGCTGCTGGAAAAATGTCAGTAGGGATTTTGTTGGGCAGGTGGTGGGACCTGTGCCATCACAGCCGTGACTTAGTCAAGAAGCCATTGCTTGTGATGGTGGGGTATGCCTTTGCCCCCACCCATCAAAGAGATCTCTAGAAAGGCAGAGGGACTGGGACTCAAGAACAAACTTATAATTCTCATTGCAACTGAAGAAACTACAAGGTGGAATATTTACAATAACAGCACTATTCGGTAGGCAAAGGGCTATTCTAGCACTTTTGAGATCATGTCAGTGAAAGACATTTCAATATGAGTTTTCACAGACTTGGTCTACTTTCAGACTAGGATGGCTATGTCTCTGAATTCTACCCAGAATTATTCAGTGATAAGCTCAACAGAATTTAAGAGTGGGCTTGCAGGCCATTAAGTTAGTTTTAACTCCAGGAACGTTTGCACCCTTAACTAATGCTTATAAAGTCCCATGGTTCGTGACCATACTATCTAAAAGACTATATCCCCTATATGAACCTGTCCAAGCTTGAAGACAGAGCTAGTGTGGTATAATGGTTTGAGTGATAGATTAGGATTCTGGAAGGCCAAGGGTTGAATCTCAGCTTTGCCATGGAAACTCACTGGGTGATCTCGGGCAAGTTTTACTTTCTTGGTCTCAGAGGAAGCAACAGCAAACACATCTTGACAAGAAAACTCTGCACTAGGTTTGCTTTAGGGTCATCATAAGTGACCCTAAGAAACAACCTGGAGGCACACAACAATGACAATGCTTTAAGATCCCTGAGAGAGGGCTTTCTTTTGGTCCCAACATTGTTACAGGGCTAGTTGGTAGGACATGTGAGGGGGCCTTCTTGGTGGCTGTTCCAAGGCTGTAAAAGTCCTTTCCAGAGAAGGCTAAGCAGGCCCCCTCTTTGCTTTCTTTCCACTGGCAGATAAAGAGCAGTTTATCTGAGCAGGCATTTGCTACTAAACTGTCTGTGCAGAAGGGTGTTTTAACAGAATGCATGTGGTATACATCCATGCTTAATGTTATATTTTAAAAAGATTTTTGCACTGTTTCAAATCAGTGGTGTTCTAAAAGCAGCTTATTTAAATGACACCTTCACTGTTTTACCATTAGGATTTGAACTGTATTTTGCTTTTAATCTATGCTGGAAGCTGCCTTGGCTGATATGCTAGGATAAAAGCAAAATATAAATTTTATATCCAAGTGTGTATATGTATCTAAAAGAAAATGTCGCAGGGTAAAATAGTAAATCTGAAGAAGAAAGGCATCCTGAACAGTATTAAAACAGTAAATGATATTATATACAGAAAAAGAGCGAGAGAGAAAGTGCATTTGCTCACTTGCTGCATTCCATATCTTCTGGCCAAGATACACCAAACATCTCCATGAGTTTCGAACACTCATTGTACGCTCGTTGACAAATCCTGCGACAGGGGAGGGTGACTCTGCCATACTCCATGCAAACGGGTGCATAGAGAGCACACAGGAATGGTCGAAAGTCCCGGGAACATTCAAGGTTTACCATTGGGTGAAATGGCTATAAAGAAAAACAAAAATTAATTAGCTCCAGGACACTAATTAATCAGCAAGCCAAATTCTACCTTCTAGAACAATCTGGGTGGTTATCATAATCTAAGATCTCTGAACCTTTGGCCAGCTTTAGAAGGGAAATAGATCAGATAAGACACTTTATTGAGGCATTAGACTGCACAGAATGCCAACAAGCATATTTATTCAGCGTGGCATCATAAATTATTTTCAACATTGGTGGGCTTGTATTTTAGGACACATCGTACAGTATAACATACGTAGATCCATCAAGATGAAGACAGCCCATCAGCCACATGTTCAACGCCCCCACTTTTGAGCCAAGGAATATAACACAACATCGAGCAAGGCTGAAGAACCCCTTTCAGCCAGAGGCCCAAATTCAATTTCAGAGAAATTCAGGGGTGTGAGAGAACATTCCAGTGGTAGGCAGAGCCAAAAACGCCAATATATTTTAGTTTAAAGCTCTCAGTGCCATTAACTCAGCCTTAAGAAATGCATTTCACCCTTTCAGAATAGGAGTGGGTGAGACTGCCCATACCAAGGCTGAGGAATGGTGCTATGTCAGTACCGTGAAACCTGCTGCCATAAAAGATAGTAATGGCTGTCAACTAGGGCGGCTTTAAAGGGGAACTAGGTAGATTAATGGAAGAGGATGGCTGCATATCCCTTCTGGTTCCAGAGGTAGCATGCCTCTGAATATCAGCTACTAAGGAGCATGAAATGGAGGGTGCAACTGCACTCAGGTCCTCCACTGGGACAACCAGCTGGCCAAGGTGTTTACAGAAAGTTGGACTAAAAAGGCCTAGCCCAAATAAGCTTCTCTTATTTATTTATCCATTATCCTGCATTTCTCATTATACAGGATCGAAGGAGGCTGAGTCAGAAGGTCTTTGGTGGGGAAAGAAGGGAGAAGGCAACCAGACCTTCCATAGGAAGGAATTCCACAACCTAGGAGCAGCCACTGAGAAGGTTCTCTCTTGTGTCTTCACCAAACATGTCTATGGTGGTGCCAGGACCAAGATAAAGCCTTCCCCTGAAGATCTTAAAGCAGGCTCATATAGGGTCTTTTAGATAGTCTGGATCCAAGCTACGTAGGGCTTTAAATGCCATAACCAGAAGTTTTATGTTTTAAGCAAGTGTAGGCTAAATTGGGATCAGATTTGGCCTCAGGATGAGACCAAAACCTGAAGATGACCACCCCGATATAGCCTAGAGCAGTGATTCTCAACCTTTGAGCCTCCAGGTATTTTGGACTTCAGCTTCCAGGAGATCCAGCCAGTATGGCCATGCTCAGGAATTCTGAGAACTGAAGTCCAAAGCATCTGGAGGACCAAAGGTTGAGAACCATTGGACTAGAGGTTTATCAAGACCTGGAGGGCTATCATAAAGATGAGCTGGCTTTCATTTGGTTGAGCAAGGTTTAATAATATAAATAAATAAAATTTTTATTTATACCCCGCCCTTCCAAACGATCAGGGCGGCTTACAAAATGCACCGAAGTGCAAACAGCATACAGATTAAAAACACATATAAACAACAATCCTTAAAAACAATAAAAAACAATAAAAAACCCCTAGCCCAACCTCACGGCCACGAGAGAGGAGGGAGGCCCACAGGATATTTAGTCGGGGAATGCCTGATTAAATAGGAAGGTTTTGAGACCCTTCCTAAATTGGGCCAGGGTGGTAGATGAGCGGAGCTCCATGGGCAGCGTATTCCAAAGGGCTGGGGCAGCTGTGGAAAAGGATCTTCTGGCAGTAACAGCCAACCTAGCCACAGGCACCTTCAGGAGTTGCTGCCCAGATGTTCTGAGGGTGCGAGGCGGAATGTATGGGGAGAGGCGGTCCTTCAGGAATCCTGGGCCCAAGCCATTTAGGGCTTTATAGGTAATAACCAACACCTTATATTGGGCTCGGAAGCGGATGGGCAGCCAATGGAGATCTTTAAGCACAGGTGTTATATGGCTGGTCCTGGAAGCACCAGTGACCAGCCGCGCTGCCATGTTCTGCACCATTTGCAGCTTCCGAGTTTGGTATAAGGGTTGCCCCATGTAGAGTACATTGCAGAAATCCAATCTCGAAGTTACCAGAGCGTGTACAACAGTCTCAAGGTCCCTCTGGGCCAGGTATGGGCGCAGCTGGCGAATCAGCCGAAGCTGATAACAGGTACTCTTGACCGTCGCATTCACCTGAGCAGTCAGGCGAAGGGACGAGTCAAGAAGCACCCCCAGACTACGCACGGAGTCCTTCACGGGGAGCGTGACCCCATTCAGGACAGGTGGAACCACCGCCATTCCTGGACCAGGGGGACCTATCACTAGTACCTCCGTTTTCTCTGGATTAAGTTTGAGTCGGTTTTCCCTCATCCAGCCCATTACTGACTCCAGACAGGCCACGAGAGGAGAGACGCCATCCCCAGTCACTGCATCAGTCGGAGACATAGAGAAAATAATTTGGGTGTCATCAGCGTACTGATAACCCCGTGCCCCATGTCTCCGGATGATCTCTCCCAGCGGTTTCATGTAAATGTTAAATAGCATGGGGGACAGAATGGCTCCTTGAGGGACCCCGGTTTTAAGGGCCCGCTCACTGGAGCACACGTCCCCCAGCTGCACCATCTGGGACCTCCCAGAGAGGTAGGAACGTTTAAGTTAAGCAGGTATGATTTAGTGAGACACTTCAGTCTACAGGGCGCTGTGTGCAAGGCAAGGCAATGCTACACCACATTGTACAACACACATCCTTTTACCTATTTGTTTAAAAGTTTCAAACTTCCTCATTAATCACCTCAGCACTGTCTTTCTATTATTATAGGAAAATACACTCATACCAATTCAGTACTTTCAGTTTGATCATAATTAATTCAGTTGTACATGTCTGAACAGCTATTTTTTTTTTAACTTCTCTATAGACTCAAAGTACTTTCAACAGTAAATGAGTACTCTGCCCTTCCTTGTTGATATAGCATAAATCAGAACTCACCTTCAGGCTAAACTAGGAATTAAGCAGCTGAAATATTCAGGTTTTAGATGGAAGGGGGACGGAATCCCTTATGATATCAAAGATGAGGGGGAAATGTGCAAGATGAGAGCAAAACAAATATACGTCCCTGTGGTGATGTGTCGCGTTTGACTTTAAAGCAGATATAACACAATTATGCACAGAGCTGGGAAGAGCCATGCAGTGCAGGGACGGGCAAAGTGCAGCCCTCCAGATGTTGGACTGTAACACCCAATGTTCCTCTCCACTCGCTAGGCTGCCAAGGGCCACTTAGGACCTGGGAGCCAGTTCAAATCCATCTCCAGTTACTGTAGGAGGAGTTCAAATCCCCTCTCTGCTAAGAAACTGACTGGGTGGCCTGGAAGAAACTACTATCACCTTACTAACATTGTTCCTCACAGAGCTGTTGAGAGACTGCATTGAGTGTGAGATGAATGGGGTGCAGTAACACAGGTCCCCCACCCAGCACTAGAAACTGTCTAGACTTGACAAGCAGCGAGAGACTGTCAGTGTTCCCAGTGGAAGAAAATGAGCAGATGCTATTAATGTATGCAAATTTGGAACTGGCCATTATCTACACGCAGAAAACCATTTTACTGCTTGGCTTCACTAAGAAAGGGAGAGGAGTGTAAGATGCTCTACAGAAGCTCCCAGTGACCAATCTCTGCTCCAAGTTAGCCATATTTGCTCTGGCTCTAGGGGCTGAAGAAAGCAAGCGGCTGCCACACTTTTTAGACTACAACTTTTAGAATCTCTCGGTAACCATAAAGTAGTCATCAAAATACAGGCTGAGTATCCCTTATCCAAAATGCTTGGAACCGGACGTGTTTTGGATTTTAGAGTTTTTCAGATTTTGGAATATTTGTATATACGTAATAAGATATCCCGGAGATGGGACCCAGGTCTAAACATCAAACTGCAAGAAAAGAGATTCCACTTCAACATTAGGAGGAACTTCCTGACAGTAAGGGCTGTTGGATAGTGGAACAAACTCCCTCGGAGCGTAGTGGAGTCTCCCTCCTTGGGGGTCTTTAAGCAGAGGCTGGATGGCCATCTGTCGGGGATGCTTTGATTTAGATTTCCTGCATGGCAGGGGTTGGACTGGATGGCCCTTGCGGTCTCTTCCAACTCTATGATTCTATGTTTCATATGGACCTTACGCACATAGCCTAAATGTATTTCCATACACAAAGGATTTGTAATTTGTATTGACATTCTCACATACCAATGGCATATACAGTCAGACCTTCTTATACATGGATTTTTTATACACGGATTCAAGCATACAGTGGTACCTCGGGTTACGAAATTAATTCGTTCCGCGGCTAATTTCGTAACCCGAAAAACCTTCGTAACCCGAATTGCCATAGGCGCTAATGGAGAAAAAGCCGCGGCTCCGCCGCGGCTCCATTTAAAACAGCGCCAGGGTTTTTTCGTAACCCGAAAAAACCTTCGTAAGCCGAAACAATAAATCCCTATGGGATTTTTTCGTATCCCGAAAAATTCGTAAGCTGGGTAATTCGTATCCCGAGGTACCACTGTA
>NC_056522.1:3628824-3662403 GCF_019175285.1 Sceloporus undulatus | reverse complement strand
CATGAGGATGGGCTAACGGGGCCTTTGTTATTGTTTTTAGATTGTGTATTGTGGATGTTTTATGTTTTTAACCTGTATTTGTTGCACTTGTTGCATATTGTAAGCCGCCCTGATCTTTCTGGAAGGGCGGGATATAAATAAAGATTTTTTTTTCTTTTTTTCTGAGGCATCTATAGACAATTGCCCCCCTTGCCCCTGCGCGCGAGAGGCCAAAGGCCCCGGCGGCAATCGGCGGCAAGACCGGGCTGGGGCCGGTCCCAAGGCCTCACTGGGCCGCATCCGGCCCGTGGGCCGCACGTTGCCTACCCCTGCTCTAGCATGTTGAACAAAATCAGCTCACACTGTAGGAACAGATAATACCCTTCTAGAATTAGATGCTGATGATATTGTTACTACTGCTGTTGCAACTACTACAGTCCATCCTTGACTTACACGGGGGATCCGTTCCAGACCCCCCCACGTAAGCCAAATACCATGCATGCTCAAGCCCCATTCGAATGGGGTGTGCCGCCCCGCATGCTCCCTCGTGCTGTCAACATATGCTGAAAGCTGCATATGACGTGGGCACACTATTATTATTTCTTGCTATTTTCCCAAAATTGAGACTCGATGCAGCTCACAGTTTACAATATAGTTTTGCTGTTGTGTGCCTTTAAGTGGTTTCTGACTTGTGGCAACCCTAAAGTGGGGTTTTCTTGGTAAGTTCCTTCATGCACTCCTCTGAACAACAGTTAAAAACATACAAAAGGTGCACCTTAAAATAGAATTAATCTTTTTGCAATATTAAAACAATTCATATGAGTTTAAAAATAAAAAACAATTAAAAAGATAAAAAGCTGTTTAAAAACTGTTCAGTTAAAACAATACAGCAACCCCTAGCCTATTCTTTGACAACAGTGGGCCCAAACAGACAGACCAAATAAAGCAGCTTTGGGCCACTTTGGAGGTATGCTGTTTAAATGATGCACGTATCCTAAAAGGTCGGAAGCCATGCCACGCTCTGATCAGAGCACGGATTTGGCACGGCTTCCAGCCTCTTAGGACATGTGTGCCATTCAAACAGCCCACCTCTAAAGTGGTCCAAAGCTGCTTTATTTGGCCTTTCTGTTCAGGCCCTTTCTCTTTTAAAAAACCTATCTCAATAACATGGGCAGGACAAGGAGTGGGGCTCATTCTGGCCTTCCTGCGAATTTGGATTTTAATCACAGCTTGACTGCTGCAATAACGGATAGCCAACCAGCTGAACTAGAACTTCCTTCTCCTGTTGCTGTAGCCCTCCAACATGCAAAAATGCCTGTACCAGGGAGTTTCCCAACCCTCCAAAGCAGGGTGCATACATTGTGGCATAGTGATTTGAGAGCTAGACTACAACTCTGGAGACTAAGGTTTGAATTCCTGTTTGGCCAGGGAAACCCACTGGGTGAGCCCAGACAAGTCACACACACTCAGCTTCAGAGGAAGGCAAAGACCATCCCCCTCTGAACAAATTCTGCCAAGAAAAGGGAATATACAGAGATCAGGAGTTCTTAGTCTTATCGTGAAAGGGTGAAATTTGGCCATACTCCAGCCCAGGAATTGGGTCTGTTGGGGACAGCATCTAGTTCCTCATGGAGACCTTGGTGAACAACAGCTGTGATGAAGGACTGCTTTGATCAGCTGAAGGGACATGAGCTAACTTTGCCTTTGCCCCGGGTTTTACTGCTACATCCCCACTTAATTTCTTCATGTAATCAATAAACCATCCCTTTGGTGCATTTCATTCTGGAGCTTTAGTTGGCCTGAGAACTTAGTGGACCAGCATCCTGGAATGGTTACAGCAAGCTTGGTGCCGAGTGCGATTGAGGTTAACCTCCTGTAAATTATTACAGAAGACAAGGCTGTCCTGAAGCATCCATGATGCACAAGCTCATGAGGTTTCCTCTTCCATGTATGCTGAGAATCATCCAATGCTGGGCTTCAGGAAGAAGTGCAAAAGCGGAGGCCATGCTACTATTTCTCCTTCTCCCTCCTCCCTTTACAGTGGTCACTCTGCATTCACTGGGGTTAGGGGTGAAGGACCCCTGTGAATTCGGAAAAACAGCATATGAAAGAACACTATTTTACCTGAGAGAACTGCTCTCTAGAAATCTCCAGGTCCTCCAGTGCAACTCTATGGTCAACATCTGCCAGAAGCTGATCACAGAATCATACTGGAGGACCTACAAATGGTCTGCCCTGGCCTCGCATTGGGATGCATGGAGACGCACTATCCACGATGCTGCAGCCTTTTTTGAAAGCTCACAGCGAACGAGTCTTGAAGAGAAACGACAACGCAGAAAGAACCACAACCCGGAAACATCACCCAAGGAGACTTTCCGCTGTGCTTTCTGCAACCGGACCTGTCTATCCCGGATTGGCCTTTCTAGTCACCAACGCGCTTGTACAAAGCGCGGGATGAGTCCTTCCTGAATCTTCGTTCGCGAAGCAAAGCCAGAGACAAATGCCTAGAAAAGTGTTTTCTTTAGGAACTTCTAGGTTCTCCAGTGCAACTCTATGGTCAACTTGCTGCAGAATTGCATTGGAGAACCTAAGAGATTCCTAGAAAAAACATATTAATCAAATCCACAAATAATCGAATCCACAAAATAATAATAATAATAATAATAATAAGTTATTTATATTATGCTTCTTCACAGGGAATCAAAGCAGATCACAACAATAAAATGACACAGCATACAATTAAAATTACCATTAAAAAAACAGATCGCAAAAACCCAGCCCTCCCCCCCATCGTAAAAGCATAAGTCCAAGCCATAAAATAGGATTAAACAGCAAATAGTATAAAACATGCCAATACAAGCATAATACAAAAGAAAAGAAAAAAACTTGTGGGTGAATTGTGAAGGAGAGGTTATTCTATAGGAGAGAGGGGCAGGGATGGTGATATCGGTACCAATGTCAATATAAATGTTAGGAGCAGCAGAAACAACAACAACAGTAATAATGGTAGCAGGAGGAGGCAGGTCAGGGAGGGTGATCTGGGAAGGCCTGCCAAAAGTCAAAATCACAACAGCGGAGGGCCAACTATATTTATTACCTGGTTTCCCTCCTAAAAATTGGGACTCAAGACTTCATGCAATGTGAAGCATAGCCCCAAAAGGTAGCAGGCAGGAAAGGTGTGTCTGTAGGAGAGTCAAGGGAGCACTGTTCAGGGCACAGCGGCTTTCTCTTTAATTTTTAATTAACAATCTCCTCTTCCCTTAGGGACTGGGTGGAATTCACACCTCAATTTGCTCTTCTAATAAACAGGGTGCTTGCTTTTTAAAACAGGGTTGTGTTACCTAACCAAGGATTGATATTTTTAATGAAAAAACCCTCCAGAGTTCTGTTGGGGCAGCTGAGCCTAGTTTTTGCTTGCCTTCCAGCAGTGCTATGATAGTCTCATGAGCTTCAATAATATTTTGGAACCTGACTGTCATGTCCTTTCCCTTCCCTTCTTCCACAGTCTTCTCCTCCTAAGCCAAAGTGACTCCAGTGCATCCAGAGGCCAATTTTCTGTTCCTGAGACCCTGTGAGAGCTTCCCGGACTGCCAAAATCACCCCTCCCTAAAAGAACCCAAACTGGAAGTCAGCAAAAGTCTATTTCTCTTTAGGAAAAAGGTGTATTTTAAAAAATGTTATAGTACAAGCTCCATGTCACTGTGAACTGCTCTTGAGTTGACTGTAACTTTTAGTGAACCCGTGGATGAGATGTCTCCATATTTCCCTGTCTTCCACTGCTCCGCTCATTTCTTGCAAACTCAGGCCTGTGTCCTCCTCCCTACCTGAGTCCAGCCATCTAGTGTGAGGTCTTTCTCTCCTTCTTCTCCCTTAACCTTTCCCAGCATTAGTGTCTTTTCTAATGAGTCCTGCCTTCTTATAATGTGACCAAAGTACAAGAGCCTCAAATTGGTCATCTTGGCCTCTAGGGATATTTCTGGCCTGATTCACTCAAGGACCCACTTGTTTGTCTTTTTGGCTGTCCAAGGTATCCTCAGCAATCTTTCCATCACCACATCTCAGATCATAGAATCAAAGGCCTGTTATAGATTGCCAAAATAAAGCTGCTTCGGGACTCTTTGGAGGTATGCTATTTAAATGATGCATGGGTCCTAAGAGTCTGGAGGTTGCGCCAAAGCCACACTCCATTCCTAAGCACTGGAGTGCAGCTTTGGTGCAGCTTCCAGATTCTTAGGATGCATGCATCATTTAAACAGCATACCTCCAAAGAGACCCGAAGCAGCTTTATTTTGGCAGTCTGTAACAGGCCATAGAATCATAGAATCATAGAGTTGGAAGAGACCGCAAGGGCCATCCAGTCCAACCCCCTGCCATGCAGGAAATCCAGATCAAAGCATCGTCGACAGATGGCCATCCAGCCTCTGTTTGAAGACCTCCAAGGAGGGAGACTCCACTACACTCCTAGGAAGTGTGTTCTACTGTTGAACAGCCCTTACTGTCAGGAAATTCCTCCTAGTGTTGAGGTGGAATCTCTTTTCCTGCAGCTTGCATCCATTGCTCCAGGTCCTAATCTCTGGAGCAGCAGAAAACAAGTTTGCTCCCTCCTCAATATGACATCCCTCCAAGTATTTAAATAGGGCTATCATATCACCTCTTAACCTTCTCTTCTCCAGGCTAAACATCCCCAGCTCCCTGAGTCGTTCCTCATAGGGCAAGGTTTCCAGACCTTTCACCATTTTAGTTGCCCTCCTTTGGACACGCTCCAGTTTCTCAATGTCCTTTTTGAATTGTGGCGCCCAGAACTGGACACAATATTCCAGGTGGAATATAGTGACCAGAGCAGAATATAGTGGCACTATTACTTCCCTGGATCTAGATACGATACTTCTATTGATGCAGCCTAAAATCGCATTGGCCTTGTTAGCTGCCGCATCACACTGTTGACTCATGTTCAACTTGTGGTCTACTTGGACTCCTAGATCCCTTTCACATGTTGTCTCCTTAAGCCAGGTGTCTCCCATCCTATATCTGTGCATTTCATTTTTTCGCCCTAAGTGCAGTACCTTACATTTCTCCTGTTGAAGTTCATTCTGTTAGCTCTGGCCCAGCTTTCTAGTCTATTCAGGTCATTTTGAATTTTGATCCTGTCCTCTGGAGTATTAGCTATTCCTCCTACTTTAGTGTCATCTGCAAATTTGATAAGTATTCCCCCAATTTTTTCCTCCAAGTCATTGATAAAGATGTTGAACAGTACTGGGCCCAGGACTGTGGGACTCCACTGGTTACTTCTCTCCAGGATGAAAAGGTGCCATTGTTGAGCACCCTTTGGGTTCGGCCGGTCAACCAATTACAAATCCACTTAACAGTTGCCTTGTCCAGCCCACATTTTACAAGCTTGTTTGTGAGAATGTCATGTTGAGATCAGTTGATTTTCATTTTATCCACTTTTCCCACTGTCCAGCTCTCACATCCAAACATAGTGATTGGGAATACGATGGCTTGGACAGTTCTAACTTTAGTGCTCAGTTGGATATCTTTACTCTTTAGTATCTTCTCCATCTCTTTCACGGCTGCCCTTTCCATTCCTACCCTTCTTCTTATCTCTTGACTGCAGTCTTCATTCTGAGCAATGTTAGATCCTAGGTACAAGAAATTGTTGATTATTTCAATTTCCTCATTGTCTAATTTGAATTTATCTAGGTCCTCCGGTCCATTATTTTTGTTTTCTTTATGTTCAGCAGCAGGCCTGCCTTTGCACTTTCTTCCTTAACTTTCCTTAGTAATTGTTCCAAGTCCATGACGCCCATTTAAAACATGAATTTCCACTCCTGGAGGCTTCCATATGAGTTAATTCACACTTTTTTGTGGGGGAGGGAGATGACAAAAAGGCTGAGGGCAGCCAAAACTGCCCAGGCCAGGAACGTGCAGCCCCCAGGCTGCACTCTGCCCACACTTGGAATTGCAACCCCCCCCCCCCCCTATTTTTCTCAGGAAGAATACACATCTCTTTAGGCCTATTGGTATATGTTCAAAATAAAGTTCTCTTCCAGACACAATTAAGTTGTCTTGAACTGCTTCGTGTCTAGACAAGAATAACTACTAGATAGACTTCAGGGAATAAGGAATATACAGTATTACATATTAAAAGAGGGCTTATTTCCTCCACCCCCCCAAACATATGCCTTCTTTTCTCTCCTCTTCAGCTGGATCTATGGATTTTTAATATTCAAGCGAAAGCTTCTTCATAAAAACAGAAGGGCAAGTGGCAACAGATCAACCGATTTTAATGTAAAGCTTAAAACTGCTTCATTAAGGATGTGGCATAACACTAAGCAAAGTGTTGGAGAAAGTGCATTAAAATTCCTCCTTTGGAACTGATCTACTTAACCTGCAGCTTGTTGGTTGCTGCCTGTGCTGTGGACATTTCTGTTGTGTTGACTCACTGGAAAAGACAAAAATGCTGGGAAAGGTGGAGGGATGTAGAAAGAAAGCTTGTTGTTAACTGCCTTCAAGCCGATCTCGATTCATGGCGACCCTATGGATGAGACATCTCCAAGACTCCCTGTCCTCCACTGCTCTGCTTCATTCTTTCAGCCCCATAAAACCCATAGTGACCTCCTATGGATGGACTCTATTAAGGAGGTCATGGGTATAAATTTACAGGACCCAAGCAGAGCATTGGAAAATAGGGAGTCTTGGAGATGTCTCATCCACAGGGCTGGGATCACACGAGGGCAGTTAACAACAACAACAAAATTCAAGAAAACAGCAACAACCAATGCAAAATTGGAGCAATCATGGGTTCCTGAAGCATATACCTACAATGCAGAAAGTCAGAGAAAGGAGCCTTCCTCTCCTTCATTGACATTCAAATTAAGGAGGTTTGTGTTTGTGTGTGTGTGTGTTCTGTTCACAGAGTTCCCTCCCCATTGCTATGGGAACCCTGCGCCCACAGGCTTTCAAGCGTAGAGCAAGGGGCGTGAAAAGGGGAGAGAGAGTCAAAGGGCTCCTGAGAATCAGAATGCCAACCTTTGTCTCCCATCACAAAAGGCTGGTATCCATAGGAACCATGCTTTGCCGAACCGAGAAAGAGCCTCCCGGATATCAGGGCCGCAGACATGATACGGGAAACAGAGGCAAAGGAGCCACGGAACACACAAGCACGCAAAGACGCAGGCCCCACCATCTTTAGGCTGGCACAATTTATTCATTTTTATTTATTCATTTTTTAAAAAAAATCAGGAGTTATGCCAGAGCAATTGGTTAAAATAATAATAACAACAACAACATTTATTTATAGCTCACGTCTCCATTAAGATCGAGGCAGCTAACAACATTAAAATACAATAAAATACAATGTCCCAAAAGCCCACCCATCCACCATAACTACTAAATCAATAATTGTAAACAATAACAATAAAACAATACCGTTAAAATTATTAAAAACAACAAGACAGGGGAGTCAATGGGGCAACTGAGATGCTAATCTGGGAAGGCCTGTCGGAAGAGCTCCGTCTTGACCGCCTTTTTAAAGCTGTCAAAATTGGTAATGCTTAAAGAAGTGCAATTACTACTCAGAACAGTGAGCCTTTAGTACCCACTGGGGTTTGGTTCCAGGGATCCCCATCAAGACCACAATCTGTGGATGCTCAAGTCCCATTAAAGCAGCAGTTCTCAACCTGTGGGTCGCAATCCCTTTGGGGGTCAAACGACCCTTTCACAGGAGTCGCCCAAGACCATAGGAAAACACATATTTCCGATGGTCTTAGGAACCGAGATACTGCTTGGGGGTCACCACAACATGAGGAACTGTATTAAGTTGAGAACCACTGTATTAAAGGCAACAGCAGAGTGAAATATATATATATATATATATATATATATATATATATATATATGGCAAAATCAAGGTTTGCTTTTTTGAACTGACATACTGTATATACTCATGTATAAGTCCAGAGATGTAGGTCAAAAAATTGACCCGAAAAACCTGAGTCGACTTATCCCTGGGTCAATGTACGTACTGTACTTTAACTCTCATTAAAAAAGGAACCATCCCCTGGTGAAAGGCAAGAGGGTCATATGCCTTCTATTGTCTCATCTATCCAGCCTTTAGTATGAACACAAACAGTTATGCCTGCTGGAATTTTGTAAGTTCTTTGGCATTGTTTTCCTTTGATTCATCCTTGACATCTTAGATGCCCCTAGGTTTTACCCTCGACTTATCCATGGGTCATATATCAAAATCTATAATTTTGGTCTCAAAACTTGCCCTTGACTTAGACATGAAGTGGATTTAGAGTCGAGTATATACAATATTTCTTTTTCAATATTTCAAACCATGGATGCTTGAATCTGTAGAGGGCTGACTGCATTGAAAGATATAGACATGTTGGTCTATAACAGGGGTAGGCAACCTTTTTGAGCCAGGGGCCGGGTTGCTGTCCCTCAGACAACTTGGGGGCCGAAGCTGGGAGGTGGTGGAGTTTCCACCCTCCGGGGGCAGGGCCACGTGCCAGGGGCAGAGCTTCCACCTCCAGGGGCCAGGCCTCCTCCTCTTTGCCGGCCCCTGACGGGGCCCCAGGTCCTGTCAGAGGCCGGGAAAGAGCCGGTGGGGGCCGCCAGTGCAGGAGGCCTCCCCCTCTTTGCTGGCCCCTGACGCCAGAGGCTCGCTGCCGCCGTAGGAGCCCTCCAGGAGGGCCTCAGTGATGGCAACAGGCCTCCCAGAGGCCCACTGCCGCCGTCGGAGTCCTGTCCGAGGGCTCCGGTGGCCGCAGCGGGCCTCGGCGAAGTCTCGCGCGACCTTTTTGTGGTCACGCGAGACTTCGCACCACCATCTTTTCAAAATGGCGGGGAAGGTCGCGCGAGACTTCGCCGCCATTTTGGGGGGAAATGGCGGCGCCCGGGAGCTGGAATCATCGGCGGCGGCAGCAGGGGCAGGCCAAAAGGCCTCCGCAGGCCGCATCCGGCCCGCGGTCCGGAGGTTGCCAACCCCTGGTCTATAAAATCAGTATGCAGAGATCTCGAAGAACCTTTGAGACTAAATGAAAGAAGTTGGCACCATGAGCTTTTGTGGACTTCAGCAGACTCCACCAAATACATCTGAGAAAGTAGACTTAAGTCTACGAAAGTTCATGCTGCCAACTTCTTTCTTTCAGAGACCAAAGTTCAATAGCAATAGCAAGTACATTTCTATTCCACTTATCAGTGAACTCAGCACTATCTAAGTGGTTTACAATCTGTAAGACAATTGCCCCCAACAAGCTGGGTACACATTTTACTGAGTTGTGAAAAGATGGACGGCTGAGTCAACCTTGGAGCTCTGGGATCGAACTCACAACATTCTGGCTACAATACAGGTGCCCAGATGTTCTGAGAGAGCGGGGCGGATTGTATGGGGAGAGGCGGTCCTCAAGGTATCCTGGGCCCAAGCCATTTAGGGCTTTATAGGTAATAACCAGCACCTTGTATTGCGCCCGGAAGCGAATAGGCAGCCAGTGCAGATCTTTGAGCACTGGTGTTATATGGCTAGCTCTGGATATGCCAGTAACCAGTCTGGCTGCCATATTTTGCACTAATTGTAGCTTCCGGGTATGGTACAAGGGCTGCCCCATGTAGAGCACATTGCAGAAGTCCAAACGAGAGGTTACCAGAGCGTGTACTACCGTTTCAAGGTGCCCCCGGTCCAGGAAGGGACGCAGCTGGCGAATCAGCCGAAGCTGATAACAGGTGCTCCTAACCGTCGCGTCCACCTGAGCTGTAAGGTGGAGGGACGAGTCAAGGAGCACCCCCAGATTGCGTACCGAGTCCTTCACGGGAAGCGTGATCCCGTTCAGAACAGGTGGAACCACTGCCATCCCTGGGCCGGGGGAACCTATCACGAGTACTTCCATTTTCTCTGGATTCAGACTGAGTCGGTTTTCCCTCATCCAGCCCATTACCGACTCCAGACAGGCCACGAGAGGAGAGATGCCATCCTCAGTCACTGCAGCAGTCGGAGACATAGAGAAGACTATTTGGGTGTCATCAGCGTACTGGTAACCCTGCGCCCCATGTCTTCGGATGATCTCTCCCAGCGGTTTCATGTAAATGTTGAAAAGCTTAAATGATGCATGCGTCCTAAGAGGCCAGAAGCCACACCAAAGCCACACTCCAGTCCTAAGGTCGGGTTCTGTTTGGGAGTGGTGGTAGTTGGGAGATGCTCCCAAAAAGATGCACATCATGTGCATCTTCTGTGCCAGAGTCCTTAACTTTCAGGTTTGTTGTTTATCCAATGCATTTTTCACTTAAATATTACTATTATTATATTTGTATCCACATTTATCCCAAAACTGGGGCACAAAACAGCTTACAATTTAAAAGAATCATATAATTAAATACATACCGAAAGTGAACATTAAATAGAATTTGCACTATTTTATCCGATTGTGTAATTTTTAGTATAATTCTGTTTTATTAATTCAATATCTCTTTGCAGTTGGTTAGACTGTATGCCACAGGCAGGCTGTTATTTATTTTTTGACTGTTGTTTTGTAAAGCACTATTTTGTCCCAAGAGCAATACTATGGACTTTGGGTGTAGTAAGGCCTCTGGCTCTCAGGAACACAGCCAGAACAAAAGACTTGTCCACAAATTTCTTAAGTTTCAAAGTTTTACTGATTATTAACACAAATAACATGAAACTGATTTCTTCTTTTTCAATAGTCCTTCCTAAATACCTTGCTCTCTTCTTGGTGGATTCTATCTTTCCTCCTCTGAGGACTATCTTTCTTCTTCTGTGGACTTATCTCTTTGTCAAAGGAAAATACTCTCTCCAGGTCTGACTTGGCTGAAATCTTACTACACACTGAAACTAACTAGAGGGAGACAGTATAAGACCCTGGGATTTCCCACAATCCTTGTCTTTCTGAAAGCTATAGATCTGTATTTCCCCTCTTAAACCAATACATAGAAAACCTAATATAATCTTAACTAAATATATGCCTCAAGAGCATCAAAGATGCTCTGGAGGCATGACAAGCACTATGGAAAGCCTACGGCACTCTATAAACGTAATAAGTATAATAATAATAATAATTGAACTAGTCACAGTATTAAAACAATTCAAACCTCAAGTTAATGGAATAAGATGCAATTAAAAAGATAAGATAAAAGCTAAAAATAATTCAGTTTAAAACTACGATATCTGCAAAATGAATAATAGGAAGTTTAAATAGTTGAAATTTTTTCTTATTATTCATTTTGAGATAGAAAACAAAACAGGACTGGTGGGAAAAGTCAAATTTTGGCTTCACGTTTTGCTTCAAGGACGCCTCTAGCACACTTACTTATCTGTCACTTCAGATGCAGCACCAGTAAACTGAAAGATGTTAGCAAGTCTTTTTTTTCTTTTTAAGGAATGTTCAAGCTACTTAAAAGTGGGGAGTAGTGTATTTCACATTTTGAAAGACAGTAATCCCCTTGTTAAGCTTGTCTTAGACACTGGAATTAGCCAGAATTCTAAGCCATCTGCCTGGGTGACCCTAAAAAACAAAGCCAGTCTGCATAAATTAAAGCACAAAATTGAAATAAATGAATGAAAAATATGTTCTTGGAGAGAGAAACACCTGTGTTTTATTTATAGGTACAATCCCCGCAAGGCCTTAAAAAACATGGACACGTTTCTTGTTCAATTTTACTGTACATTATTTAGCTTCCATAGTTATGCGGAAATGCTTACTTCATTTTCAAACACCGTTTTGATGAAGGGGAGTAAAAGTAGTTTTTTCCACTAGAATGCAGGACATATTGCAAGCTGAAGGGGAAAAAATCTGAGCAAAGTCAGCAGTGGAGTCTCTAAGCAGCTGGTTGCAAATCCAGGAACAACTACAGAACCAAAGCAAAAACGTAACAGCAAAGAGGCAACTGCTCCAACAAATTTAGCACACTTCCTGCAGATCGTGAACACTCCAGCATAATGGCAGAGATCCTTCCTCCTTCTTGAGAGATCTGAGGAAGTAGACTGAAGTCTACGAAAGCTCATGCTGCCAATTTCTTTCTTTCAGTTAGTCCCAAAGGTGCTACAAGAGCTCTCTATGTACTGATTCTACAGACTAACATGGCTATATCTCTGAAGACCAGGGTTCAATTCCCCGTTCAGTCATGAAACCCTCTGGGGGACATGCTCTTAGCCTCAAGGGAAGGCAATGGCAAACCTCCTCTCTTGCCAAGAAAACCCCATGATACGTTCTTCTTAGGATCATTGTTCCTTTTGGGGTTGTAAGTTGGAAACAACTTGAAGGCACACAACAGCAACAACAACAAAGTTACACTGCAGTTGCACTATGCAACCTTTCTGCCAAATAGTCACATTGTGCAACTGATGGTATATCTGTCAATGTGTCTGCTCATGGGCCCATTGTGTAATGGGAATGGACAAGAGTGCTTTCTGCAATCCCAGGGAATCAAGTGAAGACACTGATGCAAGGAACTATTAAGAACCATCCAAGAACGCAGAACTGCATGGAAGGAATCCTGTGGGTTGGTAAGTTATAAGTAAATCCAAATGATCCAATGGTTTTACTCCACAGTAAAACACCTTGAACTAAATATGGCCAAAAAGGTTCAACTGTTTGTGCCAGGGAAGTTACACAGATGGATCAAATGAACATGATTCCAGCCACTTATGAATCAAAACATAAGTCAATCTTATTGATTCAGTGATTCTGTCCTAGTTGAGATTAACAATAGGATTTAGGCCCCTTTGAAATGGTTACACTTGTAGAACTCCACTCATGCAGCCATGAACTGAGTAGGCCTGTTGCACAATGGCCAAAAAAACCATATGTGGAAGGGAACTTACATGTGTGTATGTCCCCAATAGGATTCAAATCCTAGATTTCTGTTGTTGCAAGCTGACCAGTGTTGGACAGCTCCTAGTTGTTCTGCTTATACAATTTGGACAACCTGATCAAATATTAGGATTTATATAAATCATCTAAACAGAACCTCACCTCTTTAAGAAACAAGGTACCCTGTAGCAACCTGTCGGTTGTAATTTGGGGACAATTAAAAGCAAACAAACAGCTGCACAAGGATAACAGAAGCTATTGCCTGCAAGGAGGTAACACGTGTGCATCAGTGCTAAAATGCAGCGGAGCGCATCTGGTCCAGGACAGAGGGATCTCCCTCCTCTGGCCGCGCCTGGGCTCTCTGGCCTTTCAGATGGACATGGCTGGGCTGACTTCTTCTTCTTTAATGCTGAAGTTGGGCCTAGTTGCCTCACAGCACAGCAGCTTCTGAACTGTCTCTCCCTGCCTGGCTTTGCTTCAGCCGTTAGAAAGAAGGCAGGAGAGAACAGATCATGAATATAAGAAGAAGAGAAGAAATATTAAAGTCTTTAAGACAAAGTCAAGGAAGGCGGAGAAAAGGAAAAACACAGCCTACTCGGAGCGAGGCAAGAAAAAGACTGAGGGATGGTGGGGGTTGCTCCTCTGGTGGCACTGGCTCCTTGAAGTCTGTTTTTTCCTGCCTATTTCGGAGCAAGAGATGGAATCAACCCACGTTATAGGATGTTTTCACCTCCATCGCTGGAAAATGAATGGAATCTGTGCCAGAAGAGTCATGCCTGCCTTCTTTGGAGGGACATCTGCCCGCATTGCAGGATGCATTTGTGTCACTTGAAAAATAAGGTTTGTTACAGGGTCTTCAACAGGCATTGCAGCCCAGGCTGGAAAAACCATCAATGTTAACTGATTATTCTCCTTCTCACCCAAATAAATAAGAATATAATTCAAGAATTACCTTCTTCGCATTTGAGGGCAAGAAATATCTATTTTTAGGAGGGCAGTCCTCCGGGATTCCTTATGGGGCCAGTGCAACTCTGAATCCTGACAGTTATCTACTCCTGGACTGAATTAAGAGGCAAAGATTTTGATTATGTAAAACCAGTCACACTGAACAAACACCGAATGCTGTCATTTCTATATGAATCTACCTGAACCTTTAAGATCCTTAGGGGAGGACATTCTCTTAGGTCCCAAACACAGTGCAGAAATAATCCAGTTTGAGTCCCCTTCAACTGAACTGGCTCAATGCTAGGGAATTCTGGGAACTGTGGTGTTTGTGAGACTCTTCACCTTCTCTGTCAAAGAGCTCTGGTGCCACAATAAATTACAATTCCTAGGCTTCCCTAGCATTGAGCCAGGGAAGTTAAAAGCGGTCTCAAAGTGGATTATTTCTGGAGTGTGTTTTGGACCTCAGTCCCACTACTATCATTTGGTCCATGATGGACGTGAGGACAGGGGAGACAGCCTTTTCAGTGGTTGCTTCTAGGCTACTGAGTTCCCTTTCATGGGAGGATAGGCTGCCCCCTTCTTTCACTGGCAAGTGAAGACCTTTTTATTTATGCAGGCATTTGAGGATTACAATCATCCCTCCATATCCATGGATTCAACCATCCACAGCTTGAAAATGATTCAATTCTCCCCGCCCCTTGATTGTGCCATTTTATATAAGGGACATCATTTCACTATGCCACTGAAAATAATGGGACTTGAACATCCACAGATTTTGGTATCTACAGGGGTCCTGGAATCAAGCCCACCAAGGGCCCACTGTAGTTGGTTGTGAGTAGTCTTTTTATGTTTGGATCCCCGCCCCCATATTTATATCTTAACTGTTATGTTTTTAAATGATTTCACACTTTTAAATAATTATCTACTTGTGTTTAACTGTTTTTATGATTACAGTAGTTTGTTAGGTTTTTTTTTTCTTTATCTTGTGTGAACCTTGTTTTAAGCTGCCTTGGATCCCATGTTGGGAAGTAAGTGATATGCACACATAAAATAATTAAATAAATAGATTTTTTCAACCATCAGCATTTACAACAGCAGATGGATTCACTGCTTAAGTGCCCTTTAGCAAATTCCTGAGATCAAAAAATGCTGGATGAATTACCACCTCATCTTAATATTGCTAGGTACTTCCCAAACACAAACTTGTCACACACTGTCACACACACTTATAAATCACATCAGCCATGGTTATCCACGTCATACAAAGAATGAATATTCACTGTCTCAAGGAATTTTCAAAGGTGCAAGAAAAAGCCACGTATTCTACATGAAAAGTACTTCTATGCAAAACAATGTGGAATCTCACAGGATTATAACATATCCCCCTCAACTTCTGAAAGCGCTTTCTTTGTAGGATGTTAGTATGGTGCAAAGTACTTTCAAGTGCATCAAGGTAACCAATGCATCTGCGTTTTATTGTTGCAAGCAGCTGCAGTGAAAAACATCAACTCAGAAGGCAATACAAATAAATGCATTTTACAGGAAAACATAAATATTTACCTCCATTGCTAGTGCTGCTGTTTGCTGATCGTAATGGTTCAACAGGTTAGGCATAAATGTGCTATTGTATGGTAGATCCTGGCACATCCTCAAGATGATTGGCTCACAGGAAAACAAGCTGTGGCCACATGTGCAACCTACAAGAACAGCCAAAGGCCAAACCCAGTGGATCACCCAGTTTGCTGCCATCCTTCTCCAGTGGTCATGGGAGTCTCCAGGTTATTCTATGAACATTGCTGAATATTTGTGCATCACTGTCAGCATTTCAAGTTCTCACCCTAAGGTTCTTCAGAGATGGAGTGAATGTTTGCATGGTTAGAATTTAGCACAGCCCAACAGAATGCTTGCATTCCCAAAACTAAGGTGCTTCATCTTGGCCTTTTGTTTCATATCACCAAGTTGCATTAGGTCATGACAGCAGGTTGACTACCCACATTCCCAAACAGAGTCCATGTTGGCAGCTGGGATCTTCTTCAGTTAGGCAATCTAAAGAGAAGAACATTAAAAAATATACATTTTATTGCTATTGGTTCAAAGTAGCTTATGAATAATAAATAAAAGATACTACTGGACCCTCTCACCCTGTTCAGTCAAACCTCCCCTACCCAAATTCAGTACTTCACGGATACTTCTACTTAGGACATGTGTGTATGTGCCTTCGAGTCACCTGTCGATTTATGGTGACCCCATGTATATGTGCCTTCAAGTCACCTGTAGACATCTGGCAATCCAATAGATTTCAATGGGTTTCATTGTGTGCATGTGCCTTCAAGTCATCTGTTGACTTATGTCAGTCCCATGAAATTCATAGGGTTTTCTTAGGCAAGGAATACTCAAAAGTGGTTTTGTCAGTTCCTTTTCTCTGAAACAGAGCCTATAGCACCTGGGATTCATTGGTGGTCTCCCATCCAAGTACTAAACAGAGTTAACCCTGCTTAAAATTCAATTTCAGACTGGATCTGGTGCCTTCAGGTATTTAATCCCCAGGACATCATACACATGAGCAAGGTCTCCTACAGAAGTGGTTGGACATCCAGCTTAAGGCTGGGGAAGTCGGGTTGCACATGTGGACACACACTGCACATACAGATGTGCATGGTACATGAATATTGTGCATATACAGATGCACATGTACATTTGCACATCACCATTCAATGTAAGGGCTGAGTGGCACAATTCATAACTTTATTTTATTTAATATAACCCCAATGCAGATCTTAGCCACCATTTGCGATATGCAATTTTCCAACTCAGAAGTAAATCACATAAAGTCAATTTTCTGGGGTACTTCATAGATCTTGTCATTTGTAGTCCCTTTTTCCTTACTTTCACATTAGTCCAGTGGCAAACCAAATACCCATGTGAAATCAGCAAACAGGACAGCGACTGGCATTCAGAAGACTGCAGCTCCATGATTCTATGATCTAGGAGACCTAAGTCTACAAATGCTTATAAAGTACTACCTTTTTTTCTCTCAGTTAGTCTCAAGGTGCTACAAGATCCCTTTGCGTACTAATCCAGACGGACGTGGCTATGGGTGCATCTACACTGTAGAAATAATGCAGTTTGACAGGGGTCTTTAGCCTCCTTCTGCCAGAGTGCTGGTGTCTCACAAAACTACAAATCCCATGCTTTTGTAGGATGGAGCCATGGTGCTAAACTGCATTATTTCTACATCACAGATACACAATATGTCTTTGATCTAGGAAGTAACTTACAGCCAAAATAAACAGTACCCACTGATAAAGGTTATGACATGAAATTCCATCTATGGATCAAAACTGCTGTATTGTAGTTTCTGGATGAAGACCAGAGAAATGACATTTGCCAATTAGTTTCTGCCGAATACCAAAAGCCTGCCATTGGTTGTGATTCCTCTAAAGTGGAAAATCATAATTATTGTAGTGTTCATGCAATGCTTCTACCATTTCCCCCCAAACTCGAGTTTACACACATGAAGCATTCATCTTCCAAGAAGGAAAGCCATATACTAGTTTCAGCCTAGAAAAAAAATTTGGCACAGAGAGGAGGTAATTGGCACAGCTGTGCTGTCTGGTTGGCACAGCTGTGCAGTCTGCATGGCACCAAGCCCACTGATTAAAAAGGGCAGGGGAAAATTTTAAGCTAAGATTAAAGATTTAGCTGATTAGACCTAACGTTAAATCGATTAAAGCCTTCGTAGCCTCAACAGTAGTTTGGGCTGCTTATAACATCAGCCTTACTTGGAACCCAGATGACTGACGAAAACCTGGATATTACAAGTCAACATTGACTCTATTTTTTTACTACTGTAATTTGGTACTCACAAAGCACAAAATGGCTAACTTTTAAACTGACAGATAAGAAATGCCTTGTTGTTATTCATTATCCTTTATACCATAGCCAAGTTACAATTAAAATTGACAGGCACTTTATAAATTTAGGGCAGCATATTTCCCCCCACACTCTAGTGGAGAAAATAATAATGTGCTGCTAATTGGCATATTTTTAACAATCCGTAAGTGACAATTTCCACACCATTTCCAGGTGCTAAAATACAGCTGAGCTGACATCTCACATACGGTTTTTTTTTATTGTGAAGTGTTCCTTATTATTACGAAGCTGTTCCACAGTTCGTGTTAGAGAGTCAACCATGCTTAAACTGCGAGAAGGTTCTCTCATTAGTTGAACACTACGTTGGACCACTGATCCATCCAGTGCAATATTCACAGAATCACAAAGTTGCAAGAGACCTCAAGGACCATCCAATCCAATCCCATTCTGCCATGCAGAAACACAGAACCAAAGCATCCCCGACAGATGGCTATCTAGCCTTTGTTTAAAGACCTCCATCACTCTCCAAGGGAGTGTGTTCCACTGTCGAACAGCTCTTACTGTCAGGGCGTTCCTCCTAATGTTGAGGTGGAATCTCTTTTCCTGGAGCTTGCATCCATTTTCCCAGGTCCTAGTCTCTGGAGCAGCAGAAAACAAGTTTGCTCCATCCTGAATATGACACTCTTTCAAATATTAAAACATGGCTATCATATCACTTCTTAACCTTCTCTTCTCCAGGATAAACCAGCTCCTTAAGTCTATCCTCGCATGGCTTCATGGTTTCCATACCCTTCACCATTTTAGTCGCCCTCCTCCAGACACGCTCCAGTTTCTCAACCTGCTTTTTGAATTGTGGTGCCCAGAACTGGACACTGCATTCCAGGTGAGGTCTGACCAAAGCAGAATAGAGTAGCACAATTACTTCCCTCAGTCTAGACACTATACTTCTGTTGATGCAGCACAGAATCATTGAGTTGGAAGAGACTGCAAGTCCAATCACCTGCCATGCAAGAAGACCCAAAGCAAATGGCCATCCAGCCTCTGTTTAAAAACCTCTAAAGAAGGGGACTCCACCACTCTCTGAGGAAGTGTGTTCCACTGTTGAACAGCTCTTATTGTCAGGAAGTTCTTCCTAATGTTGAGGTGGAATTTCTTTTCCCATAGTTTGAATCCATTGCTCCAGGTCCTATTCTCTGGAGCAGCAGAAAACAAGCTTGCTCCAGCCTCAACATAACATCTCTTCAAATATTCTCTGCCTTGCATGAGAACAATTCTCTGGACAGTTAAGAAATCTCCTCTTCCTGAACAATCACCCACTGACTTTCTGTACCAAAGTTGTGAGAGATTGATTCGAAATTCTGTTCATGCCAACCACATGCCCTGTTATAGACCTGCTGTAGTTCATACACTGTGTATGTATGTACCACAGAGGCAGGGGGACCAGATGTTGTAACTGAAAAGGAGGACAAGGCATTGTCAAATGTTGGGAATTCCAGAAACATGTATGGCATTACCAAAGAAGCTAAAAACACTATGGCAAATGTAAATGTATGCTTCTTGGTCATGCTCAAAATGGAAGACATTTTGGAATTCCTCCTGGACAAAAGGCTGAAATGTAGGACGTGTCCTGGAAAAGGAAGATAGCTGGTCACCCTCCACAAAGGAGAAGCTTCTTCGCAAAGCAAGTAATGTGGCAGATGAAATATTGATGCAACATTTTAAAATCCAGTTCTTGAGCACATATATTGTAAATATTAAGATCGACCATTTTTGCATTTCCTTGACTGAAATATTTTGGAGGTTAGAAATTAAAAACCTTTTCAACTCCTGGTCTCTGATTTTAATTGAACAGAAAGCACCTCCCGTTTTCAGACGTCTTTGCAGGGGTGCAGCAAGGCAATTTTCCCTAGTGGGGCAGAGATAAATGTTAGAGTGAGGCTTTGGGGCATAGCTCCCTATAAAAGAGGTTTCTGTGGGAAAAGGTTTTCATAGGTAACAATAAAAAATAACATCCAGTTAATGCAATTTTAATTAGGAAGTATGTTGTGAAGCTTCAGGGGGAGAAAGCAAGCCAATTTAAAATACAATACACAGTATTCTACATGCAAAATAGTTGTGCAGCCTAAATAACAGGGACTGGGGATTAAATGCACATTGTGCAAGTCATCATGCTATAATGATCTGAGCTGTTAGTAAAGTCTAGTGCACCATGATTTTTGAGCAAACCTGTGGAAAAAGTGACCACATGACACTCTTTAAAATATGTTACTTTAAAAAAAACCCCAAGACATCTAAATGTGCTTTTTTTCCTGATGAATGCCTGAAGGATGTCAGATCATATGTCAAAAGTTGGGAATGAATATTTATACGCAGCAATAGATGCATTGCAGCATAGGAAATGTAAATGTTTGGAAAGGCTTCCTTATCTGTGTACAATGTTCTGGTAAGTTCATGAAGTCTTACAGTTGGGGTTTTGCAGGATTTTACCATATCACTTTTTGATGCCCAAACTATGGTCCAAAACACACTGCAGAAATAATAATAAATAATAATAAATAAAAATTTTATTTGTATACCACCCTTCCTATGATCAGGGTGGTGAACAGCATATAAACAATACAATTCATTAACAAAACATCAATACAATAAAACTGTTAAAACCAATGTTAAAAACCCCATCAGCCAGTTACCCCTACTGTCGGGGGGGGGGGGGGGGAGACTAGCTGGAGCTTGTGTCCCGTTTGAGACTGTGGTTCAGTGCTAGGGAGTCCTAGGAAATGTTGTTTATTGTGGGACCAGAGCTCTCTGAAACTCTTGTTCTCAGAATTCCCTAGCACTGAGTCAGGGCAGTTAAAGTGGTCTCCAACTTGATTATTTCTGCAGTGTGTTTTGGACCTAAATCTTCAAATGCCAGAAATCTGGAGACTAAGGGAAAACTTCATGGTGGGGAAAAATCTTCTTTGGGTAGGGGACAATGCCCACCATTTGGTCCCACCATCACTACATCCCTCCTTCTCTGCAACGATCAGGAAGCTCTTTTTTAAAAAAGAAAGTACAGAAACTTGAAATGTTCCGTGTAAGTAAAATGTAAATGTTATCGACGGCTCACAAACAGCATTGGTCTACTGTTGAATACCACTGCTATACACAATCCTGGTGCTGAAAGGGTCCCCCAGAGGCTACCAAGTTCAATCCTCTGCTGAATGCAGGATTCCCAGAAGGTAGCTGTCCAGCTTCGTTTTGATGACATCCAGAGGAGACTTCCAGCACTTCCCTAAGCAATTGTGTCCATTGCTGAACCACCCTTACCATCAAGAAGCTCCTTTCAATATTCAAACGAAGTGTACACCCCAGTAACTTAAAACCATTGGGCCAGGTCCTACACTCTGGGGCAGCAAAGACCAAATTTGTACCCTCCTCTACCTGCCTCACAGTTTTTACTACTACTACTACTACTACTACTACTACTTTTATATTTGTTGTTTTTATGTACAGCACTGTGCAAATCTACAGCACTATATAAATAATAATAATAATAATAATAATAATAATAATAGTATTTATTTATATCCTGCTTTTTCTCAAAATTAGGACTCAAAGCGGCTTCCAGTTCAAAAGCACAGTACAATTAAAACATACACAAGTGACTATTAAAATATAATTAAACCATTACAATATTAAAACTGGTCACTTACAAAAAAAAAAAAAAATAGAATACAATGAAAAAGATAAAAGCCCTAAAATTATGTGATAAATCTATGAACAACTTGTTTTAAACATTTTTTCATCATTCGAAAAGACTATGTTTCATAATCCTTTCTCCCAGTTTTTCCAGAAAAATAAAACTCTGTGATCCTCTGATTTTAAATTCAATCTAGATGCAGAAGAAATTGGAAGAGTTCAAGATTTCCCATACCTTAGATCAATCATTGATCAGAATGGAGATTGCAGTCAATTAAGGTGGAGAGCCAGATGATAAATCTATGAACAACTTGTTTTAAACATTTTTTCATCATTCGAAAAGACTATGTTTTGTAATCCTTTCTCCCGTTTTTTACCAGAAAAATAAAAAATGGAAGAAAAAACTCTGTGTCCCCCCCCCAACAATTTTTCCAATGGGGCAACTTTCCCATTAATAATCTCTTGCAATTTGCTGCATGAAGTTACACTCAGCATCTGGAGAATGAAAAGAATCTGAACAGAGAAGAAAAGAACAGCAGGAGTCCCTGGAGCCTTTTCTTCTCCAGACCTTAATGCAAGACAGAGAAATCTCCAAGCTTTGCACTTGCCACAGAAAATGGGAAGAGCAAAGAGGGCTTGGTGAGTAAGCAAAGGGGATGAGTGCTGACCCCGGCTAAACTGCTGAACTCCAGCCTACAACCGAACACCTGGAACGCTCACAACCGGTTCATTTCGAAAGCCCCCTGGAAGTGAGTAGTGCAGATTTCGGCAAGAGCAATCTCAGAGGTGCAGCTGGAGGGGGAGACTCAGCAACACAAAATGGGGGCATTGCCCCCCTTCATTTCTAATTTTTAGCACTGCAGTAACTTATAACTTCATCTAAGCATTTATAAACACAGTTTAGGCATCCAAAGAAAAAGGGAGAAAGCAAAGTGACTGTGTGGAGAATGCACATAAATGGAGAAAGGTAATGTATAGTATTGTATTACACTTGGGGAGAAAAAATGAAATCCACATATGTAGGATGGCAGAAATCTGGCTTGACAACAGTCCATGGGAAAGGGATCTAGGAGTCCTAGTAGACCACAGGTTGAACATGAATCAATGGTGTGACGCGGCAGCTAAAAAAGCCAATGTGATTCTAGGCTGTATAGTGTTCAGACCGAGGGAAGTAATAGTACAGCTCTATTCTGCTTTCGTCAGGCCTCACCTGGAATAATCCTGTGTCTAGTTCTGGGCACCACAATTAAAAAAGGATGTTTAGAAGCTGGAGCATGTGCAGAGGAAGGTGACCAAAATGGTGGACGGTCTGGAAAACACCAAGCCCTATGAGGAGTGGCCTAGGGAGCTGGGTATGTTTAGCCTGGAAAAGAGAAGGTTAAGATGTGCCATGATAACTCTGTTTAAATATTTGAAGGGATGCTATAGAGCAAACTTCTTTTCTGCTGCTCCCGAGAATAATGGATTCAAGCTATAGGAAAAGAGATTCCACCAAAACATCAGGAGGAACTTCCTGACAGTAAGAGCCGTTTGATAGTGGAAGACGCTGCTTCGGAGGGTGGTGGGGTCTCCTTTTTTGGAGGTTTTTAACAGAGACTGGATGGCCATCTGTTACAGGGAGTGCTTTGAGTGTGTCTTCCTTCATGGCAGAAGAGGGTTGGACTGGATGGTCATTGATGTCTCTTCCAACTATATGAAGCTATGATTTTAAATTCAATCTAGGTGAAGAGGAAATTGAAAGAATTAAAGATTTCCCATTCCTTAGATCAATCATTGATCAGAATAGAGATTGCAGTCAATTAAGGTGGAGAGCCAGTGTGGTGTAGTGGTTTTAGCACTAGACTATGACTCTGGAGACTGGAGTTCAACTCCTGACTTGGCCATGTATACTCACTGAGTGACTTTGGGCAATTCAGTCTCAGATGATGGCAGTGACAAGCCCCATCTGAACATAACGTGCCAAGAAAACCCCATATAGGTTTGCCTCAGGGTCACCATAAGTCAGAAATGATTTGAAGGCACACAACAACAATAACTTAAAACTTCATCTAAGCATATATAAACACAGTTTAGGCATCCAAAGTAAAGGGAAAGTGACTGTGAAGGATGTACATAATTCAATCTAGATGAAAAAGAAATTGAAACAGGTAAAGATTTCCCACACTGTGGATCAATCATTGATCAGAACCAAGGCTGCTGTCAAGAAATCAGAAGAAGACTAGGACTAGGAAGGGCAAATATAAAAGCATTAGAAAGGATCTAGAGTGGAAAGAAAATACACCTGAACGCTACAGTTAGGATCATCCAAGCCATTGTATTCCCCATCACTATCTATGGTTGTGAGAGCTGGACAGTGAAGAAAAGCAATAGAAAGAAAATCAGTTCATTTCAAATGTGGTGCTGAGAGAAGTCCACAGATACAATGGAGTGCTAACTAGACAAATAAATGGATCTTAGACCAAACCAAGCCCGAACTCTCCCTGCAAGAGAAGAGAGCTCTTTCCATGGAAATGCAGCTTTAAGAAATGAGAGAAAATCATTCTGCAACTTGCACACTGATAATGCGCGCGCGCGCACACACACACACACATATATATACAGTATCTAGGTTACTTTCTAGAAGGCTGGCAACCCTAGCAGGGTATTATATAGCCTAGACAATAAACTATTATTTCAAACTCCAAACTGTATAGCATGCCTTAGCAGAAAGGCACTGCATAAATACAGTAAATACAAATGAATCCTACAAGCAGATAACTTCCCACTGATCATGTGTAAAGGCTGGAAATATATCTGGTCCCTCCATGCTTTCAATCATTCTAAATGTGTGGTCTGAAGCTGCAATTGCTCATCATGACTCAAGATTTATGAAGCTTGAAGTTTTTTGAACTTTACTACTTTCTCTGTTCTTCTCCTTTTCTCTAGGCAGCCCATGATTTATGGTTCCAAGTCTCTTGTCTGACGTCTCCTATACGGCTACTCCACAGTGAAAGCGGTATAGACAGACCTCAGCTACAAAGCAGGGACAGCCAGGGTTAATATAAATAGAAAACCAAGAAAAGTACAGATAATGTCAAAATACTGTACTGCAGCAAATGTTCAGCTACTGCCTGTCTCTACCTGGGCATTATTAATAATCTGAGCAAATGAGCACATGCAAAGAGAAAAATCCTCAAAGAACAACAACAACAACAACAACATGACAAGAGGTAAAGAGCATGGTTGATAGTGGAATTAATCCAAAAAATACTTGAATTGAACCAGGACACACATGTATCTTAATTACAGTTTTAAAATGCTGGTGATTCATGGCTACTGAAAGACTGTTTGAGTTTCCTACAGTGATATCAGTCTCTTGATCTCTTCACTGTAAGTACAACAAAGAAAATACAAATATACAATCTTACACCCACAAAGTTGTGTAGTAGCAACATCCTATCCATGTTGCATAGGGTAAGTCAGATAATTTTTGATATTTCATTCATGAGGAGGACTTAGAACAGACACGCATTATGCACCTTAAACTGAATTCAGGATCATCACTCCCATATATGATTTCCAGGTACCTGTATATCTTACAAAAAGAAAATTTCTGGTTTGAAGCCAGATGACTCAAAGACTGATGATGGCAATAATGTGTAAGTCTTTGGAATTTATGGGAACAAATTTGGATGAACCTCCCAGAAAGATGGGTTCACTCCATCCACAAGCACCGCAGTATCTGAGTGGCTCAAAGGCAAAGTCCCATTTGTAGTAATTGCTCCAATTATAGTTTGGGTATGGAAGAAAGAAATAATCCACCTGAACCTATTCCAGGGATCATAACCAAGGGAGGGAGATCGTATCTCAGGACTTTTAAGCTACTCTCTTTTGTCCCGAAAGGTTCAGGCTTTCCACACAGCAATTCCTCAGCCCCGCTGCATACAGGGAGGAGTGAATGAGTAAATGCAGAGCTTGTTCCATTCTCCTAGTCCTTGTCTTAATCCTAAGGAAGGAGAAAGAAAGAGAGATGCATGGAAAGGGGGGGAATGCATTTGTTGCAGGCAATGTGAAAACTAGGTATCTTCCACCCCAAAACCACAGAACTAGGAAGGAAAAAATAATCGACATTAAATTATCTTTGCTGCAATGGTGTAAGGATTCCCCTGCCATCTCATTTCCAGTGTCTCATGTGCTATGATGGAAATTCACTCCCTATGCCGCCATCCATGCACTGCAATGGGGAGAGGTCTTCATCACCCTTGCTTACTCATGCAGACACACACAGACACACACAGACAGACACACAAACACACAACACACCCCTCCAAGAAGGAAACAAAAAGATTCTACCAGATTTCATTCAGCGCCTCCTACATCTGCGGACAGATGCATCAAGATCTCCATGAGCACCAGCCGCTCTCTTCGTTCTGCGCTGTATATTTAATATTTCAGTTTCTTTGTGAAGAAAACCTTTCTGCGCAGTCGGTCAGGAAAGCGCAGGTTGCTCAGAAGCAGTTTTGCTTCCAAGGCTCTCCAAAACAGTAGGTGAGAAGTGAGCTGCCTTTCTGCAGAATTAAGGAGTCTCACTTCTTAAAGAGAGAGACAGCGTGGGGTAGTGGTTTGAACACTGGACTATGACTCTGAAGACCAGGGTTCGAATCCAATAGAAACCCACTGGGTGGCCTTCAGCAAGTCACACTCTCTGGGCCTCAGAGGAAGGCAGAAGCAAACCCTCTTGGAACAAATCTTGCCAAGAAAACCTGGTGCCTTAGGAAGTCATGAGCTACTTGAAGGCACACAACAACAACAACTCATTAACATATTATCATTATCAACAACATTGATTCTAATCATTACTAAACTGTTATTGACCATTAGTCAACTTGTCATTAACTATTCAACAACAGTGGCTTTAATCATTACTAACTCGTTATTGATTCTTATCCAACTCGTTATTAACTGTTCAACAACATTGATTCTAACAGTTACTAACTCATTATTAAATATTATCCAGCTTGTTATTAACTTCAACAACTCCGGCTCTAATAGTTGCTAATTGGTTATTAAATATTAGCCAATTCATTATTAACAATTCAACAACGCTGCCTCTAATAGTAACTAACTTGTTATTAACTATTAACCAAATGATTTAAAGGCACAAAACCACAACAATTCTTAATCGTAAAGACTGCTTTATTGGTTCCATCGAATCCAGCATCGCATTTTCAACAACAATTTTGCCAGAATGGAAAATCCTCAAGCAAGATGCAAAAGAGAGAAAATATATATCAAGGCTCTACATCTAACCTCTTTTCCTATTTATTTAGGAAACAGTCTGAAGCACTACTCCAGCCTTCCCCATCCCACCCATTTATTATTTATTTGCTTAAAGCATGTATTTATCGCTTCTTGAACCATTAGAGCAAAGTATTCTACGTAAAAACATTTTAAAAACATTACATAAGTAACTAAAATCCAATTAAAACACCCGAGTCTTCCCTTTATAGCTCTAAACACAATTTTTAGAACAGCCAGAGCAGACACACACTTTAAGGTCCAAAGAATAACCGCTTTCCCTCCTACTCAGTGCAAGGGTTAATTTGGTCACTTTTTGCATCTTTGCTTTCTTTGTATGGAAAGGAATTCAAAAAAAGGCCACTATGGTTACAATTCAACCCCAATTCTATCCCCCACAAACCACATCTTAGTGATGAAAGCAAACCAATACCTATCCTTCTTTGTTTCGATGCACGTGGTGAGGACAGGCACTAGTCAGAGGCAAAAATGAAGCCGTTCTTAAAGGAAAGCTTAATGGAGAAGATGCAGAAAGCAGAGCAAGGCCAAACACATACATTACTAATAAAGCTTCTAGCCGTCCTGAGCCAGGCATGTTATCTATGCCTCTGATTTGTCAGTTTTTGGAAATGAAGTGCCCTCTCTTGCAAATACTTTGGATGTAAGGGAGAATTTGTTGGTCCATAGACTTCAGTCCTTAACACCGTGTGGTCTCAGACTAGAGGATAATACGTACATAAAACCACCACTCACTGAGAAAGTTTGGCAACAGAGTAATCTAAATGGCTATCTTGGCGTGCAATTTACTTTTGTTTTCAGCAACTGAAAACGGCAGAAGCTGATATGTTTTGCTTACTGTTAAAGAACCTGTTATTAATTATTCAACAAGATTGACTCTAATCGTTACTAACTCATTATTAAATATTAACCAGCTTATTATTAACTTCAACAACTCTGGCTCTACTCGTTACTAATTGGTTATTAAATATTAGCCAATTCATTATTAACTATTGAACAACACTGACTCTAATAGTTACTAACTTGTTACTAACTTTTGTTTATTAATCACTCTAATATTTATGTGTATCTGTATGAATCTCTCTCTCTCTCTCTCTGTATATATAGATGTATGTGTGTATGTATGTGTATATGTGTATACACAAACACATACACAAACAGTACTTCCAACAATTTAGTTTTGGATCTTAGAAAAATGCAGCTAATTACACACACATATATGTAATTAATTACATCTTTCTAAGATCCAGAACTAACTTGTTGGAAGTATTCTGCGTGTGCATGTGTGTGTATACACACATCATCATCATTATTATTATTATTATTATTATTATTATTATTATTATTATCCTTTATTTATAAAGCGCTGTAAATTATACACACATACAGTATATATACACATGCATACAGCATGTGTGTGTGTGTACACATACACATACAGAGAGATTCATACATATTCATATAGATATACATAAATATTAGAGCGATTAATTAACAGAATGTAATCAGCAAATCATTTCAGCTTCTGCCTTTTTCAGTTGCTGAAAACAAAAGTAAATTGCAGGCCAGTTAGTTTTGGATCTTAGACGGATACAGTTAGTCACACACACACACACACATATATATTACCCACATACACACATATATATTACGGTACACAAACATATATATGTAATTAACTGCATCCTTCTAAGATCCAGAACAGTGCAGTTTGTTTTTAAATCACCTATACATGCATATGTGTTTACACACACACACACACACACACAAACTTTTGCACTGAGTATTAATTTTGCTTAATTTTTGTTAAATGCCTCCAAGGTTGACGATTTGACCCTCCTCTCCAAAAAAACAAAACAAAACGGGAAATAGGTACAGCAGTTTAAAATAAAATTATTGGCATTATTAGCCACTAGGTTTTACTCAGTTTAAAACACCAGACAATACAACCGATACAAATTTCACCTGCTCTCAGCTATGGAAATATATAATACGCACACATCTAAATTCTAAATACTATTCTCAATCAATGCATCTAGGGAAGCGGATTATAATCCCCCAAACCCACATGTTTCAAGGCTGCCACAAGACTCTTCCCTCCCTTCTTTTCATACTGCGAATGACATGCATCCCCTCTTTTAATAAAGTCTCATCCTCTCCAGTTCAGAGAATCACAATATTGTTGTGTGTCTGTATGTGTGGGAAGCTTCCCAACCTCATATAACTTGCAGGTTGTGTAAATCACCCCCTTGTGCACATACACACACACACACACACACATATATTTCCATTCCTACAATGTTTATTTTACTACAATATTTATATCTTGCCATTTACCCAGAGATTCCCGGGAACGGCGTACAACAAAAATCAAACACTTGACAAATTCTGAGGCCTATACAAAACAGATTTAACAAGTTTTTTAAAAAGCGATTAAAGCTACTGCAGAGAGTTTCTAATGATACACACAGCAGCAACTATTCAAATCTTATTCAACTTCGCTTTGAATAAGACATTTTACCTCTTTTCTCTTCCACCCAGTTACTCAGAACTGGAGAAATCCCAAACAGAAGAAAGGATGCATTGCATCATTTTATCCCCACAATTTTAAGAGCTTTTATATCTTTTCCATTGTGTTTTTATTTATTTATTTATTTTAACTTGAGTTGTGGATCGTCTTAGTACTGTAAATAGTTGGATTGTACAGTATTTGTAATGTGCATTTTCTTTGGGGTATGTTTTTAAAGGCATCGTTCTTGAAAAATTGTTAGCCACTTTGAGTCCCAATTTGTTTGTTTTTTTGGGAGGGGAGAAAGCAGGACACAAACGAAGATGATGATATGATGATGATGATGATGGGGTTGCAACTGCATCCTCCCTCTCCCCTTTTGATTTTTGTAATTGTATTTTATTATTATTGTATTAATTTGAGGGGAGAATTGTTCTGACACTGTAAATAGTTTAATTGTATATTCAATATGCACTTTTTGGCATAGGTTTTTAATGGCACTGAGCTTTTAAATTGTGAACCATTTTCTAAGTCCCATTTTTTTGGGAGGAGGGGAAACAGGACACAAACAAATATGATGATGATGATGATGATGTTATTGCATCCTTGCCCTTCCCAACACTCCCATCTGGAGGGGCTGAGAGTCCTCTCCCCCTTTTAATTGTCCTAAATGAGAAGGGGGACAGGAAGTATTATTATTATTGTTGTTGTTGTTGTTGTTGTTGTTATTTTGAAAGCTTTCATGGCTGGCATCCACAGTTTTTTGTGGGGTTTTGGGGCTACGTAGCCATGTTCTAGAAGAGTTTCTTACTGACATTTCACCTGCATCTGTGGCTGGCATTTTCAGAGAAACTCATAAAGACTATTATTATTGTTATTATTATCTTCAATTTCTTTGTGTCACTTTTGAAACAATAATACATCTCCTTCCTGAGCCCCCAACAAATATAATGTTAATACTGTAATTGTCCTAAGTGAGAAGAGGGTCCCCTTCTTGCTTTCCCAAGAAGAATGTATCCCCCATGTACCCTCCAAAACGATGATGAAGATGAGGGCTGTGATTGCATCCTCCCCCCACTTCTCCTGTCAGGAGAGGAGGTCCTCCCCTCCCCCTTTTTAATTGCCCTAAATGAGAAGGGGGTCCCCTCTCCCCTTTCCAAAGATCCATTCCCTCCCTGTGCCCCCAATCAAATACAATGATGATAATAATGATGATGATGGGGGCTGTAATTGCATCCTCCCCTCCCCTTTACCAGGAAGACTGCTGAGAGTCCCCCCCCATTTTAATCCCCTCCCTGCCCCTCCAAACAAATAGTAGTAGTAATAATAATAATAATAATAATAAGGATAATGATGATAATGAGGAGGGCTATATTTGCATCCTCCCCCACTTTATTGTCCTAAATGAGAAGGGGGTCTTTGCAGAGGATTTATCCCCTCACTGCCCCCTGCAAATAAACTATGATAATAAGGATAATGGTAAAATGATGAGGGGGGGTGTAACTGCATCCTCCCCCTCCCTCCAACCAGGAGGGGAGGAGCTGAGAATCCTCTCCACCTTTTAATTGTCCTAAATGAGGAGGGGGTCCCCTTGTCCCCCTTTCCAAACAAGAATGTATCTCCTACCTGCCCCCACAAATAAATATAATAATGATAACGATGACAATGGGGGGGGGTTAATTGTATCTTCCCTTCACCCCTCTTACCAGGAAGGGAGGGGCTGAGGGCCCCCCCTTTATTGTCCTAAATGAGGAAAGGGTCCACTCCCTCCTCTCCGAAAAAAAGAAAAAGGATTTATCCCCCTCCCAAAATGAAGAGGATTTATCCCCTCCCTGCCTCCCAATAAAGGATGATGGTGGTGATGATGATGATGGGGGAGATATAACTACATCCTCTGCTCACCCCTCATGTCAAGAGTGGAAGGGCTGAGAGTCCTCCTCCTTTTATGGTCCTAAATGAAAAGGGGGTCCCCTCCTGCCTTGCCACACAAGGCTATATCCCTTCCCTGCCCCCCCCATAAATGATAATGATGATAATGATAATGATGATGATAATGGGGGGTCCAATTGCATCCTCCCCCACCCCTCAGGTTAAGAAGAGAGAGGCTGAGGGGCCCCCTCCTTTCAATTGTCCTAATGAGGAGGGGGTCCCCTTACCTCCAAAACAAAGAGATGTATCCCTTCCCTGCCCCCCAATAAATAATAATGATGATGATGATGATGATGATGACAGGGGTGTAACTGCATCCTCCCTTCCCCCCGCATGCCAAGAGGGGAGGGGCTGAGTGTCCTCCCCCTCCTTTTAACTGTCCTAAATGGGGAGATTTATCCCTCCCCTGCCCCCCAATAAATGATGATGATGATGAAAATAATAATAATAATAATAATGGGGGGGGTCCAATTGCTTCCTCCCCCCACCTCCCAGGTCAAGGGGAGGGGCTGAGGGTCCTCCTCCTCTTTATGGTCCTAAATGAGGAAGGGATCCACTCCCCCCCTTTTTTAAAAAGGGATTCATTTCCCTTCTAAATGAGGAGGGGTCTCCTAGCCAGCCTTAATCCACCCCACCCCTCACACCCCCAAATATTTGGGGGGAGGAATGAGAGAGACCCCTTTCTCTCCCCAATTATCTCCAAAATGGGGTCTTGTGGGGGAATGCAGAGCCAGCCAGCCCCCTGCCCTTGTCCCCACTTTACCTGAGAGAGGGAAGGCCCTTCAGAAGCAGCAGGAGCCCAGGTGCCTCGCAGCCGCCCAGGAAGGAGCGGCGGACCCGAAAGAGAGCAGCCTCTCTTTCCCCCCTGCGCAGCACACACTCTCCCTTCAGTAGCCACGCCCACTCAGGCTCGGCCAATCAGATCCCAGGCCTCCCCCGGTTGCTAGGTAGGATAAGAAAAAGGAAGGGAGGAGGGATTGGAAAGAGGAGAAGGAGGGAGGCACGGTTTCTGATTGGGTCGCCGTCGCCAGGCAACGGTTTCCAGGGCGACCGGAACCAACGCGCAGGTGGTCGTAGTAGTAGAGGAGGAGGAGGCGACTAGGCCGCAGGAAGGGAAAAGGCGAGGGATCCCGACGGAGGAACCGGGGCAAAGGTGGGACGCAGGCCCAGGGCCTTTGGTTCTCTTTTGTTGGCTGTGGCAGCTGAAAAGGCCAATGCGATTCTAGGCAGCATCAATAGGAGTATAGGGTCTGGGTGAGAAACGATAGAGGATGAGGACCCCTGGCCCAAGGAGACTAATTGTCACAGGGATCTAGGACAGCAGGGAACCGTCCACATCACTATCTGTGAGCCGCTCTGAGAGCCTTAGGGCTGAAGGGCGGGGTATAAATACGATGAATACTATGAATAATAATAATAATAAAAACAATGTGATGCAGCAGCTGAAAAGGCCAATGCGATTCTAGGCTGCATCAATAGATGTCAAGATGAAAGCTAAGATAGATAGATGTAGGCTGGGGGACACCTGGCTGAAGGAGAGTCATCTGTGAGAAGGATCTAGGAGTCCAAGTAGAACACAAGTTGAACATGAGTCAGTGGTGCGATGCGGCAGCTCAAAAGGCCAATGCGATTCTAAGCTGCATCAACGGATGTATAGTCTCTAGATGAAAAATGCTGTGGGATGGGGGATACCTGGCTTCCAGGCCCTTCACCATTTTGGTTGCCCTCCTTTGGACACATGGCTCCAGTTTCTCAATGTCCTTTTTGAATTGTGGCACCCAGAACTGGACACAATATTCTAGGTGGGGCCTGACCAGAGCAGAATACAGTGGCAGTATTACTTCCCTTGATCTAGACACTATACTTTTATTGATGCAGCCTAAAATCGCATTGGCCTTGTTAGCTGCTGCATCACACTGTTGACTCATGTTCAACTTGTGGTCTACTTGGACTCCTAGATCCCTTTCCTTCAGCCAGGTGTCCCCCATAATCCTATATCCATTTCATTTTTTCTGCCTAAGTTCAGTACCTTACATTTCTCCCTGTTGAAATTCATTTTCTTAGTTTTGGCCCAGCTTTCTAGATTAAATTGCATTTAAAACTGAAATCACTGAATTGATTTCCTTCTGTGAGCTGCCTTGGGTCCCACTCTTGCAGAAAGGCAGCATATAAAATACACAAATAGAGACAGGTATGGTTTAATAGGCGTCACTAAAACTAGGATGAGCTTAACTTCCCTGATTAACTCACTTGGCCCCCGTTAATATGGACCCCCCCCATATGGACTACCTGGGGACCCCCATCGTCTTACTGTTGTTTTTATCATTGGATATTATTTTATCACTGTTATTGTTAATTGGGGGTTTTAAGCTTTCTGTGGGAGGGAGGGATGATGGGTTTTATTTTGTATTTTTATTGTATTCTGTATAGTATTCTACTCTTATGTTAAAATGCCTCACTCCAACTGCAGAGGCAGTATAAAAATAAATTATTATTATTATTATTATTATTATTATTATTATTATTATTATTATTATT
>NC_056522.1:3578954-3628814 GCF_019175285.1 Sceloporus undulatus | reverse complement strand
TGTGATTAGGTTTTCAGACCAAACAGGAAGGAAGGAGATATGATGACTGAGGGGTTATTCAGAGATGGTGGCTGCATCCACACTGCAGAAATAACCAAGTTTGACACTGCTTTAACTGCCCTGGCTCAATGCTATGGAATTCTGGGAATTGTAGTTTGTTATGGCCCCAGAGTGGAGCAGGGTTTTGTTATTCACAGGCATTTTGAATGTATCTTGTTAAGTTTGGGGGGGGGGGGTGATGGGGGTTGCCAAAGACCCACTTAACCTGGGATAATCAATCTCAGGTACGGTATAAACTCATGTATAAGTCTAGACATCTTAGTCAAAAAATTGACCCAACTTTATTGATTTGTCCACCAGTCAATGTAAGTACTGTACTTTAACTCTTATTTTAAAAGCAAGCATCCCTTGGTGAAATGCAAGCGCATAATCTGTCCTGAAAGCACTGACCATCCTCTACTGTCTACTCTCTCATCCATCATCCAGCCTTTAGTAGCCTTTAGTGTGAGCACAGCGATGCTGGCTGGAATTTTGTAACTTATTTGGCATTGCTTTCCTTTGCTTCATCCTTTAGATCTTTTGTTACATGACTCTAGGTTTTACCCTCGACTTGTCCATGGGTCATATCAAAATCCACAATTCTGGACGATTTCTCTTGTCAGCTGTGTGAATAACTGATGCAAATAGAACTGGGATAAACCCAGATAAAACTTTGCATGCCTTGAATGTGTTTCGAATCCATCCGCATCATCAAATGGATGTGTGTTTTTAACTGATGCGTTCTAACTGATGTTGTTTATATGTTCGTAGCTGTCGTTCCCTATTATCAAATGCATCTTCATTCAGGTGCCGACATGTATGAGCCACAGAACTTGCAGAGATGTGGTTCCGATAAAAAATAAAATAGTGTGAGCAATGAAAGAGGAATGTGTGAGTGAGATTATTCACAAAGGCCTGTTACAGACAGCCAAAATAAAGCTGCTTCGAGTCACAGTGGAGGTATGGTTTTTCAAAGATGCATGCGTCCTAAGAGTCCAGAAGCCACACTAAAGCCACGCTCCAGTCCTTAGAGCTGAAGCATGGCTTTGGTGTGACTTCTAGACTCTTAGGACGCATGCATCATTGAAACACCATACCTCCACTGTGACTCGAAGCAGCTTTATTTTGGCTGTCTGTAACAGGCCATAGTTGCGCCAAAAAAAGTCTGAATGACCCCTGGGAGCATGAAAAGCAGATTGAGAACACTTGGCTAAAAATGATAGCAGCATACATAGATTACAGATATAGCTGATATGAAAAGAGTCAAGGGAGAAGGAGCAAATTACCAAAGAAGATTAGCTACAAGTAGCCAGAATTTATAAGAAGAAGGTCAGGAATGCTAAAGCTCAAAATGGGTTCAGGCTTGCAAGGAAGAAGGTTTGAAAAATGATTGTTTGGCAGAAGAGAAAGAACGAGGAAACTGTAGCTTCAGTGTGTGGAGAAGACGGGAAATGGCTAATGGCTCTTCTCTCTGGAGGAAAGCAGAGCTTACCTGAGTGAAAAGCAAATAGATGATAGAGTGAGAGAACTTCAGTCCAAATAGCTAAAGTGGTGGTATGGGAACACTTGGTTACTTCCATTGAATTCACATCTCCAGGGCCAGATAAATGGCATCCAAGAGTAGAAAAGGAACTTGCAAATGCAATCTCAAGCCTCCGTCTATAAGAGCTGAGAATTCCTGGAAGCCATGCCAGGTCTCTATACAACCGAGGCAGAGAAATGTGGTTCTCCTCTTTAACAGAAAGGAGAGAGAAAGCAAGAAACCTGTTAAGCTGGAAGTTAGCACTGGAATTTAAAGTTGTTTTTTTTAATATATTTGTATTAATGAATAAACACACTATTAACTAACAATAATAATTAGTTAAACTACATCCACATATTAAAAGAAAAAGAAAAGAGAGGGCAAATACTGGGAAACATTGTAGAACAGATAATTAAAGAGCCAGTCTGCAAGTAGCAGAATCGTAGAGCTGGAAGGGGCCTCAAGGGCCATCAAGGCTCCCCCCATTTGTCCATGCAGGAAGACACAGTCCAAGCCCTCCCTGTGGCAGATGGCCATCCAGCCTCTGTTTAAAAACTTCCAAAGGAGACTCCATCATCCTCCAAGGCAGCATCTTCAACTGGCCAACAGCTTCTACTGTCAGGAGGTTCCTACTAATGTTGAGGTGGAATGTCTTTTCCTGGAACTTGCATCCATAGTTCTCTGTCTTAGTCTCTGGAGCAGCAGAAAACAAGCTTGCTCCCTTCTCAATATGACATCCCTTCAAATATTTAAACAGGGCTATTGTATCACCTCTTAACCTTGTCTTCTCCACGCTAAACATCCCCAGCTCTCTAAGTCTCTCCTCATAGGGCTTCATGGTTTCCATAGAACCATAGAGTTGGAAGAGACCGTAAGGCCCATCCAATCCAACCCCTGCCATGCAGGAACTCACAGTCAATGCGCCCCCGACAGATGGCCATCCGTTTAAAGACCTCCAAAGAAGGAGACTCCACCACCCTCCAAGGGAATGTGTTCCACGGTCAAACAGCTCTCACTGTCAGGTGGTTCTTCCCAATGTTGAGGTGGAATCTCTTTTCCTGTATCTTAAATCCATCGCTCTGTGTTCTAGTCTCTGGAGCAGCAGAAAACAAGCTTGCTCCATCCTGAATACGACACTCTTTCAATTATTAAAACATGGCCATCATATCACCTCTTAACCTCCTCTTCTCCAGGATAAACACCCCCAGCTTCTTAAGTCTCTCTTCGTAAGGCTTCATGGTTTCCAGACCCTTCACCATTTTAGTCGGCTTCCTTTGGACACACTCCACTTTCTCAACCTCCTTTTTAATTGTGGTGCCCAGAACTGGACACAGTATTCCAGGTTGGCCTGACCAGAGCAGAATAGAGTGGCACTATTACTTCGCTTGATCTAGACACTATATGTCTGTTGATGCAGCCCAGAATCACATTGGGGTTTTTAGCTGCTACATCACACTGTTGACTCATTAGAGCTCTCAGATCTTCAAGAGAGGCCTCCCTCTGTGTTCCACTGTGTTCTTCAGCTTTGTTTAATGGGAACGAGGGAGGAGACTTTCTCAGTGGCTGCTCTCAGATTTTGCAAGCCCCTGGCTAGGGAGGCCAGGATGGTTGTATCCTTGCTTTCCTTCTACTAGGAAGCTAGAATGTTCTTGTGTCATCAAAGTTTTATAAACTGACAAGGATGGGCTTCTCCTGGGGCGCTGTGCTTTTTTCCCCTTTTTAAATAATGCCTAAATATTCTAAAGACACCAGATCTTGTCTGGTTTTGGAAGCTAAGCAGGGTCAGCCCTGGTTAGTATTTGGATGGGAGACTCCCAAGGAATCCCAGGTGCTGGATGGTCTGTTTCAAAGAAAGGGACTGGCAAAACCAGCTGTTGCTATTCCTTGCCTAAGAAAACCCTGTGAAATTTGTGGGGTCACCATAAGTCAACAGATGGCTTGACAACACACAGGCTTTTAATAAATTTTAATGGTTTTAACTTTACAAATGTTTTAAGTGTTTTTAAAAAATCACTTATATTTATGCCTTTTGTTGGTATAGGTTTTAATCAGCCACCTTGAGTCCCATTTTTGGAAAAAAGGGGGGACATATGAATGGCTAAAACAACTCAAAATAAATAGATAAACACTAAGAAAAGACTGTTGTTTTTACTAAGAGCCCACATGGGTTTCTCAAAAACAAATCATGCCAGGCTAATCTCTGTCTCTCTTGTGAGGCTAGGTAGATCAGGGGAGTGCTTTGGATGTCGTGTGTCTTGATGTCAGTAAATCCTTCATCGAGATCTACAGAAAAGCTGGAGAAATGTGGACTCGGTGCTTCTCCCATTAAGTGGACTTTAGCCTAATGAGTGTTCATCAGTGGCTCCTCATTTGGTGACCAGATGTCCCCCTTTCCCAGGACATGTCCTACATTTCAATCTTCTGTCCAGGAGGCATTTCAAAACGTTTTCCACTTTGAACATGACTAAGAAGCATGAGTTTATATTTATAGTAGTATTTTTAGCTTTTATTTTGTAATATCCTGCACTTTTTGTGAATGTCCTACATTTTGCAGTGCCTTGTCCTCCTTTGCAGTTATGACACCTGGTCACCCTGCTTCCGCATCATTATGTATCCAAGATCTTTCCTGGGTCTGGCGTTAATTTATATTTTTGGGTTGGATGAAGGAAGAGGATGCTCATCAAATCTGCTGTTGATACCAAAGATATTTAGTCTAGCAAAGAGGGGATAGAGGGGCAGTATGATAGTCGTCCTTAAATATTGGAAGGATTGTCACATAGAAGATGGTGCGAGCTTGTTTTTGATTTCTACAGGAGACAGGACCTGAACAATGAATTCAAATGACAAGGAGATTCCAATTAGAGACCAGGAAAAACTCCCTGATGATAAACTCGATGAGAGTGGAATGGGTTCCCTCTAAAGGTGATAGACTCTGTTTGTTGGAAACTTTTAAACAAAGGTTGGATGATCATTTCTCAGGGATGCATTATCTGTGCATTGCAGTGGGATGGAGTTGCACTTTTCAGGGCTTAAATTTTGCAAAATGTAACCCAATTTAGCATCCAGACTGTATTGTTCAGACCAAAAAGATCCATTTTCCATTTGGTTTGTTGGACCGTTGTTCTCTGTCGCAGCCTACTTTGCAGGGTTGTTGCAAAGATGGAATTTCCCCAAGCTGCTTGGATGAAAGTAGAGTAGAAATGTGAATGAATGAATGATTTGTTGTTTGTTGTCATGTGCCTTCAAGTCATTTCTGACTTAAAAACCTGTCATAGGGTTTTCTTGGCAAGATTTCTTCAGAGGAAGTTTGTCATTGCTATCCTCTGAGGCTGAGAGAGTGTGACTTACCTGAGGTCACCCAGTGGACCAGTCAAGGCTGAGCTGGAAATCGAACCCTGGTCTCCAGAGTCATAGTCCAATGCTCAAAGCACTATGCCAGGCATACAATATTGTACATGCATACAGTACAAATAACAATACTGTGACATTTATTTTTCTGATGCATAGTAGACCTTTCCAGATGTGTGTGTAGATATAGGTATTAATGCTATCAATTTATTAAAGCAATTTAATAATATTTTTTGGATTACAGCTCCCAGAAAGTGGTAGTCTATGAAGGCATCTTTAGTATGCTCTTCCCTCTGGTTTGTCTGAATGAGTGATAAGTATATAAAATAAAGATGCAGAAGTTGCTACCACAGACCTTCCGATTCCTTAAAGAGCCTCTGAAGTGGAAGGGCATTTGAAAACGTTATAGACCAGCTATTGAGATCATTTCTGTGTGTTCCCTTACAGCAGTGCTTCTCAATTATTTTCTGTCATGCCCCCCCTAGGAAGAAGAAAACATTTCGCGCCCCCCGCGCGACTGTAAATAGTATCATTTGTCAATAAAATTGTTATAAGTACACCTCTGCATAACAGAGCCTCGCGCCCCCCTTTACGGAGCCTCGCGCCCCCCCTGGGGGGCCCACCCCACTATTTGAGAAAGGCTGCCTTACAGTCAAGAAGGGTTGTTGTTGTTGCTCTCTGGTTCAGCCTACTTTATAGGGTTGTAGAAAAGACAGAATTGCCCCAAGCTGCTTCGATGAAAGTAGGGTACAAATGTATGTATGGAAATGAATGAATGATGGAATAAAAACAATTGGTGGTTGTGTGCCTCCAAGTCATTTCTGGTGACCCTAAGACAAACTTATCACAGGACTTTCTTGGCAAGATTTGTTCAGAAGAGGTTTGCCATTGCCTTCCCCTGAGGCTGAGAGTGTGTGACTTGCCTAAGGTCACCCAGCGGGGTTTTATGGCTCTGCCAGCATTCGAACCCTGGTTTCCAGAGTCATAGTCCAACATCCAAACCCTGGTTTTCTTGGTGAATTGCCACACAGTCAACAACAACACAAAGTCCAGTCCATTCAGAGTTACTCCGCCCATCACTAAGCCCATTCTACTTATTGTCAACATATGGATTACGATCAGTAGGTTAAGTGTGTGCCTTAACTAAAACCTTGACCAAGCAGTGCTTCCTCCAATTTTTCCTTAATCATATTGGCATAATAAATCATTAATAAAGTAGGTCTGCATCTGTGTGAGATTCCATCTTAACATTTTGGCAGGGTTAAACCTAGATTAGTGCAATCTGAGAAGCCAGTCTAATGCCCTTAGTTAAGATGATATAAACGTTACAGTATGTTCATCTTTCTTAAACATTATCAAATTGTGCCAGTGGCCTTACAGCTGCCCTCGCGGCCCAACAAAGTCTTGCTTTTTCATCAGGATTTATGGGGAGTGAGGACAGACTTTTAATCAAAAATGTTTGCCATGGTCAAGAGATGTCAGCTAATATATATAAGAGAGCTTGTGGTGTAGTGGTTTGAACATTTGATTACAACTCTGGAGACTGGGGTTCGAAACCTGGCTTGGCCATGTAATCCCACTCGGTGACCTTGGTCAAGCCATACTCTCTCAGCCTCAGAAGAAGGCAATGGATGGGCATAAGCCAGAAATGACTTGAAGGCATGTAACAACTAATATATATATATATATATATATATATATATAGGCAAGCTTTTCCTTTGTTTCCTGTGAGTAATAAAGCCTACTCATTTGCAGGGGGGTCAAGCAAGTGGTACCAAGGTTCCTCTGCAGAGGATGTGCTCTACCATCCCTACTGTACTGTAGTTATTTTGGAATCATCCTTGTGACTCATTTACAATGACATTTGCTAGCTGAGCAGTATTTGTGGATGGCATTTGCCGACAGAGCTGTGCAGTCACATCCGGTTAGATCAGGGGTAGGCAACCTTTTTGAGCCAGGGGCCGGGTTGCTGTCCCTCAGACAACTGGGGGGCCGAAGCCAAAAAATAAATAATTAAATAATTTTAAAAAGATTAAATAAATAAACCGGGACAAATGTAGGACAAAATTTTCAAATGGAGGGCACTATTTAAATAAAAAATGGAGGACACGCGAAAAAATTTGCTGATTTTTAAAAAACTGTTAAGGTAAATGCATGTTTCTGAGGCTTCTATAGACAATTGCCCCACCATGCCCCTCGCGCGAGACGCCAAAGGCCCCAGCAGCAATTGGTGGCAGGACCAGGCTGGGGCTGGTCCCAAGGCCTCGCTGGGCCGCATCCGGCCCGTGGGCCGCAGGTTGCCTACCCCGGGTTAGATTAAAAAGAACCAGTTCTCTTCTCTCGTGTCTCGTATTGTTTACTGAACCTAAAGATGCATTCAATGTGTCTTTAGAAAAAGGAAGGACCAGGAAAAAAACCCAAGTGGGATTGCATTCTAATTGATTTCAGCAGCTGAGTTTAGGCATCTCACAAAACCACAGTTTGGGATAACTGAATGCAGAGAAATCTTGTAGCACCTTTGAGACTAACTGAAAGGAAGAAGTTGGCAGCATGAGCTTTTGTAGGCATGTAGTAATATCCAAACCAGAGTTGCAGCATCAAAATATACTGGCAAACTATGACGTAGGATGTGAAGTTGAAGGCTTTCACAGCCAGCATCCATAGTTTTTTTGTGGGTTTTCCGGCCTATGTGGCCATGTTCTAGAAGAGTGTTTTGCTAGCATCTGTGGCTGGCATCTTCAGATGGAAGTGAGTGGGCTATATATATACTGTGTGACCCTGGGTTGGGAGGAGTGATTTCCATGTTAATTGGTGTATTGTTCTGTTGAGTGGCAAGGCTTCCAGGTGGGAGAATGTACAAAGAGGATTTGTCATTTCTGCTAAAGAGCTCTATTGTATCACCATTGTACAAATCCCAGGATTCCTTAGGATGTAGCCATGGCAGCCAATGTGCTATAATAACTATATACAGTGGTACCCCGGGATACGAAAGCACCGCCTTACGAAATTTCCGGGTTACGAAAAAAATCAATAGGAAAAAACTGTTCCGGGTTACGAAGGTTATTTCGGGTTACGAAAATTTTTTTGGTACTTTTCGGCGCTATTTCGCACGAAATCGCGGCTTTTCCCCATTAGCGCCTATGGCTTTTTTGGCTTACGAAGGATTTCGGGTTACGAACGCGGCGGCGGAACGAATTATTTTCGTAACCCGGGGTACCACTGTAATGTAAAAGGAACCATAATGAACATCTGATGGTGTATTTTGCCTCTCTGTGTTGGAAGGTTGGCCTGTGTTTTGTTTCCACTCCTTTGTAAGTGTGCCCAGGTAACCATCTCTACTCTGTATCAGTGAAAGTTACTTTCCCTTTTGTTACAACCTCCCTCTCAATCAGGAGAGCCATAAAGCAATAACAAAAGCCATAAAGCAAACACTGGTGAGTGTTTGAACAGTTGCTTAATAGCCTTGTTGAGTTCTTCAGACGCAATTTAGGATATAGCCTCACCTCTACCTGTTTCTAAAGATTTTCACCCATAAAAATGTCAGCTAATGCTGACGGATGACAAACAGGTGTTTGTGGGTTTTGGGGGGGTGGAGAAACTAAAAGAAAACTTAGCACATTATGCACACAGACCTATGTGCTGGGATTGCTGATCTCCCCATTGAAGATCTTGGCAAACTAAGATGTGTTGCTCTGTAATGTGTGAAACAGCACTCAAAAAGCTGATTCTTTCTTTCGAATGTAGGCCAAGGATTTCTTCCTCTGTGATCTGCATGCTCTATTTCCATCTGTCATCTTCGCTTCCTCCCAGATGCTCCAACTCACATTGGAGGCTGAGATGGAGCACCCAGTTGCCTTCCCAGCTCTCTGGCTTGTTTCACAAAAGTATTTATTTGATCATAAGATTTGAACTTTGGATCATCATTGGAGCCTATAGAGATCTCTGAAGATGCCAGCCACAGATGCTGGCAAAACGTCAGAAAGAAACTCTGCTAGAACATGGCCACATAGCCCGAAAGACCCACAAAAAACTACGGATGCCGGCCATGAAAGCCTTCAACTTTACTTTGGAGCTTATGTTTCTTCACTTTTTCCAATACCCTCCTCCTCCTCCTCCTCCTCATCATCATCATCATCATCATCTCCTCTTCCTCTTTGTCCTTCTCTTCTTCTTCCTGCTTCTCCTCCTTCACTTTCCTCTATTTCCTCTTCCATATTTATCTCCACTTCCATCATTTTGTCTTCTCACTCCTCCTCCTCCTCCATTTTATCTTCTTTCCTCTCCTTTTCCATCTTCTCTATTTTTCTCTTCGCCTCTTCCTCTTTCTTGATCTTCCCCTCCATTTTGATCACCTCCTCCTCCGTTTTACCTTCCTTCTGTTCTCCTCCTCATCTTCTTCCTCTTCCTCCATTATTTTTCTTCTCTTCTTTCATCTTCTTCTCTGTTTTGATCACCTCCTCCTCCTCCTTATTTTATCTTATTTTTCCCCCTCTTCCTCCATCTCCTTCATGTTCTCCATTATCATCTCCTCCTCTTCCTCCACTTTATTTGCATCCTGCTTTTTCAGTTCCATTTTGTACATCTGGTATGAACATTGTAACAGTTCCCAACAAAGTAGCTGTGTTCTGAGGTTCAATGAACAACGAGAGGATTTATTGACCTCAAATGTATGTGAATCAATGTCTGGTTCATACATAACAATTGTAGAGACAAGTGGGTACGCACAAAGACATATGCATATGTAGACTGATATACAAACAACTACAGTCAGTCCTTTGGGTTCACAGATTCAACTATCCATGGCTGCAATATACTTGACTATAAGTCAACCTCATGTATAGGTCAAGGGCAGGTTTTGGAGCCAAAATTATGGATTTTGATGTAACCTGTGGATAGGTCAAGGGTAATACTTAGCAACATGTGTACTAAGGATCTAGCAAAGGATGTTGTAAAGGATGAAGCAAAGGAAAATGATGCTAAACATCTTTACATTTTTTGACAGGTGTAACCATTTGTATTCATCCTAAAAGTTGGATGGATGAGATTGTAAAGGGGGCTCTTTCAGGTGCTCTGAGAAGAGTTTAAGCTCTCACCGTTCACCAGGGCATGGTTCCCTTTTTGATAAGAGTTAAAGTATAGTACTTACACTGACCCATGGATGGGTTGATCTAGGTTTTTTGAGTCAATTTTTTGACTAAAATTTCTAAACTTATGCATGGGTATATACAGTAAATATTTATGTATCTCCCCTAAAACAAACCTTGATTTTACCATTTTATATAAGGGTCACCATTTTACTATGCCACTGTATTTAATGGGATTTCCACAGATGTTGGTATCCAGAGTGGAGTGGTCCTGAAACGAAACCCCAGCAGATACCAAGGGGCCACTGCATCTTGTTTGCAGTGCGAGACAAAAGACCCCGTGTAAGTCACATTTCATTTCAGAAATGTAGAAAAATTAATTTGATTTCATAATTAAAATAGAAATTTCTTTTCATGACCCTTGAGATTATATATGGGGACAGAGTTGTCAGAGGTGTATTTCTCATATTGGGGATTAACAAAAGAGGCATTAATATTTTTCTTATACAGTTTTAGTATTTGCAGCAAAGCCTTGAAATGACTACTGTGACTTGTGAATCTGACATGATTCATTCTGTGTCATCTCCTGCAGGAGGAAGAATGGCATTTGCACCTCCTAAAAACCTGGAGGGCCCCAAGATGCAAACCAAGATGAGCATGTGGACACCGCTGAACCACCAGCTTATGAATGATAAAGTGAGTATGCCATAGCTCAGGGGTGGACAAAGTGCTACCCATGGGCCACATGTGGCCTACCAGGACCCCTTGGGTCAAAAAAGAGCTTTGTTCCAGAATGCTTTCTAATGCTCTCGAGGGGATGTGGAGGGCTTTTCCACTTTGTTTAGAGCTCCTGCTGTACTCCTCGGGAGTAAGTAAAATTTTGATTTCCCCTCCCCCAAAAGAATTGCAAAAATTTTCAAATCCATTTTTTGGCCCTGAAAGGCCCTAAAATGCCCTCTGGGGAGTGTTCAGGAATATTTCCATCACATTTTGCACCCTCCTCAGCCAGTTAAGGTCAAGGGAGGCCTTTTTTTTTTGATACAGAAAGTGAATAAGGAGATGACTTCTGCTCACTTCTTTTTATTTGAGAAGACCCTTCTTGGGCCTAAAATGGTCTAAGAGGGCCTCCAAAACTTGGTGGAAATGCTGCCATATCCTCTAGAGAGCATTTTGTTGTACATTATTTTTGAGGTCTGTGTGTATCGGAAATGAGGCCCTTCACGGTCTCCTGGGGAGGTCTATGTGCCCTTCTACCCTTCCATAGTTGCTCACTCCTGCCATAGCTGAATAAATCATGCAACGTTTCCTCATCTTGCCTTCTTAGCTCAACAAATATGAGTTTCTCCAGTATGCCATACACATTGGTGCAGATAGCCTCTTCAGTATCCTCCTCCTGAGGACAATAACCTAGTATAACCTGATATATGGCTTTCATAGACATCTATACCATTCCAGGAAGCAGGGAGTACAGAATACAATGAATGCAATTCTAAGAGTTTCTGAATGGAGACTACTCATCTTGGGGGTGAACTGCATGGAGTGGGGGAAACACACGGGGCACTGTTTGCCAGGCTCTTCATCCACCAATACAAGGCAGCCCACTCTCTTGTCCATTGTCTGATGCCTCTAAAAACTACCATTCCCAGGATTCTGTAGGATGGAACCATGGCAGTTAAAGTGGGGCCAAATGACATTACTTCTACAGTGCAGTTGCAACCTGACGCAGAGAGAATGTGACTAACCCAAGGTCACCAGTGGGCTTCCATGGCAAACCAGAGATTCAAACCTTGGTCTCTTGGAGTCCTATCTTCTTTGTGACAATGATGTGTGTGTGTTCAGTGGTTACTGCTTTTCTGTTGGATATAATGTTATTAATTGCCATCAAATTGTTTTCATGTTGTGACAGCCCTCTTAATGGCAGACCTTCAAGTCCCCCTGCCATCAACAGCCTTAGCCAAGTCTTTCAAAGTCAGGGCTTCCTTGCTGGAGACAATTTACCTGTGTTGTGGTCATCCTCTTTTCTGACTGGATGTATTACAACACGTTAATTTTATATTAGAAACATCTTTGGCATTGGTGTGCGCGCATGTTTAAAATTATATTCCTGCATTGGGAGATCTGAGCGTCAACGTAGTTGGATCCAGCGTTCTTTTACTTTTGCGAAACAATCAGTAATCCCAGGTTGAGACGATAAAACATTCACCATCTATTGTTCAATGGCCAGAAGATCTTACTACTTTGGCTACACACTAATGTATATTTTAAGTACAGGTGCCAACGTCAAGAAAATGTATTTTTGCAAATGTTGTCATTGTTGTGTGACTTCAAGTCATGTCTGACTTATGGTGACCCTACCACAGGGTTTTCTTGTCTTTGCCTCCCTTGAAGGCTGAGAGAGTGTGCCTTGCCCAGGACAACACAGGGCTGATCAGGGATTGTCTCTAGACCATAATTCAATGCTCACACCACTACACCACACTGGCTCTCTTTTTGCAAACATGGTGAGTTTATACTAACGTACTTGTCTAGCCCTTGTTCATATCCTAAGAATTCTCCCTTCTAATTCTTTCCTGTCCTTTTTTATTCTCCCCTTTTCTCTTTCTTTTCAATCCCACATTATATATCCAATTAAATTACTGTATTTAAAGAAATGATGAAAAGAAACTTTGGGGTGGTTATATCAGGATCTGATGTTTTCATAAGAGATCAACAAACGACACACTTTTGTTTCTAATCGAGCGTGTCACAACCCAGGTGGCTGTACAAGAGCTCGGAAAGCAAACATTGTCTGTTTCTGGGATCAAAGCTTATGCGGTTCACTTTGGGGGGAAATGCAAATATCATTACAACTCTCCCCCTTCAAGTTACTTCCGTGGGTCATTTGTTATTTCCTTGTAACAAAAACATTCCTCTCCCACAAGACAATTGTGGGGAAACAGTTTCAAATACAGATATGGGAGCAGAAGGCAAGGAAAATGAAGTCAACCAAAAATCATAGAGCTGGTAGGTACTCCCATGGAATTGAATCCAACCACCCAGCCCCTCAGTCAGAATATCCCTAGAATTTTTGAAGCCTGTTTTTGAAAACCTCCAGAGAAGGAGACCCCACCATTTCTGGGAAACTGGTACCATTGAAGCTCCTACTGCCAAGAAGTTTCTTCTGATATTCAATTGAAATCCACTCTTGTAGCTTGAAATCATCAGACCTGGTCCTACTCTCTGGGGCAGCAGAGAACACATTTATGCCCTTCCCACTGTTTTTGTTGTGGCTAACCTTTGTTGTTGTTAACTGCCATCAGACCAACTTCAATGTATGGTGACCCTATGAGTAAGAGACCTCCAAGGCACCCTATGATCAACAGCCCTGCTCTGGTCATGGAGCCTCAGGGCCATGGCTTCCTTGAATGAGTCTACCCATCTGGCATTGCTCTTCCTCTCTTTCTGCTGCCTTCTACCTTTCCAAGCATTATTGTCTTTTCTAGAGAGTCATGCGTTCTCATGATCTGGCCAAAATACGACAGCCTCAGTTCCGTCATCTTGGCTTCTAGGAAGATTTGAATTTGTTTTTATTTATTGGTCTTTTTTTAGCAGACCAAAGAATTATCCAGCACCATTATCTCAAATAAGTTTATCTTCTTAATGTTCAAACCTGCCTTTCCGCTTTCTTCCTTGACTTTCTTCAGTAATTGTTCAAGACATGTGCTATTTTCTGCTAGTAGCAAGGTGTCATCTACATATCTTAATTACCGTATTCTGGTGTATAAGGCGACCCCCAACTTTTCCAGTTAAAATATAGAGTTTGGGATATACTCGCGGTATAAGACTACCCCTCTTCCAACACTTACCAAATAATTTTTTTTAAAAACACCAAATTTGAGTTCAATATGGTAATTTTAATTCAAATGCTTATGACATGCAGGTGCTTAGCAGGAAAACATGTTGTATACAAGGCCTGCTTGGACTGGTCAGCTCTCCCTGTCTCCAAGACTATCAGAGCGGTAGCTGCTTTCATACGATGGCCGTTTTTGAGCTCCCCCCACCATATGTAGCGACTGCAGATTCTCCAGTCCGGTTCTCCTGCCCTATAAGACAACACCCGGTGTATAAGACGACCCCCAACTTTTGAGAAGATTTTTCTGGGTTAAAAAGTAGTCTTATACGCCAGAAAATACAGTAATTCGTTTTTCTTCCTCTGGTTTACATGCCTCCTTCCTCTGAGTCTAGTCTTGCTTGAAAGGCTAATCTACCGTGGGAGTTTCTTGACAACAGTATTTGCAAAAATACATTTTTTTAATGTTGGCGTCAGTCTCATCTGGCAGGTCTGTTGTGTTATTGTTGTCGTTATGTGCCTTCAAGTCGACCCTAAGGTGAACCTATCATAGGGTTTTCTGGAGCTGAGAGTGTGTGACTTACCCAAGCTGGGCTTCCATGGCCAAGGAGGGATTCAAACCCTCGTCTCCAGAGTCATAGTCCAAGGCCTATCCAAATGTTTTTAAATTATGAGTTTTTAAATTATGAATTGGTTGTTTTTAATATGTTTTCTTTTAAAACTGAAATTATGCTGTTTTAACTGATTTTGTTTTTTTTTAATTGGTGTTTATATTTTTTACTGTGTTACATGTCTATTATTTTAGAGATATTTTAATCATGTAACATTGTTGTTTTATATTGTACACCGCTTGGCAGGTTTTTATTCTCCCCCCTCCCCCCCTTATTTGACTCTTACTATGTAAAGTGCTGTGCAAACTTTACACCGCTCTATAAATAAGTGTTAATAATAATAGTAATAATAATAATATTCTTTGCTGTAGTTTAATCTGTTGTTCCCTGCCTTGATCCATAAGGAGAGGTGGGTATGAAATTGTTGTTGTTGTTGTTGTTGTTCTAAGTAATCTTTAACAGCTTGTTGAGTAATTCTTTGTTTAGTCCTCTTTTGTAAAAAAACCTACTTACTAAATTGTTTTTTTTAAAGGTATTTGAAGAGAGAAGAAACTTATTGGGGAAATGGGTAATAAGCCTTTTCTTTCTTAATTGCCTTTTTTCTTAATCTTTCTTAATTGTACTTTAACTGAAGTGCTTAAGGGCTGCAGCACTTTATTCAGACCAGGCTGTGCTGGCAAATGTAAGCTCATTACAAAATGCTCACACTTAGTCTGTTTATATGGCAGGTTAGCTTCTGGAAGATTACGGTTAAAAGTAATGCTTCTGTTTGCGGAAAAATTATTCTACATATATCAAACATGTGCCCCCAAAATTTTAAAGAAGCAAAAGTTGTTGTTTTGCACTAGAACTGGTTCCAATTCCAAGCCATCCTAAGATTTTGACACACCTTCCAGCTATAAATTAGAATCATAGAATCCTAGAGTTGGAAGAGACTGCAAGGGCCATCCAGTCCAACCCCATTCTGCCATGCAGGAAATCTAAATCAAAGCATCCCTGATATACAATCTTAAAAAGATATAGCAGGCAGTCTATAGTGGAGGAAAGCTTCACAGATCTTTAGCTGATGGATTCCAGCATCTCTTTGTAGCAAGTGATAGAACTGGGCTGTATAAACAAGAAATTCTACTTAGACCATTCCAGGGCCTACACTGAATTTCCATTTATTATCTAATGAACTAAATAGCTGCATTTTACTGACAGCTGCAGTTTGTATTAAGGAAGTTGCTAATGTTGAACTTCCAATAATACGATTTCCTTTATTTCTAGAAAAACCACAATGGTCATCAGAGCCATGCCTACTTGAAAAGAAAATTAGGGTGATTAGTGAGAAGACAAAATTTGATTAACATAACAAATTATTTCAGATGGAGACAACAAAATCAGATTGCAAAGAGATTCCACTAAACATTGGGAAGAACTTCCCAACTGTAAGAGCTATTTGACAGTGGAAGACATTCCCTCGCCTCCTCCTTCAGAGGTTTTTAAACAGAGGCTGGATGGCCATCTGTTTTTCAGGCTATGAGGCTGTGTACTAGAAGAGTTTTTTCCTGACATTTTGCCAGGAAAAATCATCTAGAACACAACCTCATAGCCTGAAAAACCCACAAAAAACTATGGATGCCAGCCATGAAAGCCTTCAACTTCACCTAGTGGTATTATTTTTGTTTACAAAATGCTTTGGGTCAGAGAAATCACATCTCTTAGGGCTTGCTTCAAGTGTCCACATCTTGTCTGTCTCCATCTCTTTGTCCCCAGTTTGACAAGTGGACAGATGTTCAGAGGCGGGGAATCCTGAGGGACTTCTTAGAGCGCTGCTCCCTCTCGCAGCTGAAGTTCTGCTTCAGGCACCTGCAGGACCGAGTGCCGGTTGAAGCTCTGGATTTTACCACCAAGCTTCCCAGGGTGTTGTCCCTGTACATCTTTTCCTTCTTGGACCCCTGGAGCCTCTCCCGATGTGCCCAGGTAAAGCTCAGGCTGTCGCCAGAGATGGTGATGCAACAGAGCTACATCAAGGGTGCATCTAAATATGCTGAAGGCAACAGATCCTGTTTGATATTTAAAGCTAAGCAAAGTCAGGCCTGCTTAGTACTTTGATGGGAAACTATGAAGGAATAGTAGGGGTTGCAGGTTATATTTCAGATGAACACAATGGCAACTTAATCGGAAATTCATAGGGTGACCATAAGTTGACAGTCAACATGAAGGCACAAACAGACATACACACACATCAGGGATGACCAGCTTGTTGTTCAAGGGCAGCATGCCCTCTTCAACTTAAAGTGTCAGGTTCATAGTTCTTGCCATGCTTGCTAGTCATATATATTGTTTATGTTTCAAAGTACCAGATAATGGGATATGTTAAACAGTTGGTGATGCAGGGTGGAGAGATGGTTTATCATTTGAATTGCTAACTGCTTTGAATGTACTGTGAAACTGAAAATGCTTTAGCCCTGACAACATTGTTATGTTGTGATCAATGCAGTTATCTGAAGAAAACTTTCTGACGTTGCTGAGGCTTGTGTTTTTGAACTGCAGTTAGCAAGTACATGCTCTAAACTCTGAGTCTTATTGCATTACAAAATAAATCCGACACACCTGACAATTTGTTCAGAGCTTGCCATTTCCTTCCCCGGAGTTTGGCTTGCCCAAGGTCAGCAGTGGGCTTCCATGGCCAAGCTGGGATTCAGGAGTCCTGATCCAACACTGAAGCCATACACCACATGGGCTCTCTCTTGATGCTAGGCTAGACAAAAGGAAACAGGTCAAAGTAAACATTAAACATTCATTGTTCTTGCCAACCCTGTTAAAGGATGTATAGTATTCTGAACATTGTGAAGCAATGTTTGTGCTTGGATTATGTGTCCCACCTGTTTCTCTGGTTGTGTCCCTTGACTGTTGCCTTTGGCTTTCACAGGTAAGCTGGCACTGGAAATTCTTGACGGAGCTGGATCAGATCTGGATGCCAAAATGTCTGCGTTTTGGATGGTATGTCAACTTCTCTCCCACCCCCTTTGAGCAAGGGATCTGGAAGAGAAACTACATCGAAAAGGTGGAAGAGCTCCAGGTAGTCCGACATAAGGTACCCCCATTACTTTGAGTGAAAAAACTGTAACCTTTTTTAGTGTTTGTGTGCTTTCATGTGTGTGCTTTCCATGTGCAAGGATTATCAACTCTTTTTTTTTTACATAATAAATACTTGGTCTTGTAAACTCTTTTACCTGAAGTGGAACAAGACTGTCACTTGCAAGTCTGGAGAGCTATTCTTGGTCCTTATAACAGAACTTGGAATCGTCCTGGGAAGCTGATTTGCTAGGGATTCTGGGAAAGGGGTGGCAAAAGTGTGGGCTGTAGACTACATGTGGCTCTCAGACCACATTTTTGTGGCCTGATGGCCTGTGACAGCTCTCTGAATCCCTTCCTTTTTAAAAAAACTTCTTTTATTTCCAGCTGATTTTTTTTCACAGCAAATCATCCCCAAAGCCCCCAAATGCACAAAACATGCAAAAGAACCCTCCCAATGCCCCTGAACTCTCCACTTCCCTGAAATGGCCCCACTGTCTTCAGTTTTCTCTCCAAACTGGTGAATAGTCTGAGTGGCATTTTGGAGGAGATATGGAGGTAGGTTGGCACACTGTGAGGTACAAGTCAGAGGCTGGAAGCTCAGACTCTGACCACCAAGCCACCTCTTCTAGACAGTCAGGGACAAAACACAGAATTGGTCTGTGAAACCAAAGATGAACAGTGGGCCCTTGATATCTGATGGGATTTGGTTCCAGGACCTCACCCCCACCTCCACCCCACTGTGGATACCAAAATCCATGGATGCTGAAGTCCCATTATATCCAATGGGGTTGTAAAATGGTATCCCATATATAAAATGTCAAAATCATGGTTTAATTTTTGGAATTTATTTTCAAGCCATGGATGGTTGGATCCGTGGATATGGCATATGTCCAACTTTTTTGCAATTAGCCTATGTGCTACCAACAAAAGTTGTGAGATTAGATATTTATTTCTTAATGATGGGTTGCTATCCATGAATAAAGAAAATAAAAGTAATTTACCTCTTTTCTTAATTTTGTCCTGTGTAATACAATGTATTTTATCACAGCGCTTAGCCATCCTAGGACAACCAACCACATGTGGCCTAATGCACCGTATTTCACACATCACCTCCAACAATTTGGTTGTACAGTATCACAAAACATTAAAAAAATAAAAAGAGATGGACAGTGGTGCCCTCTATATGTTTCCTTCCTGATGTAAGCAGAGATGGAGTGAAAAGGGGAGTTTGGTCACACTTTTTTCCACAACATGTCTGCTGTTTGTATACCTAGATCTATTTCCCACTGTGTTTCCACATACCTCTTAATATTTCTGTTTTCTTTAGTCTGTGCATTATGGATCTTAGAAATTAAACATTTTGTTAGTAACTGTGGGACAGTACAGAGAAACTCAAATTCTGTCAGTTGTTTAGGTGGAGCTTGTGATTTTAACTAGTTTGTTGCTATGGTATTCAGTCTTGTAGTGCCTTACCACGTAGTCTTAATGTATATCAATTTCCTTTTTAGTGGCTCTAAGGGGCTTTACAGACCTCCCCTTTTTGCGCCAGATCAGGGCCTCAGCAACTTCATGCTGTGGCCCCAAGCTAGCCTTTTGAGGGCACAAAAAGAGCCGCTTTTTGCACCCTCAAAAGAGTGCCATAGTTGCGGAGGCACAGCTATATGGCACCCCTTTGGTGCTGCATCATCTGGACGCAGCGCCAGAGGCGTGCCATGATGCCACACACTGTCTGCAGTGGCACGCGACATCAGGGCGCCCTGGGGGTGGAGTCGGGCATGCATTGTCAGGATGCTGCATCCCAACTCTGCCCCCAGATTGGCCTTTCAAGCCGGTCTGTAAAGGCCCTAAGGTTTTTATTTAATGTATGTCTGGGCGTGTTGGATTTCTGTATGTACATAGTATCTAAGTTGCCTTAAGTCTTCTTGCAGAAAAATATTTTAAGGGAGGAAGGTGAAGGAGAAGTTAAGGTAACTCATTTCCTCCAACAAATGAGCAATTCCATCTTAAATGGTTTTTTAATTATATGAGGAATCTGTCTACGGCAGGTCTCTTCTATTAATGTCAGCCAATGATTGAGCCACTGGTGTACATCTTAACATACCTAGGAAACCAAGAAGAGAAGAGGTCTTTGGTCTGGAAGCACCTAGAGTTATAGAATCCTGGAATTGGGATCCCAAGGCTACCCAATACAACACCTTTCTGCCATGCAGGAATACACAATGAAAGCGCTCCTGACAGATGACCATCCAGATTCTGTTTAAAACCTTCCAAAGAAGGCGACTCCACCGCACTCCGAGACAGTATCTTCCATTGTCAAACAGTTCTTACTGTCAGGAAGGTCTTCCTAAAGTTGAGGTGGAATTTCCTTTCCTATAGTTAGAATTCATCTGACTGGTCACTAATGGAAACAGGATGGATCCTTGATCTAATCCACTATGCCTCATCTTATTAGGCAGAAGGGACATCTCAAATTGCTCACACTTGTAGCATAGAACTGTTGTCTTCACCACTTTTGGGATGGGCACTTGGATTGTCTTCTTAACCCTTTTTCTTAAGCAAATTTGTTTTCTGAATCTGCAGAAAATAGGACTTGGAGCAAAAGATTCAAACTATAGTAAAAGAGATTCCACCTCAACATTAGGAAGAATGTCCTGATAGTAAGAGCTGTTCAACAGTGGAATACTGTGCCTCGGAGGGTGGTGAAATCTTCTTCTTTAGAGGTCTTTCAAAAAAGGCTGGCTGGCCATCTGTCACAAGGAGGGCTTTTTTGGTGTATCTTGCATGGCAGAAGGGGGTTGAACTTGATGGTCCTTGAGGTCTCTTTCAACTCTATGATTCTATTATTCTTGTGTAAAAAAGGTGCCATGGTTGTGGGTCAACTGGTACAAGGGCAGCCAGTGCCTCACAGTTTCCCAGCGCTGGGGAAGCCATTATAGAAAGCTAACAGCTAATAGATTAAAAATTGCTTGTATATCTTTTGCTCACCATTTCAGGTTCCACCTAAAGAGGACTTTCTGGTGGCCGATGTGCGACCAATACCAAAAGAGACCCCAGATGTCAAACCTTCCCTGTTGTCAGTTCTCCAGTCAGCCTCTCTCTTAGGAAAGAAGATGAACAAGGAGAAGAAAGAGCTTCCTCCATGGCGTTCCTCAGATAAGCATCCGACAGACACCATCAGATTCAATTATTTGGACAATTTTGATCCCATTGAGCAAGCGAGACAAGCGTAAGGCACACCCTAATTACTATCTCCTTTTTTTTGTCAAACAAAATTAAATAGTTTTTTGTGTGTTTTTCTGGCTTTGTGGCCATGTTCTAGCAGAGTTTCTTTCTGACGTTTCTCTGAAGATGCCAGCCACAGATGCTGGCGAAACGTCAGAAAGAAACTGTGCTAGAACATGGCCACAAAGCCAGAAAAACCCACAAAAAACTATGGATGCCAGCCATGAAAGCCTTCAACTTTACAGAATTAAATAGCTATTCTTATGTATGATGGTAGCCCTGTCCTCAAGGGCAGGTGACAACAGCCCTGCGGCATACATCCAAAGAGCAGAACTTCCAAAGTCTACTACTTAACTCTGTTTGTATAAAATTGAGATCTGAGGCTGCAGGTTAGTAACCTGAACAAGTTCTGTCCCTTTGTGATTAATAGCTCTTCTGAGCTGGATTCTTTGAAAATGTATGGGGCCTCTTGTTTCTGGTTCTGCCCCCCAAAGGTTTTGACTAAGCCTGGATTGTTTCTAATCACTGTCAAGTTGCCTTCAACTTATGTCGATCCTATGAATGAGAAACCTCCAAGTGACCTTGTTATCAACAGACCTGCTCAGTCCTTGCAAACTCAGATGTATGGCTTCCTTCACCGAGTCGATCCAACTCTAATGCTTTTTCCTCTTTTCCTACTGCCTTTTACCATCTTACCATCTCACATATTCAGAAGCTTTTAAAATGTTCCTGCTTCTCTCTTCCTCTCCCAATTTCCCCCTTTTCCTCAGCTCACTTCCATCACTGCAGACTGAGTTCAAAGTGCAAAAATAGTTTGCACTCAGAAGGGAGTAAGAGGAGAGGGAGGCAGACTCTTGCCTTTCCCTGGAGGCTCAGGCCAAAGCAAACAGCTGCAGCCTCTTTTAGCTTGTCTTTCTCACTAAGAACTTTAAAACAATGTTTTTAATAAGATTGCTTAGTTAATTCTTTGTAAATGTTTGTATCAAATGTATTTTTAAGCTGGGTTTGTTACACTGTGAGGTCTGAACCAACTCAGGTTCTATTTTGAAAGAAAGGTGGGATATACGTATATTAATAAATAATATAGTAAATGTATATGTAATCTTTCCTTTTGAAGTAGAAAGAAAGGCGGAGGACTGACTCCAGACCTCAGCCAGGCCTCCTTTCAGAAAAAAAGGAGACCAAGCAGTGGAACATACAAACTCCAGAAAGCAAAGTCCTTGGTAAGTATTGTGTGATCTGTTAATCTTGTAAACTTACACCACTAACTCAAGATGGTATGCAAGTCTGGGCAAGGATTGGGAACTGTACACCCAAAGCCCCTATTCCTGCCCCCCACCTTTTGTTGCTGCTTGAATCAGTAGTCCAAAGCTAACAAATGGAACAAAGCTGCTATTTTATCTTTGAACTTTAGTGGTAATCTTTGGTGACAGATTCATCTCTTCTTGGGCAAAGGTTTTCAGTGAGTAGAGGTTCAGAAGGTATGGCAAAGTTACTTTTTGGACTACAGCTCCCAGAACATCCCCCCAACTCATAGAGTGCAAAGATATAGCTGTGTTAGTCTGTAGAATCAGTATGTAGAGAGATCTTGTAGCACCTTTGAGACTAACTAGAGAAAGTACTTGGCAGCATGAACTTTTATAGACTTAAGTCTACTTCCTCAGATGCATCCCGGGGAAAGGTGTTAAAAATCAATGCATCTGAGGAAGTAGACTTAAGTCTGCCAACTACTTTCTCTTAGTCTCAAAGGTGCTACAGGATTCCCCCAGCTGACATGGATATGCTGTCTACAGGGATTCTGGAAGCTGCAATCCAAACTCATCTGTGGCTGGTGGACTGCGAAGGTAATTGAAGAAGCATCTGGCTATGTCCCCATAACCAGACATGAAATGGTTCGATCCTCCACTGAGGTCTCGGTGGAAGATGTAATCATTTTGCATCTGGGTACAGAGACATAGTCAGCCACTTCTCCAATCCCCTTTCATCCTCACCAGACATACTGTAGAGTAATTGCTGGAGGGCTACTTTGGGTCTGGAGTGGATGGGTGGGCTTTGGTCATTATGCACCATGGAAGAGAATACTAACCCCCTCAGTGACCAAAAATGCGGTCACATGTAGGTATAAAGTGGGATTACACCTGCATACTCCACTTACAAGACACAAGGACCATTGTGTTACACAGGACCATTGTTAGGTTTTCTTTTTGAATGGTATGCAACCATGGGAAGGTTAGGCTGCCAGTTTGAGCCATCCAGCAATGCAGGCTGTGGGGATACCTTATCCTCTTTTGGGAACTGGTTTCTAGCTTACAGTATAGTAATACAGTATTCAAAATCCACAAAACAATGATACCTTTATTGGCCAACCAAAATGCACAAAATACATGATGTGAGATTTCAAAGCTTTACTGGTTTATTTAATCAAGAAAAGAGGTTAAAAATCAAACAGGAGAAAGAAAAGAAAATGATGATGTTGGAGTCATAGGTGACCATTTTGTCCAGATGTTGTTATATTTGTTTGTTTGTTTGTTTGTTTGTTTGTTGTATATTGACTTGTGAGGACCCTAAGATGAACCTATCATAGGGTTTTTTTGCAAGATTAGTTTGCCATTGTCTTACCCTGAGGTTGAGAAAGTGTGGCTTGCCCACAGTTATCCATGGCTGAGCTGGGAATTGAACCCTGATCTCTAGAATCGTAGTCCAATGCTTAAACCACTACATCATGCTGCAGGGATATCCATGTAGGCAGAGGCTATTCCTCCTTCTTCACCATGTAGACCCTGGAAGACAGTGAATTTAAAGTCCATTAGCATCACCATTTGGGGGATCTTGGATGTTATTGTACCTTGCTGTATGGCCAATACAGCAACCCTTGGATAAGCTGGAAACAGCTTTTTTTTCTCCAGCATTCACCTAATTGTCATGGCCTGTCTCTCCTTAGAGCTCCACAGGAGGAATCTCCTTTGGCTAAGTCTGTCTGTCTTGTCAACAGAGGGGAGCAGCTTCACCTGTCATGTTTGGAAGAAGCCTGCTGCCCCAGGCTTTGTGATTTAACAATGTTTTGCTTCCCTGTCCTCCAGCAGCCTGGGGCAGTGATACCGAAAATGAAGGAATGTAGGAGTCAGGTAGATGGAGTTGGATGGTGTTTGTTTTCCACAGTTCTTTATGTGCTGCACCCATTCCTGAGGGTGCCATTCTGCCTGCCACCATGATGTCCTGTCATCCTGTCATGCACCTGCGTCATCTTCTCTGACATTTTAAGCCCTCGCATGCTCACCTGCTCCTCTTCCAGCTGAACCCCCTGCCAATCACGGAGTTGCTTGTTTTCAAACTAAATAAAACTACACTTTGCCTTTTTATGTTTTATCCATGTGTCTTCCACTCTTGTCAGCTAGACAACATTGGCTTCTCTGGCAATCATTTATGTATTTTACATTTTTTGGAAGAACTTAATGTTTCATTGTTGCTAGTGGTGTTGTTGCTAATTAATTCTTCTATCGTCTGGCTTTATGTCTTCACAGTAGAGTTCAAAGCAAGTGCTTTATTGTCTCTGCCTTTTCCTGGTGCTTATTTTATATATATTATTTATTTGTTGCCTCTCTATGCCAACGTTTCTCCAATGAGCTCAAGGGGGCTTTCATGACTCCCCTCTCCCTCTTCACATTCTCCTTACTACTCTGTTCTTGTTTGGTTGGGCCTCACCTGGAATATTGTGTCCAGGTCTGGGCACCACAATTCGAAAAAGGATGCTGAGAAGCTGGAGCGTGTCCAAAGGAGGGTGACCAAAGTGATGAAAGGTCTGGAAACCTTGCCTTAAGAGGAGAGACTTAGGGAGCTGGGTATGTTTAGCCTGGAGAAGAGAAGGTTAAGAAGTGATATGATAGCCCTGTTTCAGTATTTGAAGGGGTGTCACATTGAGGATGGAGCAAGCTTGTTTTCTGCTACTCCAGAGAATAGAAACCAGAACAATGAATGCAAGCTACAGGAAAAGAGATTCCATTTTCAAGGGATAATCCCCATTTATACAGTTGGCCCTCCGTTATTGCAGGGGATCCATTCCGGACTCTCCCGTGAAAACGGAGGCTTGCACATATTCAAGCCACATAGGCTCGAATGGGGTGCGTCCCCATGTGCCCACGTCATTGAAAATAGCAAAGGTTGCCCCTCTAGATATTCAAGGGCACGGATTTTAGATCAGCGAGTTAGGAGGGGTGACTGTACTTCCAATTGTTCCTGTGTGATAAAGTCCTATGATTCATTATTCTCACCACAGCCTTTTGGTCTGCTTTAGGCTGAGAGAGCTAGTGATTTTTCCTGGACTTGAAGCTGGGTCTCTTACGTTCCAGTCCAGTCTCTCCATAATGTTCTAAATGGGAGATGAAACAGTCACATTGAGGCTGCCATGCTATGGGTGTTACTTCCATTAAGATTAGATCTGAGTAAATTTCTTTAGGGCTACAATATTAAAGGACTAAGATAGCAGTAGGAGTCTTGCAGTCCTCTGAATTTTGGACTGCCACTCTCAGTATCCAAGTGTTCCCCACCATTAACTGTGCTGCTAGGTCTGCAGGGACTTGGTCTCGAATAGCATCTGGAGGGTCACATAGAATCATAGATTTCCTGAGCTGAAAGAAGCCATCATGGGCATCCAGTCTAACCCTTTGCCATGCAGCAGTACACAACTAAAACACTTCTGAAAGATGCTCATGCAACCCATTTAAAAAAAAAACTTTAAAAATTAGAAAGATTCCACCAAGTTAATCTCTATCACTGCGAACAGCTCTTATAGCTCCTTCTTATTGTTTAGGTGGAATCTCTTTTCTTGTAATTTGAATCCATTGGTTCTCTCCATCTTCTCCATAACACCCCTTCAGATATATAAACATGGTTATTGTGTCACCTCTCAGAGTGGGTCAACACTTGCCAGAATACTCCAGGCTGCAACTGAAGTATTTTGGCCCCAAATTCTCCCATTTACTGCTCTCTTTTGCTGCAGGGTTTCGACTCAACAGTTTTCCTCTCTGCAATGCTGGTGAGTTCAGGACAGAAGGAAAATTTCACTGGAGGAGAGCAGAATTCCTATTTGGAGGCAATGTGCTTATCCCTGCCGTAAGTGCATTGCCCCCAAACAGGAATTCTGCTCTCCCCCAGTGAAATTTTCCTTCTGTCTTGAAATCTCTAGCATTGTCAGCAAACTCCGGGGGCCATTTTCTACGTTAGAACCTACCAGAGGCCACACTAGCCCTTTCAGATAAAGGTGGAAGGTTACTTCTAATATTTTAAAAAATTATATTCCTTGTTTCAAAATTCTGGATTTGTTGCTCAAGGAAAGGAGACATATCTTTTTAAAGAGGAAAACCATGCCTCCCCTGGGTTTTTGGTGTGAGTGTGTTGAAGGAATGGGAATTCCTTCCCTTCAGTTGGTAGTTGTTTCCAGGACCAGAGAAACAACATTGCATGTGCTGCCTGACTCCCACTCTGCCAACTTCCAGGGCCATTCTTTTACTTTGCATATTCCTAGACCCAAAAGATCCCCCCCAAGAACCTTATGGCATGCAGCAACCAAGTTCCTTCCCGCCACCATGCATCCATTCACTCTCCCAAGTCTTCTCCAACCTGGTTCTTCTCTATTTGCTGTACTGTGACTCCCATGATCCCAAGTTGGCTGTGGCTGATGGAAGTTGTATCCCAACACAGTCGGAAGGGTTCCCAAGGTCAAGGATGCTACCTTGCAGAGTTATTCCTGCTAGAGCCAACAGATGCAGTTCTAGCCAGTCGTTTCTCTGGTTTTTCATAGTTGTCATTGAAATGATAATGGCATTCTATATTTTGTTGTTGCATGCCTTCAAGTAGTTTCCAATTTATGGCTGCCCTAAGCCAAACCTATCATAGGGTTTTTTTTGGCAAGTTTCTTCAGAGGAAGTTTGCCACTACCATCTTCTGAGGCTGAGAGAATGTGACTTGCCCAAGTGGTTTTCCATGGCTGATTTGAATTTTGGTCTCCCAGTGTCCTAGTTTAATGCCCAAACCATCACACCATGCTGGCCCTCAAAGAAACCATGACCTCTCAGAGGGCATTCCATCATGCCATAAGCCAAAACTATACTGCTATCTTATTTCAGTATGGACTTTTTTGGTTTGGCTTTGTCCCTAATTCATGCTCCTCTGCCTTGCTTCCTAGATGTCGCTCTCTGTAGACCTTGGATCACAACCAAAAGTTCCATCCCGCCCAACTTGGGCCACATATGAGCCACCTGGTTACCCTGTGACCAAAGGAAGAGCCAAGGTCCTTGCCCAGAGTGCCCAATGGAATGCTGGGATACGGCCAGGACCTGTTCGAGGACCAGTCCCAAAGCTGAGTGAGAAAGGAAAGAAGGCCTTTGTCCGGAACAGCCGAAGCTCACCAAGTTAGTAGACAATCCATGGCCAATATGTAACCTAAGCCCTACATGGCTTGAGTTCTGACTACTTGCAGGAGTGCCTCCTCCCATACAATCCACCCCACACACTCAGGTCCTCTGGAAAGAATCTGCTACAACCTAAGAAGACCAGCAGTGACTCAGAGGACCTTCTCATCAGCCGCTCCCAGGCTCTGGAACGACCTGCCGGACGAGATCTGCCATATTACCACCTTAGAAGCCTTTAAAAAGGCTATTAAGACACATCTCTTCTGGCAGGCCTTTCCAGACTAGGTTAGCTCCATTAGATCCATTAGACTTGCCTCCTCCCCTCTATTGATACCTCTAATGATACCAATAACAACATTGATTGATACCGTTGCCCTTGTCCCCCCCCCCCCCCGAGAGGAAGACTCATTTCTCACGCTAATCTGTCTGGAATTTTAGTGTATTCCTCTAGGACAGTTTTAATTTTTTTTATGTTTAATCCTTTTTTTATGGATTGATCACTGTTTTTATGATGGGGGGAGGGTTGGGTTTTGGGGTTTTTAAATTGTAATTTTTAATTGTTTGATGTTTTATTTATACTGTTGGAATCCGCTTTGATTCCTTTGTGAAAAAGCGGAATATAAATAATAATACTAATTATTATTATTATTATTATTATTAAATATCTGCTGGCAGAGTTACGTTATGCTACTCCTGTAGTGAATACCAAAGTAAGGAGCCCTGGTGGTGCAGTGGTTAAATGCCTGCACTGCAGCCATTCACTCAAAACCACAAGGTTGCGAGTTCAAGACCAGCAAAAGGGCCCAAGCTCTACTCAGGCTTGCATCCTTCCGAGGAGGGAGCTAAAATGAGTACCCAGACTGTTGGGGGCAAATTAGCTTACTTGCTAATTAGCTTACTTGCTGTTCACCGCTATGATCTTTGGAATAGCGGTATATAAATAAAACAAATTATTATTATTATTATTATTATTATTATTATTATTAATGCTGTGTATGTGGTTCAATGATCAGTTCTCATGGCTGGCAACCCATTGTGCAATGCGTCTAGGCAATGCATAGAGGTGCAACACAAATTCACGTGCTATTCTGTATACTTTAATGCACTGCCATATGTGCAACAGTCCCAAATGTGCAATTCCACTCATGCCACCCCCAGCTGGATATGACCATTGAACATCCTGCAAAACAACGGCCTTGTATGTATCGCACATAGGGCTATGCTGGGGAATCTAGAGTTTCCCAGAGGTGTTCTTTCAGATTTTTTTAAAAAGTGTTTTGTTTTATTTGCGTATTTTTCACTTTCATGAGGGTCCTGTGTCCCTGACTTCAGTGAATGTGGAGGGCACACTAATTTTTCTTATTGAAGAAAGCAACAAGGAATTTTAACAATTTTCTGCGTAGAAGTATAATTACCCAGAAAATACTGTGCACAAAGTAAATCGTTACTCACCGAAGTAATTAACTGTATCACCAGCTACCCACTTGTGCCTTTAACTCTTTTTTAAAAGTAGGTTTCCAGCCCTTGTCCTCTGCTGCCTTAATTCATTCCTACCTTCCAGCCTTTTCGAAGTCCAAGGATGATTCTGATATGAGAGCCAGGCTGGGAGATAGGTACTGTATCTAGGGAAATGAACCATAAAAAGGAGGGATGTGGTAGGATGCCAACATCAAAAGGAAACTTCATTCCTTCTTTATAAGTGGAAAGAGCAAAGAGCTACTTCTGTCACATTTTGCTTGGCTGTTATGCTCACAGCACCCCAGACATCCAAAATGTCATCCACAAAATATCTCTAATAGAGAAGAGTTGGAGTTGACTTAAAGGTACATGGAAACAATGAGCACACCCACAGCCAGTCTGTAGCTGTGGGAGGGAGCTGCGGTTGTGAGCCTGCAGTATGGGGCATTGCACCAGTAGGTGCAGGAAAGCTTCCTTGGCAACATCACCAAAGTTGTTGTTGTTAGCTGCCCTTAAGTCAACCCTGACTCATGGTGACCCTGTGACTCATGTCCAAGACCCCCTGTCCTCTGCTGCGGTCTTGCACTCATGCCCATGTCCTCCTTGATTGAGTCCATCCATCTGGCATGAGGTCTTCCTCTCTTTCTACTGCCTGCCACCTTTCCCAGCATTACTGTCTTTTCCAGCAATTATGCCAGCCTATGTCACCAAGATGATTCTAGGCAATGGCTCCAGTATCAGTAGAATGGTGACTCTGCCCTGGGTTTTAATCCGACTTAGAAGGAGCTAACCAAGGTAATAAACTATGTGTGGTACTGAACTATTTGTGGGTGTACTGTATGCCTGTACTGCAACCATTCACTCAAAAACCACAAAGTTGTGAGTTCAGTCCCAGCCAGGGGCTCAGGGTTGACTCAGCCTTGCATCCTTTCATAGGTTGCTAAAATTAGAGCCCAGCTTGTTGGGGGCAATTGGCTTACACATTAGAAACCGCTTAGGGAGTGCTTAAGTGCACTGATAAGCAGTATAGATATGTACTTGCTATTACTATTGGGTGGGGCAGTGTTCAGCATTTCAGATAACTCCTTTAAGACTTAGCACAGACTTGTTGCTGGTAGGGATGTGGGTGCTGTGGAAATTCCAGCACAAGGTTTTGATTTTGAAAATGGTCCCATTATTCATGTTTCTGACTCCATCCATGTTAGTGAGTTGATTTCTCCACCCATTCCAGCCTCGCCGCTCTTTGAAAGCCAGCCGTGGGAAATCCCACTGTCTAGCCGTGGGTCTGATGTGGATCAGGAAGATGGACAAAGGCTTCCTCCGTCTTCACAGCGTCACCGTTAAAATAATAAGGCAGCTTTTGGAAGGAGAGTTTGGAATCCACTGAGTGACCTTGGACACGTCATATGCTCTCAGCTTCATGGGGAGGCAATGGCAAACCTCCTTTGAACAAATCTTGCCAAGACTAACAAGAAATAAAAGTTTGTCTTAGCGTCAGCATAAGTCAGAAACAACTTGAAGATGCACTAAAACAACAGCAGCACACACCATGGACTGCTCATGTTTTTGTTTCCATTGCAATGGATGAATGGGACAGCCTGGATTTAAACCTGTGGTCTACTAGGAACTTACCATGTAGCCTTGGACAAGTCACTATCTCCCAACTCTAAAATGGGAATGGTGGCAGCCTACCTCACAGGGTTCCTGTGAATGTTTCAAAGATTCGCACAGCACAATGCTATCCATATCTACTCAGAAGTAAGTCCCACTCTTCTCAGTAGGACGTTTTAGACTGGACAGCTATCTGCCAGGGATGCTCTAGCTGGAGATCCTTCACTGAGCCAAAGGTCGGACTCAGTGACCCATGAGTCCCCTTCCATCTCTAGCATTTTAGGATTGCAGCCTAAAACGCTTTTTGGCACTGGAGGGATTTATTTCAAATATGGAATAATGTTAGCAACTGGTGAAGAAGAGTGGGGAATGATGTCTTTCATTTGAACATATGGCTGAACCATAGTAAAAAGGAATAATCAATATAATATAAATAAATACAGCATCCAGCATCAACATCATATTGATAGTGTTTGTGTTTGCCCCCTACTATTCTCTTCTCTCTGTGGATCATTAGATCCTTTTCTAGTCTCTCCATTGTCAACACAGACATTGCAGTCTCAACTAGCTTTGTTGTTTATGATGATAGTTTGCTGCTGCTCCATAGGGTGGGACATCAACCAATGGATTCAAATGACAAGAAAGAAATCCTAGAATCCTAGAGTTGGAATAGACCTCCAGGGCCATCCTATCCAACCCAACCCTATTCTACCATGCAGGAAGACACAATCCAAGCACTCCTGATAGATGGCCATCCAGCCTCTGTTTGAAAACCTCCAAAGAAGGAGAATCTACCACCCTTCAAGGCAGCATCTTTGGGAAGTTTGTCCAAATGTTTTAAGGAGATTCTGATTAAACATTAGTAATTGCTGTTCAACAATGGATCAGATTAACTCAGAATGTGGAGGACTGTCTTTCATTGGAAGTATACCAGTGGTTCCCAGACTTTGGTTCTCCAGATGTTTTGAACTTCACCTCCCAGAATTCCTGACTGTTGGCCAGGCTGGCTGTAGCTTCCGGGAGTTGAGGCCCAAAACACCTGGATGACCAAACTTTGGGAACCACAGATTTAAACAGAGGTTGGTTAGCCACCACTTGGGGATATTTTAACTGTGAAACGACTAGTTGGTCTTTGGGGTACCTTTGTTGCTGTGTCTAAAAAAACGCTTGTATAGCAGTGCCATTTGGGCCTCTCTGTGCTCTTCTTGGCAGGTTAGAAATGAAATGTAGCCCCCTTGGCAGTATCCTTATGCTTTCTGAAGTTCTCTTTGGTGAGCAGCTTATTTCTCCTGTCTCCTGTTTGAACTAGTGGAGTGTTACAGCTGCTGTGGGTGCGGGTGTACATTGAGAGGCATGCGCTCTCATGTGGCCAAATGCCTTCAGTGCATCTCTGTCACAGCAAATCTATAGGTCTAGGGAAGGAGCAAGCGGTGGGGAAAGGGAATTTATTGCAGCACATTCTGATGTAGTGCCACTCAAAAGGGTGGTTTCTGGATCAATGCTGATCCACAAGCCACCAGCTGTCAGTCTGCAGAGAGTTGCCATGATTGGAAAAATACAGCTGTAACCAATAGATACAAATAAAGCATTGTTCCTTGGCACATTGGGAGGGCAAGTTGCTGATCAGATGATAGCACTGTTCTAATGGATTAGAAGCTCACTTACCCAAATGACAAGCAAAAGTATATAATTACAGTCAGCCCTCTATATTCACAGATTCCTTATGTATGGATTCAAGTATCTTTGGCTTGAAAATATTTTTTTTACAAAATAAGTTCTGAAAAGCAAACCATGATTTTGCCATTTTCATAGAATCACAGAGTTGGAAGAGACCACAAGGGCCATCCAGTCCAACCCCATTCTGCCATGCAGGAAATCACAATCAAACCATCCCTGACAGATGGCCATCCAGCCCCTGTTTTATATAAGGGATACCATTTTGTTATCCATTGTATTTAATGGGGCTTGTGCTGCAAAAACAGTTTAACAGCAACAGAAAACAACTCTGCACTACAATTTTCATGTGAGATTAACCTGCAACAGGGCAGAGAGGTGAAGCTTTTCTTGTTGCACTCTCACATATCTTGGGTTTTTCAGTTATAGGGACTTTGGTTGTTTAAGGTCACTTCAATGACAGGATTAGTGCGGCATCATCTGAAAGGCTTTCGCGCAATCCCTGTCACTAGTGCTTTCTGGGTGGGACAATGTCCAATAAGCACAACATCATATGAAAGTCCTTCCCACGATCGCATGGCAAGGACAGGACAGTGACATCTCATCCCTCGTGTGATAAATAGACTGTGATGTAGGATCTCAGCCAGTGTGTTTTTTCCTAAGAAATCGGGGTTGTTGGTTTTATTTTAGCAAACAGATTTTTCACACTTGCAAAATGCAAAATAAAAAAATCTTGTGGTATCTGACAAGTGTGTCACAATGTGTCACAATGCCCTTTCCTTGTCAATGATGAGAAATCTTGCCAGTATTTGTTTAAATTCCTTCAACAGGATCCCTCAGTAACCACTGAAGACCACTTTCTCCATTCCACCACTCAGTAAAAGACCTTCTCCAGATAGGCATTCAAGAACATTCCCCTGGGATCGAGTTTCTCCCTGATGGCGCAGAACCTCTGGAAGCTGGGGTACATCCGCTCAAAGTCTTGCCGGCTGCATGTATGCGCCTGGTGGCAAAAGAGACAGTTTTAGGATGGTTTTAGGAGTTTCTCCCGTCCCTGTCTTGTTACTTAGAGCAAGTGGAGTTTAGATAGAATAGCATCCCTCCATGGAAACTCTCCTGCCTTTCTACATCTAAGGGCGCGTTCCCACTCGCTTATACATTGGTTTACAAAGCGAATCCAGGGTGTATCGTTCCCACTCAATCCCGAATTAACTCTAGAACAGTTCTAGATTTACCCTCTATCGTTCCCACAGCGATTTGAATTTGATTTGAATCCAAACATTTAAACCGGATCAGAAGCCTATAAACCAGCGCAAAAAAATAGTAGGTTTTACCCCGGGTTATCCCTTGTGCCGATATACGAATCGCTGTATTTAAATGGGAACGAAAGGGTGTCTGATTCGGGAAACTGGAGATGGGAGGAGCAGCGCTCAAGGGGCTGGCCTGGGGGTGTCACCCTCTTTGGTCTCTTTCTGCATCGCCAGCGCCATTTTCTTCCATTCACATAATAGCCTTTCCTCCGGTGGATTGCAACCTCCCCTCTGCTCCTCTTTCATAGACCGATGTGGGAGGAGAGCCATTGAGCACCATTTTTTCTTTTTCACCTCTGCCTGAGCAGCAGATGGGCTTTGGAGGACAGCCCAGAGATCAATGGGGCAGGCAAAGAGAATTTGGGGACCCGAGGCTCTTTCCAGAGGAACTATGGGATGGGTTTTGCAGGACATATCCCCCCTTCATCGCTCCCAAGACATCCCAGGGAGCAATCTTCCCCAAAGATTCTCTCCCCAATGAAGCCCTCTGCCTTCTCCTCCTTGATCTGATTTGGCGAAAACACAGGCACACACACTATATAGATAGGTAGAATCATAGAATCATAGAATCATAGAGTTGGAAGAGACCGCAAGGGCCATCCAGTCCAACCCCCTGCCATGCAGGAAATCCAAATCAAAGCATCCCTGACAGATGGCCATCCAGCCTCTGTTTAAAGACCTCCAAGGAAGGAGACTCTATCACCCTCCGAGGAAGGAGTGCATTCCACTGTCGAACAGCCCTCACTGTCAGGAAGTTCCTCCTAATGTTCAGCTGGAATCTCTTTTCCTGGAGCTTGCATCCATTGTTCCGGGTCCTGTTCTCTGGAGCAGCAGAAAACAAGCTTGCTCCCTCCTCAATATGACATCCTTTCAAATATTTAAACAGGGCTATCATATCACCTCTTAACCTTCTTTTCTCCAGGCTAAACATCCCCAGCTCCCTAAGTCGTTCCTCATAGGGCATGGTTTCCAGACCCTTCACCATTTTTGTCGCCCTCCTTTGGACACGCTCCAGTTTCTCAATGTCCTTTCTGAATTGTGGCGCCCAGAACTGGACACAATATTCTAGGTGGGGCCTGACCAGAGCAGAATACAGTGGCACTATTACTTCTCTTGATCTAGACACTATACTTCAAGAGAAGTAATAGTGCCAGGTAGGTAGGTGTGTGTGTGTATTTATACACACACATGTTTATATATGAATGCTCTCACACACATGCATATATATATATATATATATATATACACACACACACACACACACACACACACACACAAACATAGATATATACACACATATATTTGTATGTTTGTGTGAACGCACATATATATACACATATGAATGTATATTTGTATGTGTGTGTGTGTGTGTGTGTGTATTTCTAAAGTAAATTATAAAGTAACAACTTTTTTAATTTACGGGGAAAGAAACTTCATCTGCAGTTCAAAACCCACTGTAGAAATAATCCAGTTTGAGACCCCTTAACCTGCTGTGGCTCAATACTAAGGAATTATGGGAAGTGTTGTGTTTGTGAGACATTTATCCTCCTCTGCCAGAGAGTGCTGGTGCCATAATAAACTTCCATTCCCAGGATTCCCTAGCACTGAGTTATGGCAGCAGTTAATATGGGGAGACACAGAAGAGGACGAATAAGACGCATCAGAAGAGCCTGGGATGCAGACGATTTTCATTGGCTGCCTCCCCTCCAAAACCCACTCCCCAAATCTCCAAGCCAGAAGGATGACTGCTTTGCTGGAGGACCTTCCCCAGCCTCTCTGGGGTCTTTCTTCCAAGGCAGCCATGCAGAAGTGCTTTGGGGAGGCAGGCAGTTTTCTCTCTCCTCCCTCGGCCCTCCTTCCCCACGAACTTCCTTCCAAAGCAACCAAACAGAAGTTCTTGGGAGAGGCAGTTTTCTCTCTCCCTCACATCGGTTGCCTAAACCAGCCCTTCTGGCACCTTCCAGGCTCAGAGGAACTTATTCAGCGCCTCCTCATTGGCTTTTTAAAAAAAACAAACCATGAATTAAAAACGTCCCCGTAGTGGGAACGCAGGTACAGGCTACATCGGTGCATGTTACTCCGAAGTATTGTGACGTCATGATGGCGTTGCTTTGATTGACATGACAACCATAGCCGAAACAAGTGAATGTGAACGAAAAAGTAACAAAACCGGTTTAAATATACACCGATTCATCCATGAATGGGAACGATACTGTGTCAATTACAGCGAGTCAAAATAAAACGTTACGTAAATGGAAACGATAAAAATAAAGCGATTAAAAAAGCGGGAGAACATTCGCTGTATTTTGAGTCGTTTTAAAACGAACCGCTGTATTTAAAATGGTTTTAAATCGCAAGTGGAAACGTCCCTCAAGACCACCATTTGCTTCTGCAATCCTTCTCTTCTGCCACCCCCAAATTATGGAACAATGTATGACCAGTCCTGAATGCTTTAAAAAGGCAATTGAGACGTATCTCTTCCGGCAGGCCTTCCCAGATTAACACCCGAGTAGTTTTTCTATTCATCCCATCAAGCATCCACTGATGTCTGGAGCTGCCTCTGCCTTGTTTTAGCAATTGTTTAATATTTAATGGTATTTTATTGTGGATGGGGTTTTTTGGGGGGAGGGTTGGGATATAATGATGATAACTGTTTTATTGTGTTTTAAGGGTTTTTTTTATTGTTAGGCACCTCAATCTGCTTGGATTGGCAGGATACAAATAAGAATAAGAATAAGAATAGAATACTGTAGTTATTTTTACCCTGCCTCTCCCATAGGATCGAGGCGGCTTACAATATAATTATTATTATGGTCATAAATACCTTTTGTAATTATTATTATTTATTATTATATTTGTTTGCATCCTGCTTTTCTCCCAAAGTGGGTTACAGTCAAAAAACACAGTACAATTAAAAACTTACAAAATTGGCAATTAAAATGGCATTAAACTATTGCATTATTAAAAAGATAATTCATATTGTAACCAAGTAAACAGACCAGGTGATCCAGGATACCTTCTTTGGGAAGTCATGGATAATGGGTTATGGATGAATGACGTTTTCATCAGGTCTGGTAGATCAGGCCAGAAAAAGCTACAACTTAGGCTGCATCTACACTGTAGATTTAATGCAGTTTCACACCACTTTAACAGCCATGGCTCAATACTATGGAATTCTGGGACTTATAGTTTTGAGAGATACAACCATGAATTGCACTTCTCTCATTGCTTATCAATGAGGATTCCCAGGTGCAGCATTAAAAAAGTACATTAATTTTACATATGCAATGGCATGGTTAGAAATTAGTGCAAATTGGAAGGAGGTTTCTAATCTATCTTTGGAAAACTGGAGAGGTAGTTTTTTGGGACTACTGGAGAAGAAATTGTATGGTTCAGTCTAAGGCTAAGCATTTTGAATAGCAAACAGAAGACTGAACATTTTTGTAGTGTTTGCTTCCCATTTGTTGAACACAGCAGTTCTGGTACTACTATTTGTCCTCCAAAGTCTCGTGTAAATCTTTGGAACAATGTGCTCTTCTGATTTTGGATCAATGCCTCAAAAATCTACTGTATTTTTCTTCTTCCTCTGATTAACAAACCCACCCCTAAACTGCAAATCCCAGGATCCCATGGGATGCAGCCAAGACAGTTCAGGTGGAACCACAGTCCTATAACTGTGTCCTGCACAAGCACCCCTAGATTCAGAAGAGGAAGAGGAGGACTACAAATCCCAGAATTCCACAGAATGTCGCCATGAAACTTCAATGGAATCATGGTGCTATAACTGTGTAGTATAAAAGATGTATTAACAAGATTTCTGTTATTGTTACTGTGTTGTTTAAAAAATAAGGTTATGTAAATTTTGTACGATTCTGTTTCCTTTTATGAGCCCATCAGAGCTCTGAGATGCAAATAGTTTGAATTGTCTTTTAAATAACTTTTATATTTTTATTGAAGCTTGCGGGTAGGTTTTTTAAAAAAATCTGCATTGATTTAAACTATATTGTAAGCCAACTTGAATCCCATTATTGGGAGAAAGAGGCGGTATAAATGAAATCATCATTATCATAACCACCATCATCATCACCACCATCATCAAAATTAAACACATTTAAAGCTGCTCATCGCTGGTACCTTTGCCCAGTGTGGTCTGCCTCCAACCTTCTTCATGATGCCCTCATAGGCAAGCCAGTAGTCCAGCCGTGGGACGTCTTTCCCGTAGGGTCTAAAGGAGGACACAGAGGAAAGATTGTGTCTTCCAGGGAAGGAGTGTCTTCCACTGTCAAACAGCCCTTACTGTCAGGAAGTTTCTCCTAATCTTGAGCTGGAATCTCTTTTCCTCTAGTTTGAATCAATTGCCATGGGTCCTACTCTCTGGAGCAGCAGCAAACAAGCTTTCTCTATCCTCAATATGACATGATGGCTGCAGAGAGTGAGGGGGAGGAAGGCTGCCATTTCTTCCCAGAAACACCTTCTGTAGCTGCTTCCACACTACAGAATTAATGCAGTTCAACACCACTTTAACTGCCATGGCTCCATCCTATGGAAACCTGGCATTTGTACTTTGTCATGGCACCAGCGCTCTCTGACAGAAGGCTAAATATCTCACAAAACTACAAATCCCAGAATTCCATGGGATTGAACCATGGCAGTTAAAGCAGTCTCAAACTGCATTAATTCTACAGTGCTGAAGCAGCCTGCGTCACATGAGCATTTTACAATGTGGCATAAATATGGCAGCCAGGGCCAGTGTGGTGTAGTGGTTGGAGCATGAGACCACTATCCTGGAGACCAGGGTTTGAATCCTTGCTCAGCCATGGAAGTCCCCTGGATCACCTTGGGCAAATCACACACTCTCAGCCCCAAGAAACCCTGTGACAAGTCCAGGTTAGGGTGGCCATAAGTGAGACACAACTTGAAAGCACACAGCAACAACAACATCCCCAGCTAATGTCTCCCATGAACACTTCAGATGCAGATGGTGGCACTTTCTCGCCTCTCCCCAGTTTGTCCTTTCTCCCCATAGATAACTGAGGTTTGCTGCAGTCCTAGTTGGTCTTGGATGAGAATGCCACCCATCCCAAAGGTCAAATGGCCCGGACTGGGCTGCCTCATGCGTACCTGTACATGATGATATTCATGTAGCAGCTGTCCCTCTGGAAACAGGGGCTCAGCAGGATATTGTCCCCCCGGGTGAAGCGTACTTCCACTGGGTAGTGGGCCACCACCTTTGGGTTGCTTTCCAGGACCCGCTTCAGCTCCAGAAGAGCCTCCTTGGTTTTCTCACTGCAAAAGGGGCAACACAAGACCCATCCGTCAAGCCAGGAGGATGCTTCCAAGCAGAGGCAATGGCTGGGTTTCTGTCAAGTGGTATCCCAATCCCACTGCCAGCTCTGAGGGTCCCAGCAGAAAAGCCCCAAAAGTGGAGCAGGCATTGCAACAAGATAGTTGCTCCTTCATAAATCAGTCTGTTTTGAAAGTGCTCCAGGGCCCCAAGCATCTTCATCTAGTTCCAGGGATTAGACTACATCATGGAGTAGGAGAAGCTAGGAGTCATGATGGTACAGAATCATAGGAGTTTATCATATGGAGGAAAATGGGACATTTAAACAGAGTTTATCCTGTGAACATTGCACAATTACTATTAAATTGCAATTAAGATTTTCACACACAGCAGTCGTTATACTGAGAATAACCAGGGAATAACCAGGCAATAAACAGCAACAAATCATTCACAGGATTTTCCAGTTGCTTGGTTAATCTCGGGTTAATGGTGCTTTAATCGCCTTTGACTGGGACATTGTGTGAAAAACTTTATCGCAATTGCACAATTTTTGTGGGATATTTCCAGGGTAAGGGTACTTTCTTCACGACATCGTGTGAAAATCTTAATCATGAATTTTACGATTTTCACGGGATAAACCCTGTTTACACTTCCAACTGTCCCCATGTGAGTGTCCCCCACAGAGTTGGAAAGGATTGCAAAGACCAGCTAGTCAAATCCCCTGCCATGGGGAAATATACAACTAGAGCACGCCTGAGAAATATTTATCCAACCTCAGTTTAAAGACCTCCACTAACCTCCAGGGAAGCCCATCCCATTGTCAGATAGCTCTGTACAATAAGGAATTGTAGAATGATAGAATCATAGATTTAATGTACAGAGCTATCTAACTCTGACACAAAAGGAATAGATTGATATACATTCAAGAAATAATATATCTATTATTTTGAACATTTCAAATGTCAAACATTTCTCCAGATAGTTCAGTCCTGCTCAAAATTACAAATCCCAGCATTCCATAGTTATTCATTCATGGAAGTTTAAGTGGTGTCATATTGCTTTATTTTTGCGGCGTGGCAGAAGTTGCAGGTAAAGAGGTACACTATCCAAAAAAGCACAAAGCAAAGTGGCAAGGTTTGGACACTTTGCAGGCTTGTTCTGCCCCATCCTTGTGGGACTTTGGCCATTGCCAAAGCAACTTCTCTCTTTTCTAGGAGCTATCCAAAGTGTGAATAAACCAGCTCAATCCCTACTACTCCATGCTATAATTTAACTCCCTGTTCAAGCTCCTTGTTCTTTCAGATTTACCTCTATATAAAGTCAGACCCTATCTGGAGTAGTGGCCACTGACCACTGGGTTCATTGCTGAATTTTTGGTGAGAGTATTTGAATTTCAAACATTTCTCCAGATAGTTCAGGACCACCACCACCCCCCCGGCAACTGTTTTTTTCCTACCAGCCATCCCCCGTTAGGGAATCCAACTTTGGTGACTTACATGGGAATGGCCCAATCCTGGACATGCTGCTTGAAACGGCACTCATAATTGAAGATCTTGTAGCTCAGGTTGACGTTCTCCACTTTGCTGGTGAAGAGGAGCCAGAAGAAGAAGCGGTTGAGCCAGCCAACTAGGCATGGCAGGAACGTGCTGAAGGCAAAAAAACAGGGTGACATGAAAGATGGATATACAGAAATCTGAGGTCATGGGTACATGGAATGCTAGAGAACATTCTCATGGACTTGAGATCCTGAATATTCATGAGGGGTGACCTCCGTTAATTTCAATGGGGTACCTCCCCCCCCCCCCCGTGGGGGCACTCCACACACACTTGTGGGCATGCACCCCATTCAAGCTTATGGGGCTTGAATATCAACGAGTCTCCATTTTTGTGGGGGACACTGGAACAGATCTCCCATGAAAACGGAGGGCCAATTGTATTACCACATGACCTCATGTATAAGTCGAGGGCAGGCTTTGGGGCCAAAATCATTGATTTTGATATGACCTGTGGATAAGTCGAAGGTCAAACTGAGGGGCATGTAACAAAGGATCTAAATGGAGAGGGGGGAAAGTCACAACTTTGCTCCCTCTTTCTCCCTCTCTGGACTTCTCCCAAGGGTCACAGTCTGGACATGCAAAATGTGCACACAAACCTCCAATTTCCTTCCTTTCCCCACAATTTCCCCCAAGGCTGATGGCTTGCAAAACAGGGGATACAGATCTCCGATTTCTCTCCTCTCTCACCTGCCTCCCTTCTCCACAGCTTTCCCAAGGCTCACAGAAAAGTATTACCGCATTGACCCATACATACGTCTATCTAGGATTTTGGAGCCTATTTTTGGGCTTTAATTTTTTGATTTCTAGACGAGTATATACAATATTTTCTGTTCCCTGGGAATGTTTTTGAATTTCAGCAACCCTTTTGGAACTTAAAGATATAGCCATGTTAGTCTGTAGAATTAATACGTATAGATTTTGTAGCACCTTTCAGACTAATCAAGAAAAAGAAAGAAAGAAAGACGTTTGTAGCAAGAGCTTTTGTAGACTTTAGTCTACGTTTTCGGATGCTTATGGTGGAGTGGAAGCCAGGGACAGACAGGAATGCAGGAGTTTAACTGAAGAAAACTAAAAAGTAATGTTGGCTACTGCAGACCCAGTCATCATGAACAGAACCCATGAGCTCTACACGATACGTAGTTTGCAAGGGGCTCCCCACATGTAGGTCCTTAGGTACGACATCCTTTTGTAAGCCAAGGATTTGGATCCTTGCTCAACCACGGAAACCCACTGGGTGACCTTGGGCAAGTCCCACTCTCTCAGCCTCAGAGGAAGGCCATGGAAAACCTCTTCAGAATCTGTCTTGCCAAGAAAATGCTAGGAGAGGGTCACCATAAGTTGGAGTCACCTTGAAGGAAGAGCAAGCATGGTGCAGTAGTTTGAGTGCTGGACTAGGACTTTGGCAGGCCAGGATTCGAATCCCTGCCTAGCCCTGGAAACCACTGGATAACCTTGGACACTCTCAGCCTCAGAGGAACGCAATGGGAAGGAGCCCCCTTCTGAACAAATCATGCTAAGAAAAACCCATAACAGATTAGGATTTCCATAAATGGTAAATGAATTGAAGGCACACAACAGCATCAACAGTACAAAGAGTTGGATATCAGAAGCAGAGATTCTCTATGTAATTGGTAGAGCATCAGGTCCCACCAACATAGGGCTTGTCTACATGGACAAATTCCCCTGATTCCCCCCCAGGATCACTGTGTTTTGTTTACGGGACGCAGGGCTGAAAACTGTGAATTGGGTGCATACTGTCTTCACCATGCCTGCACCTGATGTAGAGCTTCCTTGCTCTAATCCACATTTAAATATTCAGGGATAGCTGTGTTGACCATTTAACACATCCAAACAAAAGTCCATCAGTGATACCTTTATTGGCCAACCAAAACACACAATATTCTTGTAAACAAGCTTCCAAAGCTCCATGGGCTTCTTCATCAGGCAAGATGTTACAAGCCAAACAGGAGGAAAACACAATTGGAGATGGTAGATGCCTGCATGTTGTTTCAGTCCTTAGTAAGGATGTTATGCTGGGGAGGATATATTTTGCGCAGGCTGGCTCCTCCTCCTCCGGACCATGTGGCAATAGGGAGATTGACAAAGTCCAAGAAATTTAAAGTCTAGCTGCATCTCAACAGGGATCCCTCTTTTGCAATCCAATATACAGTCATCCCTCCATATTTGTGGCTGTGATATTTGCGGATTTGATTATTCACGGATTTGATAAATATGTTCTCTCTAGGAATATCTAACCCTCCAGTGCAACTCTATGGTCAACTTGAACCAAAAGTCGCACTGAAGGACTTAGAGATTCCTAGAGAGGACACTCTACTAGGTCTTTGTAGCTCCTCCAGCGCAGTTCTATGGCCAGTGTCTGTCAGACGTTGACCACAGAGTTGTGCTGGAGGACCTAGAAATTCCTAGAGAGGTGTCCTCTTAGGTTAAAAACATGGGAGTTTTTGTTATTTGTGGTTTTTCCATGTTCTTGGGGGTCTTCTGCCCCTAACCCTGGCAAATATGGAGGGACAAGTGTATCTCTATTCCAGTGAGGTCACAGGCCTCTTTGTAGGCAGAGAACAATGCATTCCTCAAGAAGTCTCCATGTTTTTGCATCAGGAACATTTTGGTGGTGTAGAGGTAAAACAAGCGAATTCAGTCCAAATTTAAGGAGAAGAAATAATTTTTAAAAATTCACCTTTTGCTGCAGGTTTCAGCTCTTTGCAGCAACGACAGCGGCTGCTTTCACTTGCAGTCCCTGCATGCTGCCCAGCACTGCTATTGCAGGCCCAAAACCTTAAATCAGTTCAGGGCTTCCTTCCTCTAATCCACATTTAAATGAGTCACCTTTTGCTGCAGGTTTTTGGCTCTCTTTGCAGCAATGATGGGGACTGCCTTTTCACTCCTAGTCCCTGTGAGCTGACTGGCATTGCTGCTGCATGGCTTGGCACCTCCTTCTGACCTCAGCAGCGGTACTAGGTAATGAACAGGTATTGTGTAGGAAGGCAACCACCTATATTGTTCATGGCAAGAGCCAAAACCCCACAGCAAAAGAGATAAGGTGAGGGAGAATTCGAGGCCAGAATTCCCCCTCGAAGTGGAGTGGAGTCTCCTTCCTTGGAGGTCTTTAAGCAGAGGCTAGATGGCCATCTGTCAGGAATGCTTTGATTTGGATTTCCTGCATGGCAGGGGGTTGGACTGGATGGTCCTTGCGGTCTCTTCCAACTCTATGATTCTATGATTCTACTCCAGAGGTAGCCAAGGTAATTCTGTCTGATGTAGACCTGCTTATGCTTATGTGGATTTCTGAAGAGGAGTGTAGCTGGAGTAGTGCTGCTAGAAAAGTATTTTCTTGGGGTACCCCACTGTCCAATTATGGGGGGGGGGGGATCAGAGAGATCCTAAGTCCAGAGTGTCCTCCAACAGTTAATGCTGCCTTAGCTGTGTTGAAGCTTTCCTTTGGAAGTAGCTGAACATATTTGTCCAATATAGAATGTCTGTATTCCGTTCAAATGGAGTTGCACATGCAGCTATGCGTGCAGATCTATATTAGGCATGCATTCAGTTGTGCACTTGGATACACTTCTGGATGTGCGTTCAGCTTCATATTTGGTTGTGCATTTGGTCTTGACATTCAATACAAGGGTTGTGTAACACAGCCAACACATAATTTTGCAAGCAGGGATTTGTGGTATGGGACCTTGATGCTGGATCTTAGTCCATGTCTACTGTGCTGCATGCAGTTTTGTATCATGTAGATCTGAAGTTACACCACCATAAAGCTGCAAGATTTTGGATTTTGACTAGAAATCCCTGCCAGTCTGCAAAGAACTATTTGGAGACCCTGATTTGCTTGCTGCAACTTTGAACAAACAAACAAACAATCCCCAACAAAATAAAAAGAAAAGACTCATGTGGTTCCTTTCACCTGTTGTCCAGAAGATGGCAGCACAACATTGGCCATCACACTTCTAGTCTGATCTGAAGTGAGGAACAATCCCATAGAGTTACAATGGAAGTAAATGTGTGTGAATGTGTTCAATGAGGTTAATTTGAAGCATGGGTGGAAATTGTGCAGCCCTTCTGATGTTGCTAGATGGTAACTCGCATTAGCCCTAGCCAGTATAACCAATGCTGAGGCATACTGGAAGTCACAATCCAGCAACATCTGGAGAGCCAAAGAGGGTGCTGCCTTCTTCTTAACAGCTTTTCATCTTTTTAATTGTGCTTTATTTTTTAAAGTATAGGTTTAAACTGTTTAAATACTGTAAATAGTTCAATAGCATTTTACTATTCACTTTTTTTTGTGTTTTAGCTGTACAGTTCTTTTAAAAATTGTCAGCCACCTACCTTGAGTCTCAATTTTGGGAGAAAGACGGGAAACAATATAACTACAACAACAGCAGCAGCAGCCTCAACACCAATAATAATTTATAGTGTGGATGAGAACCCATTATATCAGTGATTCGCAAACTTTGGTCCTCCAGGTGTTTTAGACTTCAACTCCCAGAAGCCCCAGTCAGCTTGGCAAACAGTCAGGAATTCTGGGAGTTGAAGTCTAAAACACCCAGAGAACCACTACATTCTATTGAAGAACAAATATTATCCAGGATAGCTAGTATTCTACTCAAGGTTTGCTTGCTGCTGCAGCTGTTGTTATTGTTACTGTTGTTGTTCTTGTGTGGCTTCAAGTTGTTTCCGACTGATGGCACCCCTAAGAGAAATTCAGTGTTCTCTTCCTAACAAAGGGGTTTGTGGCCTCACAAAGGATTTGAGACAAACTGGATCTCAAAGCAGTAGTCTTTCATCTTGTTTGTTTCTTGGACTGAATCTCCCAGCACCCACATGGCCAGGAGGAGGAGGATCCCACCTGCAGGAATACCCTTCCAAAACACCTGAACTGAGAACAAGAACAAATGCAGGCCTACGACTAACATCTTCAATTCTTTTTCTCCTGTATGGTTTTCAGCACCTTGCCTGATGAAGAAACCAGTGGAGCTTCAAAAGTTGCAGCATGTATAATGTGCATTTTGGCTGCTCCAATAAAGGTATCACTGTTTGATGGATTTGGGACCATGCAGTACTTTGCTATATGGCCAACACAGCTACCCCTGGATATCTTTTGGCAGAGTTCTCCAAACAGCGGTGCTGAATTCCCAGTATGAGATGAACTAAAAAACGCAGAAGGTAAGCAGGAAGCATTTGAGTTATCTACTCAAAACATTTACTTGTTGCATCCACATAGACATTTGAAAGCTATATTTGGGTAACTTCTAACTGAGGCCCAGTATGGTGTGGTAGTTGCAACTTCTGGGATTCTAGGAGTCCATGGTTCGAAACCCAGCTCAGCTATAGAAACCCACTAGGTGGCCTTGGTCAAGTCCCACTCTCTCACTCTCAGAGGGTGAAGACTATACTTGATTTGACTGCATTTTCCTCCTGGCTCTGTGCTGTAAATCCACACAGAAACTCACCTGATCCAAAGAAGGAACTCCAACAGGTAATACCCAATGGCATAGTCCCAAAACCAGTTAGCTGAGGAACAGGGGGGCTGCAAAAAAGACACCAAGCTCAGGCTCAGTTTAAAGACCTCCAAAGAAGGAGACTCCACCACCCTCTGAGTCAGCAGCATGTAGTATTTATATAGCAATGACTCTATACCAGGGGTAGGCAACCTGCGGCCCGCGGGCCGGATGCGGCCCGGCGAGGCCTTGGGACCGGCCCCAGCCCGGTCCTGCCACTGATTGCCACCGGGGCCTTTGGGGGGCAATCGTCTATAGAAGCCTCAGAAACATGCATTTATATTAACATTTTTTTAAAAATCAGCAAATATTTTCACGTGTCCTCCATTTTTTTTAAAAAAAGTGTCTTCCATTTGAAAATTTTGTCCTACATTTGTCCTGGTTTATTTATATATTTAATTGTTATAAAAAAAATATTTAACTATTTATTTTTTGGCTTCGGCCCCCCAGTTGTCTGAGGGACAGCAACCCGGCCCCCGGCTCAAAAAGATTGCCTACCCTTGCTCTATATGGTGGTTAGGACTGGACACAGCATTCCAAGTGAAACCTGATAGCGTGGTTATCCCCATCAATGGGGAACTTATACATGTGGCCTCCTTACCTTTGGTTCCCACAACAGATTTTTTGCCCTGGGCTGCAAGATGGTGGATTTACCTTGTTGGTGTGATCTTGGTAGATGACGCTAACATTTTCACTGTGGGGGAACCAAAGGAAACGGAAATATTCCGACTTCTTCAGGTGGCTCTCTAGATTGTCCAGGACCTGGGAGAGACAAAAGCCACAAGCTCATAGTTATATAGGAGTGTCTCAACTTTCCCAGTCATGAGAAAAATCTGGCTGCAGGTGTGTTGAAAAACTGAGGGATGTTACACTTGCAGAACACCTTGGACCTCAGTACATAGGCTGCTACCACGCTGCAGATTTAATATAGTTTGAAACTGCTTTAACTGCCATGGCTCCAACCTATGAAAGCCTGGATCTGTAGTTTGTTGTGGCACCAGAGCTTTCTGACAGAGAAGGCTAAATATATCACAAATCCAAAATGCCAGAAAGTCTATAGCACTGAGCCTTGACAGCTAAAACAGTGTCAGACGTATTAATTCTGCAATGTAGATGCAGCCTTATATAAAAGCATAACATCATAGAATGTTTGAGTTGGAAGGGACACCAAGGACCATTAAGAATGCCAAGTAAGAATACCCAACTAATGCATTCCTGAAAGAGACCCATCCAACCTCTGTTTAGAGACCTCCAAAGCAGTCTATTTCACTCTCAAGCAGCTCTTGCAGTAAAGAAATTCTTCCTAATATTTAATGTTTCTTCTTGCACTTTGAACTGATAGGCTTGTGTTCCGGTCTCTGGAGCAGCAAAAGACAAGCTTGTTCCATCTTCCACCTGACAGCCCTTCAGATGTTTAAAGACAGCTTCTCTTCTCCGAGCTAAACATACTCAGCTCCTTCAGTTATTCCTCTTTGGTCTCTAGACCTTTAACCACTTTGGTCTGCCCTCCTCTGGACATCTTCCATTCTGTCAATGTCCTTCATAGCCAGAAATAGACATAGACCACAGGTGAGGTCTGACCAAAGGAGAACAGAGTGGCACTATGACTCCCTTCAATCTAGAGACTACACTCTGGTTGATGCCACCTAGAGCTGCCTAAGAAGGCAAGAGCTCTACTCTCCAACTAAGCTCATATTCCACTCTCAAGCAGTCAAGACGTTCTTCCTAATGTTTAGGTGGACTCTCTTTTTTGTAATTTGAACCCTCTGGTTCTTGTTCCAGTCCCTGGAGTGGCAGAAAACAAGCTCGCTCCATCCTCCATATGACATCCCTACAGGTGCCTAAAGATAGCTATCATGTCACCTCTTAGGCTGCTGCCAAGATGTAGAATCAGTGCACGTTGATACTGCTTTAACTGTCATGGCTCCATTCTATGTAAATCTGGGACACGTAGTTCTCTCTGACAGAGAAGACTAAATATCTCACAAAATCCAAGAACAAATCCATTATATGTGCACAAGCCACTAATAGGATTCTGCTCCAAGTCTATCACTTCTGCACAAACTTTAATGATGTTCCTTGGGGCAGCAATGACTGTGAAAGTATAAACATCCTAGCTGGAGACAGGTCACGGGTGAGAATCCAGTTTCAGTAACGTAGTGCAATGGTTAAATGCAACCACAAGGTTGTGAGTTTGATCCCAGGGTCCAAGGTTGACTCAGCCTTCCATCCTTTTGTAGGTCAGTACAATGAGTTTGTTGGAGGCAATTGGCTTACAGATCGTAAACCATTCAGAGAGTGCTGACTTCACGGATAAGCGGTAGAGATATGTAAATGCTATTGCGATTGCTATAGAATCTTGATTAAATGGGATCTGAGTTCTCTCACTCAGCATGAAGCTCCTGCAGAGACCCCAAATCCAGCATCACTCACTTAAAAAATAATAATAATAAACTTCTGGTTCCCAGACTCCATTTATTTGACAGGAGAATATGGATGGAGGCAGCTGAGTTATTTCATTCTGAGATATTATCCTCATTGTTGATGTTGCTGTCGACTTCCACTGCCCAAACGGGCCTCATTAATAAGATGGAACTGTTTAAATCATGCCCGCTCTGCCTGCCATATATCAGCCTGAGACAGAGCTTGCAGCCTTCTGCATGATTCCAACAATTGATCTCATTGGGATCTTTTTCTTTGCTATTCTTTTGCTCAGCTCTCCTGCTAACCTCCTGAACTGTAGACAAAGATGGGTCATTTGTCAGTTCTCCTCTGGATATAACCCCAGGAGAAGGGACCCAAATGCTTAGGGAGAGACGCAGAGTGCATCTACACTGTAGAAATAATACTAGGTCCTCCTGCTTAAAGATGTAGCTGTGATAGTCTGTAGAAGCAGTTATGTAGAGAGATCTTGTAGCACCTTTGAGACTAACTGAAAGATAGAAGTTGGCAGCATGAGCTTTTGTAGACTTAAGTCTACTTCCAAATGCATCTGAGGAAGTAGACTGGAGTCTACGAAAGCTCATGCTGCCAACTTCTTTCAGTTAGTTTCAAAGGTGAGGCAAGATCTCTCTACATATAGGTCTTTCAGTGGTCAACTACTGGCAGAGTTGCACTGGAGGACCTAGAGATTCCTAGAGTGGACATTTACTCAAATCTGTGAATGATCAAATCTGCAAAAGTCCAAGTTGCAAATGTGGAGGGCCGACTGTAATTGGAATATTCCTGTGGCAAAAGAGCGGCGATGCTCCTCAGTGAGACCTTTATCTACTCATTTTCTTAGAGGCATTCTCCATGCCCATATTCCTAAGAAAACCTTATAGAAGAATATATTTCATTCACTTCTCTTTCATGACAGTTAAACGTAGGAAGTGCTTTTTAAAAAAAGCACAATTCTGTATTTCTAATATCAGGGCAAGAACAATTCCAAGGAGTTTTGCCCTTCCCTTCTTCTGAGGCTGCATAGACACTGTAGAAATAATGCTGTGTGACATGAAGGCACACACCACCACCAACAAGAAGACAACACTTTCAGTGTTATAGCTCCTTCCTATGGAATCCTGGGAACTGTAGTTTTGCAAGGTCTTTAGGCTTCTCTGCCAAAGAGTGCTAAAGCATCACAAAATCCCAGGATTCTGTAGAATGGAACCATGGCAGTTAAAGTGCTGGTGGTTACTCTTAAAGCCCTATTTGGCTTGGGTCCAGAATACTTGAGGGAACACCTTCTTCCGTATTGTCCGTCCCGCACATTAAGGTCCTCTGGGAAGAATTTATTACAGCCAAAGAGATCTAGGCTGACATCAGTTTCCCAGAGGGCTTTTTCTACTACTGCTCCAAAACTATGGAACAACCGACCGGAGAAGATCCACCACATTCCCACTCTGACAGCTTTTAAGAAAACACTCAAGACAGATCTCTTCCGGCAGGCCTTTCCAACTTAGTTACCCTCCCCAGATATAGAGATATAGATATAGAAATATAGATATAACTCTGGATATGAACCTGACATGAACATGATCACAATTATGAAAAATGCCTTCTTGTCTGCTTATTTTCCTCCAAATTCTAGTTGAATGTTTTTAAATGTTTTTACTGTTTTTAATGCTTTTATACTATGACTGTTTAATCCTGTTTTAGCATTGGGAATGGGGGTGGGTGGGTATAGGGATTGTTTTCTCCTTGAATTTTATTGTAACTTTGATGTATTTTACTGTTGTAACCCGCCTGGATTCTCTGTGATAAGGCGGGCTAGAAATAAATCTTTATATTATTATTATTATTATTATTATTATTATTATTATTATTATTATTATTATT
>NC_056522.1:3573965-3578944 GCF_019175285.1 Sceloporus undulatus | reverse complement strand
ATTTCTACACTATAGATGCACCCACACTGTCTGAGATCTTTCACTGAAAAGATAACTGAAAGGTTACTGGTTACGTGGTGGCTGTGCAATGCTACCTCATTAGTAATCTTCAAGTATTTAAACAGGGCTATCATATCACCTCTTAACCATCTCTTCTCCAGGCTAAACATCCCCAGCTCCCTAAGTGTCTCTTCATAAGGCATGAAGAAAACCAAATCATTGGAGATGTGATGCTGGAGAAGAGTGCTGAGGATACAGTGGGCAGCCAACAAGACAAACAAATGGGTTTTTGAATAGATGAAGCCAGATATCGCATTGAAAGACAAGATGATCAAACCGAGGCTGTTGTATTTCAGTCACATAATGAGAAGGCATGGATCACTAGAAAAGACAATAATGCTTGGAAAGGTGGCTGGAAGTAGAAAGAGAGGAAGACCACATGCCAGATGGTGGCGCAGTGGTTAAATGCCTGTCCTGCAGCCACTCACTCAAAACCATAAGGTTGCAAGTTCAATACCAGCAAAAGGGCTCAGGCTTGACTCAGGCTGGCATCCTTCCGAGGAGGTCGCTAAAATGAGGACCCAGATTGTTGGGGGCAAATTAGCTTACAGCTGTAAACTGCTTAGACACTGATTGTTCAGTATGAAGCAGTATATAAATGAAGCTGTTTGTTTTGTTTGTTTGTTTGGATAGACTCAATTAGGAAAGTCATGGGCCTGAATTTGCAAGACCTAAGCAAAGCAGTGAAGGACAGTGGGGCTTGGAGATGCCTCATCCACACCATGCGTCAGGGTTGCCTTCGAGGACAGTTGATAACAACAAAAACATTGTGGGTGCATCTACACTGTAGAAGTAGTGTTGTTGTTGTTGCTGTTGTCATTTTATTTAACCATCCCATGTCTCAAGGTCAGGGTGGAGGGGGTCTAAATCTCCTAGCAATTGCTAGCAGTTCTTAGAGAATTTGCTTGACCTAGCTCTCTATTTTCTCATGCTCTTGGGTTTATTTGCATTCTTGACTGGCTTTAGTAGCACCTTTCCCTTCTAGCGTTTGCTGTTATGGCTGCTGACTTCTCATTATGGTTTTGAAACAGCCGAAATTTTGCAATGGGGGGTTTCCTTTCATCCCTAGTGGCTTTCCTAGATTACCCACAAATGATCTTGACTTGATTGACACCCCTGTAGTCTGTCTTTCTTGGCACTTTCTGCCTCTAACACTAGAACATGCTTTCCAGAGGTATGGCATGAAAATACCCATAATCCCCCAACCAGAGCTTCCTCTCTTTCTGCTTCCAGCCACCTTTCCAAGCATTATTGTCTTTTCTTGTGATCCATGCCCATAACCCCCCAACCAGCTCTGGTTGGGGGATTATGGAAGGTTTCATCCAACACTTTTGGAAGACAGCAGAGTGGAGGAAAGCAAATCTCCAGGTGATGAGGAAGAGCCTGGAATAACTCCATTACCTCTTCATCCTTAACAAAAAAAAATATCTGATTTGCTTTGCAGCAAACACAGGAGAGCATCGAATTCATCAACGCAGTGTCAGAAATGAACTGACATCTTGGACATTGCTAAATAGTTTCTAATTTCTAGGATCGTTTCCAGCTGGAAGAAAGGCACCAGGCTGGGGGGGGGGTGCAGAGAAGATGGGTCACTTTGAGATTTAAAAAGGGTGGGAGACAAAGGAAATCAGTATCCAATTCTGTGTGTCACTGAGGAGCATTAGAGCAACAATTGCTGGCTGCCAAGAAGAGGTACAGTAATAACGATGATTAAAAAGAAAATTTCCCTTCTCTTCCTTCTCCCATGCGCCAGGCAGGTTGCTTTATCTCCTAATGAGCTCAGGCCGTTCCCCTGCTCCCCCTTTTCTCCTTGTTATTCTGGGAGCCAAAGTAAATGATCTTCTGTGGTCTGCAAAAACCAAAAACTTGCACAGGAGATCATGAACCTTGCATGATGCATGAACCTTGAAAGAGCTCAGAAGTGGAGCAGGGTTTGGCTCTGTTAGGCTTCGGATGGGAGATGTCTCTCCTTTTCCCAAAGGAAGGCAGACCAGGAAACTCCAGCTAAGCCTGGAAAAGAATCTGTGCCTGAAACCTTGGAAAAAGCAATGGCTCCCAGTCAGAGCTAACAACATTAGGTTAGCTAGGCCAATGGCCTGACTCACATCAAAAGAGCAGTACCAGCGTTCTGTATCATCTCCATAAGTGGACTTATGTAACTAGGAAGTTTTGTAATGTCTGTATCCAGTTATGGTACTATGTAGCAGAGTTACAAAGTGCCCAATGTGCATTATGCATACCAATATGTATTGCACACCAGTGCACATTAGTCTCGATGCACATTGGATATTCTTGCCAATGTCCTGGTATGCATCTTTGCTATTAGAATAATAGAATCATAGAGACCCCAAGGGCCATCCATTCCAACTCCCTGCCATGCAGGAACTCACAATCAAAGCATCCCTGACAGATGGCCATCCAGCATCTGTTTAAAGACCTCCAAAGGAGATTCCACCACACTCTGAGGGAGTGTGTTCCACTGTCAAACAGCTTTTACCATCAGGAAGTTCTTCCTAAGGTTAGGTGGAATCTCTGTTCCTGGAGCTTGCATCCATTGCTTTGGGTCCTATTCCCTGGAGCAGCAGAAAACAAGTTTGCTCCATCCTCAGTATGACACCCCTTCAAATACTTAACCTAGAGAACAGAAGGTTAAAGTATAACATGACAGCCATGTTTAAATATTTGCATATTCATGATGAGATATCTTGGAGATATTCTTTTTGAATTCTGGTGCCCAGAACTGGACACAGGATTCCAAGTGAGGTCTGACTAAAACATAATAGAGTAGTACTATTGCCACTCTTGATCTAGACCAGCGGTCCTCAAACCTTGGTCCTCTAGATGTTTGGACTCCAGTTTCCAAAAGCCCCAGCCAGCTTGGCACACAGTCAAGAATTCTGGGAGCTGAAGTCCGAAACACTTGGAGGACCAGAGTTTGGGGACCACTGATCTAGACGTTATATGGATGCATTACTCTAGGTTAGTGAATTTGTAAGTGCAGTTTTGAATTCCAGCCAGTGCCAAGAGGGATCCACCAAATTCCTTATGCCTCTGATCTCTTTTGACCAGCTGAGCATCATGCCTGGAGGAGTTGCCAGCTCCTGAAGTCATTTCTTGAAAAATAATAATGAAAATTAATTGGTCTGCTGTCCGCATTCCTGACATCATTAATTTATAATGGTGTAATGCAAAGTGAGCAGCATCCTGAAGAATGGCTATATTATCATAGAACAATGTTTAAAGACGCTGTGATTGATGGCATCTGGTTCGGTCAGAGCTGATGGATGTTGATTCTTGTTGAAATGGAGCTGGATTAGGATTACAAATGGCTGCACCACTCTGTAATATGACATAGAAAGAATGAAAGAAAGAAAAACCTTACAGACTTCTGAGAAGAGCATGAAATCACTATGAAGGATTAACTGGGAAGGAATCTAATAAAACAAGCCCTTTTCATTTGGAATTTATGATGCATTTATTGACTACAGATGATGTAAAGGGTACCGCATTTATGAATATTCAGGGAAGAATAATTGGAAATAGGATAGCACATGAGAAATGGCTATAAATCTTGACTAAGGGAGCACTTTTATCATAATGCTTGAAAGTCTCTTGGACACTGAAGAGGGATCCATGCTTTGCTCTCCTCCCTAGCCTTGCACAGATACACTGGCAAATAAAGGCCAAGATTCAGCATCAGGCTTATGCTGTGTAAACCTACAATAAATAATAATAAAATAAAAGTTTTATTTATATCCCGCTTTTCTGTGACAGGACAATCAAAGCGGCTACAACACGTTAAAATCCACATTTACAAATTGAAGTCCCAAATTCCCCCCCTTAAAACAGGATTAAACAAGTTACAATTAAAACATTTATTAAAACCACAATAAAAATACAGTGAGGGCAGAGCGGGGGGCTGATCCATGATGCGGGGGGCAGTCATTCTGTGGCCGGGCACTTTATTCAGGAAGGCCTGCCGGAAGAGATCCATCTTGACAGCTTTTTTAAAGCTGTCTAAGCTGGCAATTTGACGGATCTTGTCTGGCAGACCGTTCCATAGTTTGGGAGCAATTGCAGAGAAGGCCCTCTGGGAGGCAGCAGTTAGTCTGGGCTTTAAAGGCTGCAATAGATTCCTCCCAGAGGACCGGAGGGTGTGGGGTGGATTATGTGGGAGCAGGCGAGCCCTCAAATAGGTTGGACCCAAGCCATGTAGGGCTTTAAAGGTTATAACCAACACCTTGTACTGTGCCCGGAAACTAATGCTACACCACAAGCATGCTACACCACATTTCTGTGAAATATTGATGTTGTGCAACCAACCGTCTCTGCCCATGTTCCTATTCTTAGTCCTTTAGAATCATAGAGTTGGAAGAGACCTCAGCGGCCATCCAACCTTCTGTATTTTTGGCCATTGCCTAACACTCCTATTCACTTCACAGCTATGCAAGTAAAGTTCTGCAAGGGTAGCCATTTCCCTGTCAGCATTTCCCATATTCTGCCATGATCAACTGGGTATTGTAGTGTTTTAGATATGTAGAAGAATTATATTATCCCTGAATAATACAATCAGTCACCCCACTGATATTGGCCATCATTTTGATCACTCCCTATTGGTTATCTAACATACCTGCTTCTTCCTGTCTTGATTGTTTTTGATTAATGGTTTTAATGATTTCTTTTACATTTCATTATTGTTATAACAGAAATTATGTTATATATGTAAGGAGGAAGGGGAGGGGATTTATCTCTATTGTATGAATTTATTAGAGTTGTATTTTATTTGTATATTCAATGTTATTATTGTACTGCATCTTTTTGTGATTGTAAGCCACTTCGATCCTACGGGAAGAGGCGGGATATAAACATATTATTATTATTATTATTATTATTATTATTATTATTATTATTATTATTAT
>NC_056522.1:3511765-3573955 GCF_019175285.1 Sceloporus undulatus | reverse complement strand
GGGACAGGATGAAATGCTGGGAGGCATAGTACTAATTTAAATTATTGGTGGTGGTTCAAAGGGATGCTTGTTCCCTGGCACAGGAAGGTGCAGATGTATGGGAGAGGAATGTTCTTAGTCTGCTTGTGGGAAACAGAAAGTAGAAATGGTGCCTGGACGCAACAGAGGCTGCATGAACGAGGCTAATATGGTAGAGATTATTATTATTACTATTATTATTGTTGTTGTTGTTGCAAAGTCGAAGGCTTTCATGGCCGGCATCCATAGTTTTTTGTGGGTTTTTGTTGACAAAAAACATTCCGACCTTTGCAGCTGAATACGGGTGCAATAACTTGCGAGTAAAAGAGTCATGCAGACTGTTGCAAAAAAAGTGAGATCTCTCATAACAGAAAACACCACTTTTTACTAGTTGAGACTTCCTGGAAAAGCATTTTCAATCTTCATGGACTTCTCCTACTAGCAGGATAGGAGCGAGGATGAAGAAGTTTGGTAGGTAATTTCGCCAAGAAACATCAACATTTCATAATCCTTTAGGACATTATCACATGAGCCCCGTTCCCGTCACACTAATTAATGCTAATTAACCAAAATGGAAACATATCGATTTGAGAAAGCCATGATCACAAATGTGAATTTAAAGCCAAAAGTCTCACTCTTTTAGTGAAATGATCCTGTACTCTCCCTCCCATCGAGCGAAAAGCCCAAGAAAACTACACACCCTTAGAAACACGGAGAGGTTTGCTGCAGTGTATTCTGGATTTTTTTTTAAAGTATCTAGGTAGGAATAAATACTTGAAGGGATGTCATACTGAGGAGGGAGCAAGCTTGTTTTCTGCTGCTCCAGAGAACAGGACCCAATGGAACAATGGATGCAAGCTCCAAGAAAAGAGATTCCACCTCAACATTAGGGGGACCTTCCTGACAGTAAGGGCTGTTCGACAGTGGAACACACTCCCTTGAAGTGTAGTGGAGTCTCCCTCCTTGGAGGTCTTCAAACGGAGGCTGGATGGCCATCTGTCGGGGATGCTTTGATTGAGAGTTCCTGCATGGCAGAAGGGGGTTGGACTGGATGGCCTTTGAGGTCTCTTCCAACTTTATGATTCTATGATTCTATAAAAATATTTCCATTTGTGCTGGGATTGCTTCTATAAATTCTGTGAAATGGGCAACATCATCTGGTTGGGGCTTCTGCTTAGCAAGACTACATGTGAAAGGGATCTAGGAGTCCTAGTAGACCACAAGTTGAACATGAGTCAATGTTGCAATGAGGCAACTAAAAAAGCCAATGTGATTTTAGGCTGCATCAAAAGAAGTATAGATCAAGGGAAGTAATAGTCCCACTCTGTTCTGCTCTGGTCAGGCCTCACCTGGAATACTGTGTCCAGTTCTGGGCAAAACAATTCAAATATGGATGTGGAGAAACTGGAGGGAGTCCAAAGGAGGGTGACTAAAATGGTGAAGGGTCTGGAAACCATAAAGCCCTATGAGGAACGACTTAGAGAGCTGGGGATGTTTAGCCTGGAGAAGAGAAGTTTAAGAGGTGATATGATAGCTCTGTTTAAATATTTGAAAGGATGTCATATTGAGGAGGGAGCAAGCTTGGTTTCTGCTGCTCCAGAGATTATAACACAGAACAATGGATGCAAACTGCAGGAAAAGAGATTCCAGCTCAACATTAGGAGGAACGTCCTGACAATAAGAGCTGTTTGACAGTGGAAGACTCTCCCTCAGTGGAGTGGAGTGGAGTCTTTAAACAGTGGCTTGATGGCCATCGCTTGCGGGTGCTTTGATTGAGAAAGAGAAAGGAGTTTATCACACTGGGGCTAATTTCAGCATTAAAGATAGATTAAAGTGCATTTAAAGCATTCTGCAAATACAACAAAAATGGCGAGTAATTGTGTGAATGATTATCACATGCAGGTATACAAATAAAGTGATATTGGAAATGCATTGTTTCTGAAATCTCGAAATTAAAAAGATGCACGTTAATGCTTCTTTGTGACCACTTTATTCACGGGATAAACACCCAATTTCCTTTGTGTGATAAACTCCAAAGAGTGGGAGGACAGCAAGATGGTTTTACGTAAGGATGAATCACAGCCAAAGAAAAGAACCAAGCCTCCTCCACAAGGTAACTTCTCCATCGCAGCTGGGGAAATGGCTTTGCTCTTCATGAATATTTCAAGGACCTTCTCGCTGGCTCATTGCTTTCCACTTAATGGTCTTGCCAACACAAAGGCTGGAAGCAGGGAAAGGGCCCCTGATGCACAGGATTAACAGCAAGATTTGCTAGCACTGGCATGACATTTCCCTTCTTCCAACAGGAGCAGATCCCACACCGGTGCTTGTACAGCCTCTTTCTGAGCTGAAATAGCCACACGACACCCACAAGATACTGTGTAGATATTGTGAAGGAAATGGAAGGGTAGAAAGTGCCTTCATTTTTTCAAAAAAGAAATCTGACTTTGTACCTCTTCAGCAGATTTTTGTATGCTTCCACGGAGAGCATTTTGGAAGTCCCTCTTCCAAAACTGGTTATGGTCAGGGATTGTGTCTTTCCACTTACCTGCCATAATGAATAGGGTCAGATTTGCTGCCATTGTGTTGCTTGCTTATTACATACTTTTTGGTACTGGTAGGGATAATGGGATACATTGCTGTTGTTAACTGCCTTGGAGTTGATCTGGACTCATGGCGACCCTCTGGATGAGACATCGCTAAGACCCCTGTCCTTCACTGCTCTGCTTAATTCCTGCAACCCCATAAAACCCATGACCTCCTTAATAGAGTCCATCCATCTGGCCTGTGGCCTTCCTCTCTTCCTCCTTCCCTCCACCTTTCCCAACATGATTGTCTTTTCCAATGAGTCCTTCCTTCTCATAATGTCTCTGAAGTACCACAGTCTCAGTTTAGTCATCTTGGCTTCTCCCAGGGAGGTTTCCGGCTTGATCTGCTCTAGGACCCATTTGTTTGTCCTTTGGGCTGTCCATGGGATCCTCAGCACTCTTCTCCAGCCCCAGACCTCAGATTCATCTTCTTTCTTGTTTCCTGACCCTGGACATCTTGGTCATCCACCTCTGGACAGATACCAGCTTGTCAAAAATATACTTCTTGAATAGCCCTGGCAAGAATGGTACACATTATTCCAGGTGAGGTCTGACCAAAGCAGAATAGATTGGCAGTGCCACTTACATTGGAAATATGCATTGTGTAATGATTTAGATGTTGGACGCGGACGTTGGGAGACGAGGGTTCGAATCCCTGCTCAGCCATGGAAACCAAGTGGGTAATCCTGAGTATTTCACCTTCTCTCAGCCTCAGAGGGAGCAAATCCCCTCTGAACAAATCTTGCCAAGGAAACCCCCGTGATGGATTCCCCTTAGAGTTTCCATAAGTTCGAAATAACCTGCAGGCACAACAACAACGACTATTTACAACAATCTAGACTCTGTCAATTAAATAGTAATAATACCCATAGCACCAGCTGATTCTGTGAGCTCCTTGGAGCACCTGAAAGTCTCTGCAACAACTGGAACAGCCTGGAACCTACTCAGATCTTGAAGTCTTGCTGCTTGTTCCTTATAGAAACACCGTGACACACAATGGCCTGTTACAGACAGCCAAAACCAGCCATATAACACCGGTGTTAAAAGATCTCCATTGGCTGCCCATTCACTTCCGAGCTCAATATAAGGCGTTGGTTATTACCTATAAAGCCCTAAATGGCTTGGGCCCAGGATACCTAAAGGACCGCCTCTCCCCGTACATTCCGCCTCGCACCCTCAGAACATCTGGGCAGCAATTACTGAAGGTGCCTGGGGCTAGGTTAGCTTCCACCTTGCGGAGGACATTTTCCATAGCTGCCCCAGCCCTTTGGAACACGCTGCCCATAGAGCTCCGCTCATCTACCACCCTGCTGGCCCAATTTAGGAAGGACCTCAAAAAAACCTTCCTATTCAGCAGGCATTCCCCGATTAAAGATCCTGTGGGCCTCCCCCTCTTCCGTGGCCATGAGGTTGGCTATGGGGCTTTTTACTGTTATTTTTTAAGCTGCTGTTATTGGTGTGTTTTTAATCTTTTTATATGATTGTATCGTGTTTTATATTTTTGTAAGCCGCCCTGATCGTTTGGAAGGGCGGGAATATAAATAAAAATTATATATTATTATTATTATTAAAATAAAGCTGCTTCGAGTCACAGTGGAGGTATGGTGTTTCATGATCATGCGTCCTAAGAGTCCAGAAGCCACACAAAGCCACGCTCCAGTCCTAGGGCTGGAGTGTGGCTCTGGTGCGACTTCTGGACTCTTAAGGACGCATGCATCATTGAAACACCATACCTCCACTGTGACTCGAAGCAGCTTTATTTTGGCTGTCTGTAACAGGCCAATGTCTTCCATTTTAGGTCAGTTCCCTGTTTAGACCTTGTTCAGGAGTTTGCACCAGAAAGCTGAGCATCTCATCCCAGCCGGAACACAATGCTCACAGGGAGAGCTGCTAGGTTATTTGCATTGTAAAGATAATGAACTTAAAAATTAAATAAAACAAACTAGATTGCAGCCAGGGATGACCTCTTCAGTGTGGAACACTTGAGAGTACATTGCTCCTTACAGATGATGAATTGAACAATTATGGCACCTACTTAACATGCAGATGCTATCAGTGATAATGGATGCAGCACTTTTCTTTGAAGGTGAGAGCCAAAGGAGTGGATGAGGAAGAGAAGGGGCACTGCCAGCAGTCTCCCCTTCCTGGTAAGTGAGTCATTGGAGTGCCTTGGCTTCCATTCCATCTTCTGAGCCCAACACTGGAATGTGACTGGTCTGGTCCAGGATGGTGTGAATTAAGTGGCAATTTGGCCAAGGCTGCAAGACTAATGGCTTTCACCACCCCAAGATATGTGATGGGTTTTTAACAAGCACTTGCTGTCCAGAACCTCCAGCTCAGGGTGCATAGAGAGGCCCAGTGCCAGGAACACAAGGGAAACATTGGGACTGAGATCCTATATCAGGGAAACGGAGTGTACCTTTACACTCATGGAGTTACATGGCAGTTAGGCAATGCCAGGCATATATATGTCTGTACCTGGCTTCCACTCCACCAAATGCATCTGAAGAAGTAGACTGAAATCTACGAAAGCTCATGCTAACACTTTCTTTCTTTCAGTTAGTCTCAAAGATACTACAGGATCTCTCTATGTACTGATTCTACAGACTAACACGGATATATTTTTGAATTCTACTTGTTGTTGCTGTGAGCCTTCAAGTCATTTCCGACTTACAGTGACCCTCACATGAACCAGTTACAGGGTTTTCTGGGGCTGAGTGTGTGTGGCTCAGACATGTGGGGTTCCATGGCCAAGCAGGGAATCAACATCTGATCAGTACCACCACACCATGCCACCTAGTTAAGGAGGTGCACTTGCAATGCCAAATGAAGAACAAATCCGCATGCACACCTGCATGTATAGTGAGACATGCACAGTGCACACGGCAGTCCAAGCACAATGTGCAACTATGCGCAATGTACCACACATACAACTCTGCTTCCACAAAACCTTGAACTGAATACAAGTATTCCTCATCAGACAACTCCTCCCCTGTAGGAGAATGTAAGCCTGCTTAAGTCACCAACAGGTTTCTGTCCTGGTCCTTAGGATCGTCCAGAGATAACTCTGACTACAGTGAGATGGCTAGAAATGAGAATGACTCAAGAAATAAAGCCCATGATTTCACTATGGAATACTATGTCCAGTTCTGGGCACCAGAGTTCAAAAAGGATGTGTAGAAACTGGAGCGTGTCCAAAGGAAGGCAAATAAAATGGTGAAGGGTCTGGAAACCATGCCCTGTGAGGAACAACTTAGAAAGCTGGGTATGTTTAGCCTGGAGAAGAGAAGGTTAAGAGGTGATATGATAGCCCTGTTTAAGTAGCTGAAGGTATGTCATACTGAGGAGGGAACAAGCTTGTTTTCTGCTGCTCCAGAGAGTAGAATCATAGAATCAATTGGAAGAGACAGCACGGGCCATCCAGTCCAACCCCATTCTGCCATGCAGGAAATGCAATCAAAGCATCCCCAATAGATGGCCATCTAGCCTCTGCTTAAAGACCTCCAAGGAAGGAGACTCCACTACACTCCGAGGAAGGAGTGTGTTCCACTGTCGAACAGCCCTTACTCTCAGGAAGTTCTTGAGTAGAACATGGAACAATGGATGCAAACTGCAGGAAAAGAGATTCCAGCTCAACATTAGGAGGAACTTTCTGATAGTAAGAGCTGTTTGACAATGGAAGACACTCCCTGGGAGCTTGATGGGTCTACTTCCTTGGAGGTCTTGAAACAGAGGCTGGATGGCCATCTGTCGGAGATGCTTTGATAGAGAGTTCCTGCATGGCAGAATGGGGTTGGACTGGATGGCCCTTGGGATCTCTTCCAACTCTACAATTCTATGATTCTATGATTTATGCTTCTGGTTAAAGGTGTGTAAGTGTGTGAAAGGCATTTATTCTTCCCTGAGTGTGCAGGGGGCAGCTAGATCGTGCCTAGGAATTCCCTGTGGCTGGAAATAGAGCAGTGCCCAGAAACTTCCAGATGCCCTTCTGTACCCGGGTCAAAGGCCATTGTCTTCTTGGACTTCCATACATGTCCGGCAGTGGAACATTTTGCTCTGCCAGCATTAAAAAAGGAACTTGGCCACAGTGTCCATTTGGGAAAAACTGCTTTCCCTCCTTGTTAACTGTTTCCAGTAAGCCAGAGATTTTGCGTAATCATTAATGCATTAATTTTATAATTAATTTAAGGAGTATACTCCTATTTATTATTTAGTTCTTTGTTTATTTCTGTATTGCCTCCCAGCCCACAAGGGCTCCTGAGGCAATGAACAAATAAAAAAGCAACACAAAGATTTTAAAACACATTAAAATAACTCTCTAAAAACTTCTAAAAGTAGTCTAAAACAGTCCTAGAGTCCAGTTTTTCTAAACAGAAGAGCAATTTCAGATATCGTCCAAGCATTAATTATACATTATTAAGCTGTGTAATGTGGTGATGAGAGCCAGCATGGAATAGTGGTTTGAGCGCTGGACTATGACTCTGGAGACCAGAGTTCAATTCCTGGCTCAGTCATGAAACCCACTTGGGCAAGTCACTCTCTCTGGTGTGTTGAACTCACAACTTTGCGACTGTGAGTGAGTGGCTGCAGTTTTGACCGACATTTAACCACTTCCATAAGTGGAAGTCAACTTGACAGCAAATAACAACAAAGATTACCAACGGATATAGGTCTTGTTGATTAAATGGAAGCTCTAGAATCCAAGGCACTTTACCTCTAAATGATTGCAAATTGGTAACTGTGGGAGATAGCCAGCTCCAAAAAGACGCTTCTGTTTCAGTGCTCTGAATGAACCCTTCACAAAATCCAGGTATGGCACAGCATGGAAAAATAACTTTTTGGATGATAACACCTCAAATCTCTTGGGGGGGTCATCATCCAAAGAAAAGAAAAGGTTACTTTCCTATGCTTTAGGGGAGAAACCCCCATTAAAAGTCTGTTTGATTTTTATAGTGAGCTCACTATAGCTTTGCTTATTTAAAATGCCACACTGCAGGATAGAAAACGCCTGTATCAAGTGAAGGATGAAATCGCCCTGGGCTTTCCAAGACCCCTCTCATTATTATCCTGATCATGATGTGCTCGAGGCTAAAGGGAGATGAGCGCTAACAAGCCCAAATTGGATGTAGCAAATGGAGAAGAAATAAAAATATGTTGGACGACAGCGGTCCACGGAGAGGCACCGAGAGGGCAGGCAGCCGGTGGAGCGCAGCCGCTAAAGGATGCAAAAGATCTGTTTGCATAACCCATTCCCAAAACTCATGTGCAAAACCAGGAGCAATGAGTCGCATGATGCGATCATGCCAGAGGGAAATGCATGCCTAGCAGAGGCAGGGAAAGATCTCTCCTTTACACTGTCCCACCCAACAGCAGGGAAGAGAAGAGGGAAAAGCTTAGGGGACAATAACAATAGTGTAATACTTCAGAGCATTTATGTACCTGGTGGGAAACTATCTAAGGAGTGTGGGAAGGAAGGTGGTGGAACGTGGGCCAAGGGGGACATGAATAATCCAACAGGGCTAGTCTACCTGTAAGTGTATAAAAACATGCAGTGGCAGCTGTGTTGGCCATTTAACAAATACAAACATATATCCATCAGTGATACCTTTATTGGCCAACCGCAATGCACAATATACAGTACTTGTTGAAAGCTTTCAAAGCTCCATGGGCCTCTTCATCAGGCAAGATGTTAGGAACCATTTCTGTCAAAGCTGAATTGTCTTCCCTTCTGCTCAGATTTGCATCTATTTTCCTTCCCTCTGCCAACAGTAGCCATCCAAATCCATGTGAAGCAGATGGACAGCCACACATGTGATAATGCACATGCTCATGGATACTTGTGGATACTCCAGTAAAATCTACAAATCCTTTTTCTACGAAGTTTATGGAGTTGTTCATGTCCCCTCTGCAAAGAGCCCAAATTCCTCTAAATCACATGTGGCCAGATTTGAATCGAATTAGTAGTATTTTAATAATTAGACAAGCCCCAGGATAATGGGAAAGGATTTTGTAGCACCTTTTGAGACTAATGGAGCGAAAGATGTAGCATAAGGTTTCATAGATGTGGTCTACTTCCTCAGATACATGGAGTATGAGGAAGTAGATGAAGTCTCCAAACCTTATGCTACAACTTTTTTCGCTCAGTTAGGGGATGTACAGAGGGGTGCATACAGCCACCCCTTCTTCAGCCAGATTGGGGCTGTGGCAACCTCACGCTGTTGCCCCAATCTGGCCTCTGATAAGGTGCAAAAAGAAGCCACAAAATACCATGGCGGCACGGCTGTATGGCACCCCTTTGGTGCTGCGCCATTTGGACACAGCGCTGGAGGTGTGTCATGATGCCATGCACCGTCTTGTAAGAGCGGTTCGACAGTGGAAGACGCTGCCTTAAAAAGTGGTGGAGTCCCCTTCTTTGGAGGTCTTTAAGCAGAGGCTGGATGGCCATCTGTTGGGATTGCTTTGATGGAGAGTTCCTGCATGGCAGGAGGTTGGACTGGGTGGCCCTTGGGGTCTCTTCCAACTCTAGGATTCTATGATTCTATGAACAATGCTTCTCTGCTGTGGCAAACCAGTTATGGACTACCCTTCCCTTAGAAGGCCTGACTGGCACCAATATTGCTGCTGTTCAGGTGCCAAGTGAAAAAATGACTGTTCATGAAAGCTTTGGTAACCAATTTGATTTTATTAAAATCCTCACATGTACAGGGAGCCTTTAATATCTGCTGGGAATTTTTATTCCAGGACCCCCACAGATACCAAAATCCATGGGTGCTCAAGTCACAGACAATGCTCTAGTTATATATACAATGGTGTAGTGAAATGGTTTGTTGTTGTTTTGTGCCTGCAAGTCATTTTTGACTTATGGTGACTCTATCATAGGGTTCTCTTTGGAAGTTTCTTCAGAGGGGGTTTGCCATTGCCATCATCTGTGGTTGAGAGTGTGTGACTTGCCCAAGGTCACCAAGTGGGTTTTAATGCTTGAGCAGGGAATCAAACCCTGATCTCCAGAGTTGTAGTCCAACACTCAAACGATTACGCCATGCTGGCTATAAAATAAAAAAATCAAGCCTTGCTTTTTGTATGTGTGTGTGTGTGTGTGTGTGTGTGTGTGTATACACACACACACACACACACACACACACACACACACACACAGAGTATATAGGAATATTTTCAAGCTGTGGATGGATATCCAGGGTAGACTGTACATGGTTTGAATTCCTTTTTAAACTGTTTGAATCCTTTCCGTCTGTCTTTTTAACATGTTAACTAGTTAATATGTTGATCACCTTTAAGCTTGATTTAATTATTCACATAGTTTTAAAATGCCAGATTGGTTTTAATCTATGCCAGCACCCCGAGATCTTTAGATAGTGAGCAGGTTACAGATATTTTAATTAATAAATAGCAAATAAGTGTTATACACAAACAGATAAGGATGTGATGTTTGATTCACCTTTATAGTCTTTAATTTAATTATCTTTTTAAATGACTTCAATTTTATAGATTGAATGTTTTCTGAAATGGATCTCTATGCATATTTTACTGATGCTTTTGTTTGTTTTTAATCTGCGTTTAGTATTAATGTTTTGTCATATTTTGTTTGGGCTTTTTCTAAACTAAAACTGCTATCTATTGATCACTTAGAGAAGTCTCTCCGGTTTTTCTGGTTGATTCTATTTGGTGCTGTCCAAATATTGGGCTTACAAAATATTGGAAGTACTGGACTGTGACAAGGGTTCGAATACCTGCTAGGCCATGGAAACCCATTGGATAACTGTGAGCAAGTCACACTCTCTCAGCCTCAGAGGAAGGCAAAGGCAACCCCACACTGAGCAGACTCTGGCAAGAAAACCCCATGATAGGGTCACTAGCATGTCATAAGTTGGGAATGACCTGACGACACATAAGACACACATATACCTCTCTCCAGGCCTTGCTTTATAAGCTATGGAGACTTTCCTCATTGGCCAGGAGGTTAAAAATACACATTTGTCTGGAGTTGATGCTCCAGCAAGCATCTGACAAAAAGCAGAATTTGCTCAGGATCTATTTTGAGGGCACATCTGTCTTCAGTCATCAAGTTCTCTCCTTGACTAAACAGCAGAGTTGACAAAATTGAACACAGCTCTCCCAGGGGAAAACAGATTGCACAGAACATGTGGTCCTTCGATGTTATCAGAAGATCTGCATCATCATTATCATCATAGAATGCATAGAGTTGGAAGAGGGTCACCCCAGTGTCATCCTGTCCAACCCTCTTCTGCCATGCAGGAAGACACAAAGCACCCCCAAAAGATGGCCATCCAGCCTTTGCTTAAAAGCTGCCAAAGAAGGAGACTCCTCCATCCTCAAAGGCAGGAGGTAGCTAGCCTAGAACCCACTGATCCAGGTCCTGTTCTCTGGAGCAGCAGAAAACAACCTTGCTCCATCCTCCATTTAGCATGCCTTCCAATATTTAAAAATGGCTATCATTTCACCCCTTAGCCTTCTGTTCTCCATGCTAAATCTACCCAACTCCCTAAGTCTTTCTTCATAAGCCATGGTTTCCAGACCTTTCACCATTTTGGATGCCCTCTTCTGGACATGCTTCAGCTTCTCAACATCGTTTTTAAATTGTGTTGCCTAGAGCTGGACACAGTATTCCAGGTGGGACATGACTAAAACAGAATAGAATGGCGTTATTACTTCCCTCGATCTAGGCACTATACTGTACTTCTATTGAAGTCTAGGATCATATTGGCTTTTTTAGCTGCTGCATCACACTGTTGATTCATGTTCAACTTGTGGTCCACTAAGACTCCCAGATCCACTACACACGTGCTTTTGTCAAGCCAGGTGTCACCCACCCAATATCTGAGCCTTTCATTGTTACTGCCCAAGTGTAGTATCCTATATTTCGCTCTGCTGAAATTCATTGTGTTAGTTTTCTAATTTATTAAGGTCATTTTGAATTTTGATCCTGTCCTTTGAGGTATTAGCTACTCCTCTGAATTTGGGGCCACCTGCAGACTTGAAAAGCTGGCTACCTATTCCATCATCATCACAAATATCCATCTTTCAAATATGCAGCACTTCATAACATTTGACAAAGTGGCCAGCTGTTCATGTTAGCTTACGCCAGATAAAACTTGCTAGTCTTGAAGTTAAAAAAGCAGAGGGGAAGAAAATCAACTCATCTGAAATCATGGCTTGGCCTTATAAACCCGCTTAGTGATCTTGGGCAAATCATACTCTCTCAGCTTCAGTGGACGGCAATGGCAGAAACTTGCCAAGAAAGCCCCATGATAGGGTCATCATAAGTCAGAAATAACTTGAAGGTACACAACAACAACAACAGCAACAACAACAACAGCCAGAGGATAGTTCTATAGATGCCAAATACCACCAAAAAGGCAAACAAATGGGTCCCAGGCAAGTCGAGCCTGATCTTTCTCTTGAAGCCAAGATGAATAAACTGTGGCTGTTGTACTTTGGAATATCATGACATGACAAGACTCAGTGGAGGAGATGATAAATGCATAGTAAAGTGGAAGGCAGTAGGAAAAGGAGGAGGCTACATTAAAGGCTGATAAACTCAATTAAGGAAGGCATGGCTCTGAGTTTCCAAGACCTGAGCTGGGCTTTTAAAAACTGAAAAACAATGTGGACACCAAAATCCAAGGCTGTTCAAGTCCTATTATACACAGTGGTGTAGTGAAATGGTGTCCCTTATATAAAATGGGAAAATCAAGGTTTGCTTTTTTGACATTTTTGGTGGAATATTTTCATGCTGTGGATGGTTCAAGCTATGGATGCAGATTCCATGGATACGGAGAGTCGGTTGCAACCACAACAGCCCCCATTACCCATGGACTCTCTTGGTGACCTTAACATAGCTTTTTCTTGGCAAGATTTATTCAAGGTGATTTGCAGTTCTCTTCTTCTGAGGCTGAGAGAGCATGCCTTGTCCAAGGGCCTTCAATGGGTTTCCATGGCCGAGCAGGGATTTGAACCCTGGTCTCTCAAAGTCCTAGTCCAACACTCAGACCATGCTGCTCCCTTTGTAATTATACTATCATAAATCCAATAAAAATATAATGTAAAAAGTACCAGTGAGCATCCCCAGAGGTCAACTGCAATGCAGACTCAATTCGTCACTGTCAACTGAATGAGTGTCTCCTTGTTTGGCTGGAGCGAGTGTGTATGTACAGTGACAACACTTCAGAGGCAGAGCATCTGCTTTGCATGCCAAAGGCTCCAGTGTCACAAAAGTTTCCAAAATTATCTCCAACCCAGCAAGGACGCCATGACATGTTCAATGGGTTTTTGGCACAGCGGGCCGGTCAGAAGAACAGGTCCCCTGGGACTAAAGTAATTAAAGCAAATAAAGCAAGCCAACGCATACGTCTTTGCATTTTGCAATGTGAACCCTGACCCCGGCTCTGCCCATGGAGGAAGAGCAAGGAGGAATTTCACCTTCTGATAGTCACACGTTTTGCTCAATCCCTTCCTAGCTTCTATGAGACAGTGAGGCTGAAGGCTTCCAGGTTGGAAGTGAATCTGCTTTGGGTCATACTCCAAACTTTAAGAGAGCTTTCCAAGGCACTGAACCTATTTCAGGGATAGGGTTAAGCACCATAAATAACCTTTTCAGAGTATAGTCAAAAATGTATAGCATTTTCATCACCTCGTTGTTGTTGTGTGTCTTCAAGTCGTTTCCAACTCACGGTGACCCTAAGACAACCCTTTCATGGCATTTTTTTTTTGTTAAGAAGCAGGTTTGCCATGGCCTTCCTCTGAGGCTGAGAGAATAGCAAGATGACTTATGTTGACTCTGGGGGATTTTTTGGCAAGTTTTATTGAGAGGCCTCTGAGGCTGAGAGAGTGTGACCTACCCAAAGTCTCCCAGTGGGTTACCATGGATAAGAAGGGTTTTGAACCCTGGTCTCCAGAGTCAAACCATGCTGGAAACTTTAGCATCATATTTCAAAAGAGTTGATTTTCTTCTTGTCTTTTGGTGGAATGTGCTGTTTGTTGCTATGTGCCTTCAACTTTGATATGGCAACTCTTTCCTGGGGTATGTTCAGCAAGATCTATTATTCTGGGAAGATTTGCCATGGTTTTCCTTATAGATGTGACCTCCTCAATGGTCCTTGAACTAGAGAAACGGCAGAGTCGGAGTATATGAACTAACTGCAGTCCATCAGCAATGGCTTGAGCAGAGACTTTGGTTTCCTGGCACACTACACACATTGTCACACTAGCTAACACTTGCAGACTGATTTCCCAGACTAACACAGCAATGTCTTTGAATTCTACCAACATCACCCCATGAGTTTCCAGGGCTGAAAGGAGATTCAGAATCTGGTCTCCCAGAGTCCCAGACCAGCGTTCAAACCACTACACCATGCAGTCTCTCAATATGTGGGTTGTTGTTGTTGTTGTTGTTGTTTTGTCTTTTGGAATCTTGTGCATTAGTCCCAACTAAAGCAGATGCACTGAATGAATAGTTGAATGAAAACAAAGAATCATAGAATCACAGAGTTGAAGATACCCCAAGTGCCATCCAGTCAAACCCCATTTTGCCATGCAGGAATACACAGAATCCTAGAGTTGGATGAGACCCAAGGGCCATCAAACCCAAGTTTCTTCTGCCGTGCAGGAAGACACCACCAAAGCCCTCCTGACAGATGGTCATCCAGCCTCTGCTTAAAAACCTCCAAAGGAGGAGAGCCCACCACCCTCTAAAGCAGCATCTTCTATTGTCTCATACCGTGAAGAAGTTCTTCCTAATGTTGTGGTGTAATCTCTTTTGCTGTAGCTTGGATCCATTGCTCCATGTCCTAGTCTCTGGAGAAACAGGTTTGTTCCATCCTCAATAGGACACCCTTGCAAATATTTAAACATGACTATCATGCCACCCTGTAACCATCCCTTCCATGGGTTAAACATACTCAGATCCCTAAGCGGTTCCTCATACGGTTTGGTGGTTTCTAGACCTTCATCATTTTGGTCACCCTCCTCTGGACATACTCCAGCTCCTTTTTGACTTGGGATGTCCAGGACTGGATACAATATCCAGGTGATGTCTGGCCAAAGTAGTAGTACTATTATTTCCCTCAGTCTAGATAGACACTATACTCTTACTGATGCAGCCTAAAATCACATTGGCTTTCTTAGCTGCTGCATCACACTGTTGGCTTGTCAGTTTGTCAAGGAGGGCTAGAATCATGATTCAAAAGAAGGTGAAAAGCTCACACTTGTATATTCTGTGCCACATATGAGACTCCATGTACTTTACCCTCTGGCCACATGGAAAATGCCTCCTTCTGCCTGAAGCATGGCAAACCAAAAGTTAAAAATTCTGAGGCAGAAAGAGCAAAACAGTGCGCACACACACAGCCAAATCCATTTCCCAAAGAATAGATGCTCCCTGCAAGTCACTTAATCTTCCTAGTTAAAGTCCAGCTTAAAAGATTTCCTAACAAATGGGAGGCATGGAGACGGGGCATGTGTCGGGGGAGAATATTCATTAACTAATTGCAATTGCATTCTGTCGGAAGTGTTCTAGGAGGCCTTGGCTGTTTTGCCAAGAACTGCTCTTGAAAACCTGCATTGAGATAATGTGGATTATTACAAACACAGAATACAGAATCTGTGCTGTAGGTAAGGCAAAACAACTCTCCCAAGAGTATCAGATCAACTGAAATCTTTTTGGTGTCAGAGACAAAAATAGGTTCTCTTCTGCTTGTGGTTGTACTTTGTTGATCATCATGTTGTTGTTGTTGTTGTTGTTGTTGTTGTTGTGTTTCTGACCTATGGCAACCTATCTTGGAGTTTTCTTGACTATGGCGCATCTGTTGTTGTTGTGTGTTTTCAAGTTATTTCCAACTTATGGAGATCTAAAACAACCTAAGGTGAACCTATCATGGGGTTTTCTTGGCAAGTTCCTTCAGAAAGGGCTTGTCATTGCCATCTTCTGAGGCTGAGAGTGTGTGACTTGCCCAAAGTCAGGAAAACTATCCATGGACCCTATTTGGAGATCCTGCTGGCTCAGCATGGGGGACGCCAGGCACTTAGCCAAGATCGATCAATTAAAATGGGAATCTGCATAATCCCTTCGTTTGATAGGAGTGATGGTGGGTGACAGACATGGAGTAAAACTCCTTCATCAAGGGATTTACAGACTTCCAGCCATTTACAGACTTCCAGTTCTATTCTTCCCTCCTGGAAACTTCACCTTAATCCCCAAAACTACCCCAGGATATGTTTTGCCCTATAAATACACTTTCTCAAGCACTACAAATTTGGTGTTGATTTGAAGTCAGACAGGCACTCTGTCAGTATCCCACCTGACTCTTCAATGATCATTAGCCACCCCTGACCCACAGACAGCATGCTGAGCCACTTTCCTCTGACAGAATCCCCCAACTAGAACCTCTGCTTCTGGAACCATAGAATCATAGGCTTGGAAGCGATCCCAAGGCCATCCAGTCCAACCCCATTCTGCCATGCAGGAAATCTCAATCAAAGCATCATTGACAGATGGCCATCCAGCCTCTGCTTAAAGACTTCCAAAGAAGGAGACTCCACCACTCTTACTGTCAAGAAGTTCCTCCTAATGTTGAGCTGGAAACCCTTTTCCTGTAGCTTGCAACCATTGCTCCAGGTTCTGTTATCTGGAGCAGCAGAAAACAAGCTTGCTCCCTCCTCAATATGACATCCCTTAAAATATTTAAACAGGGCTATCATATCATCTCTTAACCTTCTCTTCTCCAGGCTAAACACCCCCAGCTTCCTCAGGTGTTCCTCATAAGGCATGGTTTCCAGACCCTTCACCATTTTGGTTGCCCTCCTCTGCACAAGCTCCATCTTCTCAACATCCTTTTTGAATTGTGGGGCCCAGAACTGGACACAGTGTTATTCCAAGTGGGGTCTGACCAAAGCAGAATACAGTGGCACTATTACTTCCCCCAATCTAGACACTATACATCTATTGATGCAGCCTAAAATCGCAGTACAGTATTACTCACTGCAATTCTGAAAATTGTTATCTGCTACCATCTTCTATATTTCTAGTTCTTATATGTGTGCGTGAGTGTGTGTTTTTATGTGAAAGTTGATCTCCCCTTTTGCTGTTATAAATAAAACTACATTTGGACCTTGCATTCTGGAGTTCTGGCTCTCAGAACCGGTATACACAGGATTGACCCCTGCTTTTAGTTGCTCAAAGCCTTCTCTGCAACTTCACTTGAGCTAATAAAATTCCCCCTATTAAATATTGGTTGTGGGTGCCCTCTGGGACCCTGGCATTTTGGGTTACAGTAGGGATTCCCTACACCAGGGGTTAACAACCTTTTTGACTTGTTGTGCCCTTATTTATATGGAGGAGCCCCAAAGAGGCCTACCCTATGTCTTACAAGTTAATGGTGTTTAGGGGTATACCATATATACTCGACTATAAATTAACTTCATATATAAGTCAAGGGGAGGTTTTTGGGCCAAAATTATGGATTTTGATATGTCCCGTGGATAAATCAAGGGTAAAATTTAGAGGCATGTAATGAAGCATGTAAAAGATGAAACAAAGAAAAACAATGGCAAAGAACTTACAAAATCCCAGCAGGCAAATCTATTTGTACTCATGCTAAAGGTTGGATGGATGAGAAAGTAAAAGGGGATCAGTGCTTGCAGGGCAGATTAAACTCTTGCCTTTCACCAGAGGATGGATGGATATGTATCATATATAATGTGTGTGCGTGTGTGAGATAGAGTACAGTACTTACATCGACCCATTCACAAGTCGACTCAGTTTTTTGGGGGTCAATTTTTTAACCTAAATTTCTAGATTTATACATGAGTACATATAGTACATAAGAATATATTCTTATTCTTTAATTTCATTCTATGAATCTTATCCCATGGCTTCATAAACTGATATACAGTGGATCCTTCCCCTTGGCGGGGGATTCGTTCCAGACTGAAAGTAATGGTGCGCGACCCTGTGGCGTGGCGTGGTGTGTAAGCTGCACATGTCATTGTTTCTCCCCTGCAGCTTCTGTGTGGGCTGGAAGCTGCATATGGTGCAGCTGCGTGTGTACCTCTATCTGGTTTAAAGCTTAATTCAGGTGGTATCCTGATGTTATCAGAAGGTTTTTGCCACCTAATTTGCCTCCTGAATACAGCCTGGGTCCATCCCCACTTCCAGAAGTATTCTGCATGGCTCTTTTCGGATCTGGGAGTTTTGTGAAAGCAGGGATTGACCTGGGCTGTATTCAGATGGCAAATTAGGCAGCAAAAACCTTTTGATAACGTCAGGATGCCGCCCAAATGAAGCTTTAAACTAGATAGAGGTAAATCGATTTATTAAGCCATGGGATAAGTTCCTATTTTTATTCCTTTCATTTTCCTGGAGCAGCCGCCAAGCACCTGGGAAGCACACACAGAGCCCTAAGGGCTCCTTGCAGCACAGGTTGGGAACCCCTGGCCCACACTATGGGATAGTGTACAGTGCACCTTTGTAGAACACAAATTTGTTAATAGCTAATGGCAGTCATGAATGTCCCCTGTCCCTAATTACTATTTTGAAAACCTGGCAACACTGTCATACTGGTATTTTGAGCTTACCTCGGTCAGAGTAGATGGGAAGGTGGTCTCTTGCAGGTAGAACTGCGGCACACACTGGAAGGTGATGGTGAGGACGATGCCCAAACAGCCCAGGTGGACACAGGCTGCTTGGTGGAGCTCAGGATTTACAGATTCAGAGCATTCCAGGATTTCCCCAGAAGCTGTCAAGAGGGTCAAGGCGACAACCTGTTGTGGGAAAATTGCAGGGAAGGAGATACGTTTAAGCCTGAGAACTAAGGTCCCATTACATTTTCAAATGGAGTTTTCACTTGGGTTGCAAGGTGTTGTGCTATGTGTTTCTGTTAGTAGATCCCATGGTTTTCTGTGCAGACCACACATGGCTTTTTAGGCCAAAAACAACTTTATTTTTTTGTAGAAATCAGCCAAATTGACTCTGTCCTGATGTTGGGTTCTTTAACAGAACAGAAATAAACCGGGAGGAGAGCCAGATTGAATAATAATAATAATAATAATAATCAGCTTTATTGTTAGTAAATTCTCAGACTGGAATTACCATTCCACCCTAAATTCTGAGACCCAGAATAGAACAAAATTCTACTTTTTATAGGCAACAGACAAAGAGACTTCTTTGGCAAATTCTGTTGGATACAAAGAACCCAAACATATAGAAATTCCTTCAATCAGAGTAAAGAATCTTGCATACATCAAAATTCAATTAATATGCATTAGAAACCTTATGCCCCATCCCATCCACCTCTTATCAATTCTGTTATTACAAAGGGGCCTCTATGTACCTTTTCCCAATCTGCTCATCCCTTATCAACAGCAATTATTGTGACTAAAAGCAAAACACCAGGCAAGCATCCATCAAAGATGTCACTCTGCCCTTTTTACCCCAGCATGAAAAACTCTCTTCAGCATTCCTCTTACTGAGGCTAGGTTCACCTTTTGGGTCTTTTTCGCATTACATTCAGGGGAACTAGATATTGATTATGTAGAATAAAAATTGAATATTGCTTTTAGCCACCACAATTTCTTTATTTAAGGAGCCATGGCGGTGAAGGGTTCAATGCTGGCCCCGCAGCCACAAAGTTTTGAGTTCGATCCCAGAGGCTCCAAGGTCCACGCAGCCTTCCATCCTTTTGTAGGTTAGTAAAATGAGCACCCAGCTTGTTGGGGGCAATTGGCTTACAGGTTCTAAATTTCTTAAGGAGTCTTAATTCACTGATAAGCAATGTAGAAAAGTACTTGCTATTGCTAATGCTACTGCTATTATCTGGCCAACCAAATGCACTTCATTGGACAAAGGTGCTAAAAATCATACAGGATGGCCGAATAAAGGTATCACTGTTTTATGGATTTTGGATGTTATTGTACTTTGCTGTATAGCCAACATGGCCACCTCTGAACATGTTTCCTGGATGTGAAAGTACTGCATTTTAGTTGCTACAGGGGAATCCTAAAGAGGGAGCCAATGGACCGGGACTTTACTATTTGAGGTTTCTACCTCCAACAACAGTAAAGTATTTTATTTTACTTTATTTTATTTTAATTGGGACTACATTTGGCATGTTTTGCCAAACCAGCACCTACAAATGTTCTTAATGCAAAAGCATGGAGGCTTCTCTTGAGAGATTCAGTGTCCTCTGCCTAACAAAGGAGGTTGTGACCTCACAAGGGAGGATGGAGAAATCTTAGATCTCAGAAGAAGACCTTTTGCATTACTAAATTTTATCTCCTGGGCATTGGAATGCTTTGTTCCCAGGGCCACATGGCCAGAAGGAGGAGGAGGTCAAGCTTGCATAGATATCCCTCCACAGAACATCACACCAACACCATCTTGACTAAATGCAAGTCAGTGACTAACAGTGTCATATTTTCAAAAATATATTCTCCTGTGTGATTTTTAACACCTTTGCCTGAAGAAGAAGCCAGCGGAGCTTCCAAAGTTTGCATCATGTATTTTGTGCATTTTGGTTGGTCCAGTAAAGGTACCACTGTGAAGTCGAAGGCTTTCATGGCCAGCATCCATTTTTTGTGGGTTTTTCAGGCTACATGGCCATATTCTAGAAGAGTTTCTTGCTGATGTTTCGCCAGCATCATCTGTGCCTGACATCTTCTATTCTGGCATTCTCTGAAGATGCCAGCCACAGATGCTGGTGAAACATCAGGAATAAACTCTTCTAGAACGTGGCCACATAGCCTGAAAAAACTAAAGGGACCACCGTTTTGTGGATTTTGGGTATTATACTCTGTCATACTTGTCCATTTGTCTCAAAAACTTTTGTCCAGCAGATGTCACCAGTAAGCTGCTTTTCATGCCGCCTTTCATCCTCAAAGCCCAACAATTCTGCAAATCAAATTTCTTTGGTTTTCTGTTTCCTTGGCTTTTGCTAGCTGCTGCCCTGTCCTTCCAGCCTCCTTATTACTTTCTGTTGTCCCGAGGGCAGATCTGGCCAAGTCCAGGGTGAAGCAGCACATCAGAAGAATGACCGAATTCCTCTCAAGTAGTGCTATAGTTCCCACTGTATTTCTCCTCTAGCTTGGGAAAGGGAAAAGAGGGGACAGGGGAGAAGTAAGAGCCCATGAGACCTTGTGCAAAATTCTGCTACTGGGCATTTTCTCCATATAGGTAATTTTCTGAGGTCGAAAAGGTTCACTGTAGAAGACAAGCTCTGGGGAAATCACACAGAAAGCAATTGAAGCCTTTCACTCTGCGATGTTTGCAGCAGAGGCTTTGTGGTTTCCCTGTGTGCCTATTTGCATTGCTAGTGAGAGAAGTGATACTTTTTTCATTTGGTGAATTAGGAAGGAAGGAAGGAAGGAAGGAAGGAAGGACATCAGCTGGCCACCCAGCCAGGCAATGCAAGGACTACAAGGCCACTCTTCTGTGTTCCTTTCTGTTGGAGAGCTCTGTCTTGATCCACAGTTTTCTCAGTTTTAAAACAATAGAATCACAGAATCCTAGGGGCTCATTCCTGCTTACATTTAAACCGGTTTGCGTTTCGCCTTCGTTCCGTGTTGGTAAATCGATTCCAAAAGGTCTGTTGTACCCACTATGAAAGCAGATCTTTTCAATATCCCCTTGTAATCGCTTCTTTTTTGGCACAATTGTCATCCGCACTAGTTTGCGCTGCTTCAAAATGTGCATCATCAGTGACGTAAGCGGCAGCTTGGGCAGCCCGGCTTGGGAACACTATATATATATATATATATATATATATATATATATATATATATATATATTCAATTCATTATATTTGCAACTACTTGCCTTACTATGAGCTGCTGTCAGATCGCCTGAGTAACTGCAAGTAGTTGCAAAATCAGTGAATCAAATCTTCTATCAATTTTTTTTTAAAAATATGCCCCCTCAGGTCACACCAGAAGCACAAAAGCAGCGCTGGGGAGAATGGTGGATCTACCAAAAACTGAGGAGGGATGGTAAACACCCCTCTGTCATGACTCCCTCCCCTCCAGAATGATACGATTCAGATCTGGTGTTCCCACTTGTTGAACACACTCAGGAATCAATTCTTTTTTTAAAAAAAGCCGCCAAAGAAGTAGTGTCAGGAAAGAGTGGATTTTTTGCGTTTGCCTCGCTTCGTCGTGATTGAAATCGATTAAAGTAGGATCGGAACTGGTTTCAAATGGGAACGATGGTCAAATAACCTGATCAGCAATTTGCATTAAATCATAGTGGGAAAGCGGCCCTAGAGTTGGAAAAGAACCTCAAGGGCCATCCAATCCAACCCATTCTGCCATGCAGAAAGAAAGACACCATCAAAGTGTGACAGATGGCCATCCAACCTCTGTTTAAAAACCTCCAAAGAAGGAGACTCCGCCACCCTCCAAGGCAGAGTCTTCCACTGTTGAGCAGTCTGGAAGTTCTTCCTAATGTTTAGGTGGAATCTCTTTTCCACTCGCTGGAATCCACTGCTCCATGTCCTGGTCCCTGGAGCAGCAGGAAACAAGCTTGTTCCTTCTTCCATATTTATACCAATGTGAATTTGCCCAATATTTTACTATCCTCTCTGCCACCTCCCCTCAACTGTTATCTTTGGCACAGAGACCAAAGAAAGAATGTCCTTCCAGGGATAAAGTGTTTTTAATTGTCATATTTTATATTTTACTGTTGTTAACCGCCCGGATTGGTTTGCCAGAGGGTGGTATACAAATAAATATTATTATTATTATTATTATTATTATTATTATTATTATTATTATTATTATTACCTGGACAGATGCAAAAAAGAAAGAGTTCCTGTCCATATAAGCAAGTATTAAAGAGGGAATTTCAGCAGGTCATTCAGAGTAATGTTGAATTTCAGCATTATGAAAAATGGAGAAACTTTGTCCCTTCTCCCATCAAGGTTTACTATTCATTATATTATGAACCCTTTTCATGTTACCATTTATAGCATTTTTGCTTTAAATTTGAGCCTCACTGAATCCAGAACTTGGGGATGTTATAGTTCATACTCCTCCTTTCACCTGATTTTGAAGCCTCAGCAAGTTCAGACCTGGTTAGCTAATTTTAGTTTTATTACAAACAAACACAAACAGAACAAGGGGTCTTGGTGGCAAGGGAATTTCAGTGAACTGCAGTCCAAAAAAGTAGCTTTTCCAACCTCTGTGCAATATAATCTTACCCAATCCCAGAAGTTATATATTTAGATTTTCACACCTGCATTTTGATCCCAGACTTGTCCACTGAGAAGTAAACTCTAGTGATTGTAATGAGACTGCAAAGTAAAAGTCCATATAGAAACCGGTCTCAGTTGTGTGTTTTTCCCCTGGACTGAAAAAGATCCAAAACGTTTAGTTTTTTTCCTTACTAAGAATGTGCTCCAGACTCCTAGTTATTCTATTTTGTTCCATTTTCTCCATCCCAGAGCTTTTAAAGATGTAGTCCATGGACTCCATGGTATGTTTAGCCTGGAGAATAGATGGCTAAGAGGAGATATGATAGCCCCGTTTAAGTATTGGAAAGGGTGTCACATTGAGGATGGAGCAAGCTTGTTTTCTGCTGCTCCAGAGACTAGGGCATGAAGCAATGGATGCAAGCTACAGAAAAGGAGATTCCACCTTAGCATTAGGAAGATCTTCCTGACAGTAAGAGTTATTTGACATCAGAACATACTCCCTTGGAGAGTGATGGAGTCTCCTTCCTTTAAGCAGCGGCTGGACAGCCACCTGTCAGGTATGTTTTGATTGAGAGTTCCTGCATGGCAGAATGGGGTTGGACTGGATGGCCCTTGGAGTCTCTTCCAACTCTAGTGATCCAGGACTGTGATCCGGACAATGGTGTCACTAGGGTTGGTGTCACTCCAGTGTGGTAGCTCAGGCTTGTCCCCCCCCCAGCTTGCCTGGCACTCACCCTGGCCACCCCCCTTTGCCAGCCAGGCTGGCTGTACTGTGGTGGGGCTGATGTGGTCATACCACCAGAAGCCCCTTCCAAGTCTGGTGGGGCTGCTGGCTGGGCTGCAAAGGGATGCAACTCTCTTTCTTGATCAGCTGATAGCTCTGCCAGACCAGAAAAGGGCTGCCAGGTGGCAGTTCCATCCCACCTGCACCAATGGTCAGTGATGATGGACCGCAGAGGTGCTCTGACTCATGGAGGGAAGAGCTGGAGGGGGACTTGGAATGGATGGGACCTTGGGCAAGTCACACACTCTCAGCCTCAGAGGAAGACAATGGCAAAACTCCTCTGAACAAATCTTGCCAAGAAAGCCTCATGATAGCTTTGCCTCAGGGTCATCATAAGTTGGAAATGACTTGAAGGCACACAGCACACATGCACATGGGGCCTTGGGGAAGCAGTGGGGAAATCCAGGGGCCATATGTGGCTCACATCCCACCCATGGCCTACTTCCATGTGCTTGAAAGCACATATATCTTTGGGAGCTGACTCCCACGGTTGGGACTGTCGTACTAGCAGAAAGTACTCTCTGCAAAGATGCATCAGTTCTCTCACTCCCTTGAAACGAAAACCAAAAGGATGCAATTTGGGAAACATGTGCACAAACTCCTAATGCATGCCCACTCCTTCACCTGCCTTAGCGCATCAATGTTCCTGGCGGATGTGGGGAAATGAAGCCAGAATTCCATCCGCGTCTTTTCACTTGTCGCTTTCTGTCTCTCTTGCCAAATTTAATTATGCGCAGAACTGTCTGCCTTTCCACTCTCTTCCTTCCTTCTAGTCCTTCTTGATGCGCCAGGATCCAGGCTGATTTGCAGTAATTGGTTTCTTACATCCACCTCAAAAGAGTCCTCATTTTTCTGGGATTTAGACGACTGTTATTTGGTAGGATTAAGAGTTCACAGGCAAATACTTCCCGGATGATCTACACAGTTAACAGAGACAGTCTCTTTAGACAAATGTTGCAGGGGTTTTTGTATAAATACCTACAGCTTGGGGTGCAAGTGGGTGGTTAGAGAGGAATAGGGATGCATTTGCATAGAAAGACAATTTTATTATGTGCACAAATTGCACATAAAGACTGCACATAAAGACAATAAAGATAAAAATTGCACAAGCAGTGTAACAAGAAAGACTGAAGGGGAAAACATAATTGGTGCACCTAGTTCATGGATCCCTTGAAAACCCATTCACAGACAAACACCAAACCCCCAGGTATTACAGAATCATAAAACTGAGGGTAACTGTCAATCTTGTCCTGTCCCTGCTGTGCAGGAATCCATAGCTAAAGCTGCATCTGCGCTGCAGAATTAACACAGTTTGATACTGCTTTAACTGCTTTAACTATTTATCCTTCTTTGTGAGAGAGCTGTGGTGTCACAACAAGCTACACATCCCAGGATTTCATAGGATGGCACCATGACAGTTAAAGCAGTGTCAAACTGCATTAATTCTGCAACATAGCAGCAGCCTAAAGCATCCCTGAGAAATGGCCACCCACTCTCTGTTTAAAAATCTGTAGTAAAGGAGAAGATAGCCAGCATGGTGCGGTGGTTTGAGCATTGGACTATGATTCTGGAAACCAGGATTAGCATCCCTGTTTGGCCATGGGAAGCCACTGGGTGACCTTGGGTGAGTCACATACTCTCAGCCTCAGAGGAAGGCAAAGGCAAACCACCTTTGAACTAATCTTGCAAAGAAAATCCGATGTAAGAGGGAGCCATTGGATCGGGACTTTACAGTCGCTGTAAATTGGAAACAACTTGAAGGTACACAACAACAACAATAATGGAGTCTAGTACCTTCTAGGGTAGTCTATTTCAGTCTTTAACAGCTCTTACTATCAGGAAGTTCTTCTTAATGTTTGGGTGGCATCTCTTTTCTTCTGACTAGACTCTCATCTCTGGAACAGCCTAAAACAATCTCTCTCCATTTTCTACATAATATTCCTTCCTGAATTAAAAGATGGCAATGTTATATCACGTCTCCGTCTTCTCTGCTCCAAGCAGCACTTACTCAGCTCCCTAAGCCATTCCTTGTAAGGCTTGGTTTCCAGACCTTTGATAATCTTGGTTGCCCTTCTCTGGACATGTTGGCAGGTTGTCAATATCCTTCTTGAACTGTGGCGTCCAGAACTGGACATGGCATTCCAGGTGATATCTGGCCAAAGTGGAATAGAAGAGGGCTGTTACTTACTGTCAGAACATTCTTCCTATCCTTTAGATGGAATCCCTGTTCTTGTGAATAGAATCCATTTGTTCATGTTAGTCTCTGGTACAGAAGAAAACAGGCTTGCTCTGTCTTCTATATGACATTTCTTCAGATATTTAAAGATAGTTGTCTTCCCTCCTCAAGGTAGACATTCCCCAGTCCTTAAAACATTCACCATAGGTCTTCATTTCCAGATCCAAGGGTACCAGTAAGGGGGTGCAGGGGGCATGGGCCACACTGAGTGACACCTTAGAAGAGGGGTTCTAAGTTGCATTAATGAAAGGATAGTGTCAAGATCAAGGGAGAAAATAGTACCACTCCATTCAGCTTTGGTCAGATTTCACCAGGAATATTGTGTCCAGTCCTGAGCACCACAACTCAAGAAGGATGTTGACAAGTTGGAGTACCGTATGTCCAGAGGAGGGTGACCAAAATGGTGAAAGGTCTGGAAACCGTCAAGTCTTATGAGAAGCAGCTTAGGAAGCTGGGGAGGTTTAGCCTGGGGAAGAGAAGGTTAAGAGGGGACATGACAGCCCTGTTTAAATATTTGAAGGGATGCCATATTGGGGGTGGAGCAAGCTTGTTTTCTGCAGCTCTAGAGACTAGAACATGGAGCAATGGATTCAAACTACAGGAAAAGAGATTCCACCTAAACATTAGAAAGCACTTCCTGACAGTAAGGGCTGTTTGACAGTGGAATATGCTGCCTCAGAGAATGGTAGAGTCTCCTTCTTTGGAGGTTTTTAAACAGAGGCTGGATGGCCATCTGTCTGGGGTGCTTGGATTGTGTCTTACTGCATGGCACAAGGAGGTTGGACCGCATGACCCTTGGGTCTCTCTCAATTCTATGAATAGCCCCTGTCGAACCATTGGGACAACATAAGCTGTCCTTTTCTGCTTTCACCGCTCATTGCTTTGGATTTTTTTTCTCTCACTTGATCATTTTATGGACTTGTTTTTGACAGTCGCTCGTGAATTTTAAGCCATTCAGGAACAGTGGTCTATGCTGCCTGCTGCCTCTTTTTCTCTCTCTATTGATCACCTGCCCCCTTCTATTAGCTTCTCTCTCTTTCTTCTCCGTCTCTCTCTTTTACTGCTTTTCTTTGTCATTTCTTATAATTCACCCATTTGTCGGGTGTGTGTGTGCGGGGTAATTTATCAATCACAACGAAAGGCAGATAATCCATTCCTCAGCCACAAGGCAAGGCAGGGAGAGCAATTCCTTTTGCAAGCAGCCTTGAGATGGTATTAATCACACCATAAATAATGATCAGGAATGTTCCATCTTTTAAATACGCCTCCCAGCTCCCGCATACAAAAAGCCCACTTAAGTATTGTGTAGCAAATGGATATTTGGCAATACTGTGACCCTTAATGGTTCATTAATTACTTAGGAGAATAAGATGCATTGTTAATTTTGCTACAATGGGCACTTGGTATCCATTGGGGTTTGGTTTCAGGACCCTTTGTGGATATGAAAATCCATGGATGCTCAAGTCCCTTTCTATTCAATGGTGCAGTAAGCAAACCTCAATGGCAAAATTGAGGCTTGCTTTCTGGAATTTATATATTCCATATTTAATTTTCAAGCTGTGGATGGTTGAAACTATGGAAAAAGAATCCATGGATAGAGAAGGCTGACCGTATTTATTTATTTTGGCTGGAAATTTGTTTCAGCTATTTCATTAAGTCAGTAAGTTACATTTGACCCATGGTTTCCACAATCCACTGCTTTAAAATATTCCCTTCCCCCCCCCCCCCCCCCCCCCCAAAAAAAAAAAAAATGCAGAAAGGAAACCTTGATGTTGCCAAAAAACATCTAGAGGTAGCCGTGTTGGCCATATAGCAAACCCAAAAACATCCAAACAACAACACCTTTATTGGGGCAACCGAAATGCACAATTACATGTTGCAAGCTTTCGAAGTCACACTATCGTTTACATCAGGCAAACAGGAGAAAGAAATTGAAGATGTTAGTCCTAGGCCTGCATTTTCTGTTTCTGGTCTTAGTTCAGATGATAGGGAGGGCTATCTGTAGACTGGCATCTCCACCTTTTTGGCCATGTGGTCACTGCAACATTTTCAAAGCCAAGGAAATTTAATGTCCATTTGCAATGCAAAGAAGATGTTTCCGTGGAATCCAGCATGTTTCCTTCCTTTGTGAAGCCATACTGCCAGCCTGCAGATAGCCCTCCTTACCATCTGAACTAAGACCATGTGCCCGACCCAGACTCCTGGTGCGTGTACTTTTCAAAGAACGATACTTTCTTTGAAAAATACGCCAGGAGTGTGGATTAGGTACGCAATGTAGCCAAGTTGGGCACGGAGGCTTGCGATAAGATCCGTTTAAGTCCATTCCTGGATCGGGCGAAAAGAGTCACGGAATAATCTCCCAACTATCTCACATTCTTGTCACCCTTTCTCATCATCAGCACATGATAAGGAATACTGAAAGCATTTGCAGACAACTTGGTAGTCACCTTGAGAAATCCACTGGAAAGTGTGGGAAGACTGGAAGAAACATTAAAAGAATTTGGAGATTTGTCTGGTATTGAAATTAATGAACAAAAGGCAGCGGTGTTGACTCAAAACATGTAACTGAAAGACCAAATAGAATTAAGGGGGGAAACTGGCTACAGAATTGAAAAGAAGATGAGATACTTAGGCATTACAATGACTAACCCAAACAATATGTTGTTTCAAAATAATTATGTTAAGACATGGGATTAAATTAAAAAGGACCTTCAGAGATGGGAGAGTTTGTATCTGACTTTGTTGGGGAGAGTTTCTTTTGTAAAAATGAATGTGTTACCAAGAATGCTCTTTCTATTCCAGATAATGCCTGTTATTTCAAAAGACATGTTTTTCAATCAATGGCAGAAGGATCTATAAAGATTCATGTTGCAAAGGAACAAACTGAAGGTGAAGATGGAAATATTGCAAGATAGAAAGAAATGTGGCAATTTTGGACTACCAAATTTATACTTTGCTGCATGTTGTTTAGTGTGGTTAAAAGAATGGATAATGCTGAGAAACAGAAGACTGTCAGAAATAGCAGAAGAATATTTAAGATTCACATGGCATGGATATTTATGGTATGATAAAACTAAGATGGAAAAAAAGACAATCCCTACAAAAGAAGAGCAGCTATCGAAGGTGAAGAAATTAGCAGAGATCGATAAACTGTCTATTTTGATTAAAGAAAATTCAGTAACAAGATTTGGGAAGGATTGGAAATTGTTTAGTGACTTTTTGAAAAACAATGATTGTTGGTTTCATAAGTAATATGACTTCATATATATATTTAAGTCATATTAATTAACAAACCCAACAATCATTGTTTTTCAAACAATGTTTAATTAATAGGGAAGATAAAGAGGAGTGCAATTTATAATGAAATATACCTGCACTAGAAACAGCTGGAACTCACGGTTTTCTGTTCTGTTTTGTTAGCTGTAGATTTTGTTCTTTGTAGTTTGTTTTGTAGTCTGTGTTGTATGTAGTGCTTATTTGGGTTATTGAATTTTTTATCCTTTGTGGTTTTTTACTCAATAAAAATAATGTAAAATACAAACAAACATCACTGGGAGGGTACAAATATGTGCATGCTCCATAGCTGTGAAGTTAGGACTGCTATATGACAACGACTTTATTATTTTGCCTGACAACTGTGTGACAAAATGCAGCATCACATGCTTCCCACTTTTGTGGAGTTGTGAGACGGGTGATCTTCCCCAGTGACTTGTTTTCAAGGGCGAAGCGTCTCTGAGCCTGAAGGTCACGATGAACCATCATGATTCGTAGCCATCATAGAATCAGAGAGTTGGAAGGGACCACAAGAGTCATCTACTCCAACCCTCCACCATTCAGGAATAGACAACCAAAGTACTCTTGAGCGATGCCCATCCAACCTCTGTTTAAAGACTTCCAAAGGAGGAGAGTCCATCCTCCTCCAAGGAAGTCCATTGCACTCTCAAACAGCTCTTACAATCAAAAAGTTCTTACTAATATTTAGTGGGAGTCTTTTATAACTTGAATCTACTGGCTTGTGTTCTTGTCTCTGGAGCAGCAGAAAACAAGCTCTTTCCATCGTTCCCATGATGTCCCTTCAGATACTGTACATACTCAACTATAAGTCAACCTCATGCCTAAGTCGGGGGCAGATTTTGGGGCCAAAATGATGGGGTTTGATATGACCCATGGATAAGTCGAGGGTAAAACTCAGGGGCATGTAACAAAGGATATAAAGAACGAACCAACAGAAAACAATGCCAAATAACAAAATTCCAGCAGGCATAACTGTTTGTGCTCATGCTAAAGGCTGCATGGATGAGAAAGTAGAAAAGGGTCAGTGCTTCCAAGACAGATGACCCTCTTGCCTTTCGCCAGGGGATGGCTCTTTTTTGAAAATAAGAGTTGAAGTACAGTACTTACATTGACCCATGGATAAGTCGGCTCAGTTTTTGGGTCAATTTTTAACCTAAATTTCTAGACTTATACATTAGTATATACAGTATTTAAAGATAACTCTCATGTCACGTCCCAATCATCTTTTCCCCAAGATAAACATACTCAGCTCCCTAAGTTGTTCCTCATAAGACTACATTTAAAGACACTTGATCATGTTGGTTGCCTTTATGTGGACATATTGTTGTTGTTGTTATTGATGTTGTTGTGTGCCTTCATGTCATTTGTGACTTATGATGACTCTAAGGTGAGTCAGGGATGCAGTGGCTTAGTGGTTAAGATGCCACTTCTGAAGATTGGAAGGTTGGCAGTTCAAAGCCTGAGTGCTTCATGATGGGATGAGCTCCTGTCACTAGTCCCAGCTTCTGCCAGCCTAGCAGTTCAAAAGCATGCAAATGGAAGGAGATAGATAGGTACCACTTTGGTGGGAAGGTAACAGTGTTCAGTGCAGTCATGCTGGCCACATGACCACTGGACAACGCTGGCTCTTCGGCTTAGTAATGGAGATGAGCACCGCCCCATACAGTCAGTTACGACTAGACATTCATGTCAAGAGACTACCTTTACCTTTAAGGGGAATCTATCATGGGGTTTTCTTGGAAGGTTTGCTCAGAGGAGCTTTGCCATTGCCCTGAGGCTGAGAGTGTGTGGCTCGCACAAGGTCACCCAGTGGGTTTCAGAGTCGAGCCAGGATTTGAACCCTGGTCTCCAGAGTTCTAGTTCAATGCTCAAATAACTATGCCATGCTTCCATCTTGTCGATATCCTTCTTGAATGGGGTTGCCCAGGAGCTCATTCATATTATACATTTATAGTCCTATGTGGTTCCACTTGAATTGCCCTGGTTGATCCTATGGGATACCAAAGACTGCCGTCTAGTGGGGCTTGAAAGCTCTCTGGCTGAGAATTCTAAATGCCCTCCCTTAAACTGCAAGTCCCAGGAATATATAGCACCATAAGTGTGTTCTGTGAATGGGTCCCAAGTGATGTCTGACCAAAGCAGAATACAGTGGGACTATTATTCCCAGTGTAGCGCCAGTGTAATGCCCAAAGCCAGTATTGTGTAATGGTTTGAATGTTGGACCTATGGCTCTGGAGACCAGGGTTTAAATTTGTACTTGGCAATGGAAACCCACTGGGTGGCCTCAGGCAACCCACACTCTCTCAGCCTCATAAAAGCAACCTCCCTCTGAACAAATCTTGCCTTAATAGGGTTGTCTAAGGGTCATCATATCTTGGAAACAACTTGAAGTCACACAACAACAGCAAATTACAGCGGTCCCTCCACATTCGCTGGAGTTAGCGGCCAAGGGCCCCCGTGAACATGGAAAAGCTGCAAATTAAAAAAACACCTAGGAATCTCCAGGTCTTCTCCGACAACTCTATGGTTAACATCTGCCAAAAGGTGACAACAGAATCCTACAAATGCCTAGAGTAGGGTTTTCTCTAGGAACTTCTAGGTTCTCCAACACAACTCTATGGTCAACTTCTGGCAGAGTTGTGCTGGACAATCTAGAGATTCTTAGAGAGAGCATATTAATTAAAACCGCAAATAAACAAATCTGCAAAAGCCAAAGCTGCAGACATGGAAGGTCGACTGTATTCCTGTAAGGATTCAGCATGAGCCAACCCGCTTTAACATTTCAGATGAAAATGTTGAATCTATTATATTACTACTAGGACATGGCATTAGATGCTTCCATGACCTAACACAGCAGACAGTTTCCTGAAAGATGCAATACAAAGGCAAAAAACACCTGCCAGGTCTCACTGTCTCCAACACAGTCCATGCGCCACAGAAACAGACCATACTTTTACAGTGACTGGAGTCTACTCATCAAATTTTAACTCCTATCAACAAGCTGTTTCTTATCCTTTTCTCTCGCAAAATTGGCACAGGTCATTTTCAGACTGACCTTGCCCATGCTGCTAAAGCAATCCAATCAGTTGTTTTCACATGGTAAGCCCGAGAACCTCAGTAAGGCTTTGGTCAAAGTCTCCTGTGATAGTCCTGAAGGCAATCTGGTGAACTCTGGGCTAGATGGTACAGCAATTACAGTAATTGGTTGACCACCTGAAGCCATTTGGTGCTCACCAAGGGCTCCTGTTCATCCTGGAGAGAAGTGACCAGTGGGGGGCCATGGCCTTCAAGATGGCCCCCCATGATACATTTCTTCAACAGGGAGAAATGTAAGGTACTGCACTTAGGGAGGAAGAATAAAATGCACAGATATAGGATGGGTGACACCTGGCGGAACGAGACTTATACGTGTGAAAGGGATCTAGGAGTCCAAGTAGACCACAAGTTGAACATGAGTTAACAATCTGATGCAGCAGCTAAAAAGGCCAATGTGATTCTAGGCTGCATCACTAGAAGTATAATGTCTAGCACAAAGGAAGTAATAGTCCCATTCTATTCTGCTTTGGTCAGGCCTCATCTGGAGTAATCCTGTGTCCAGTTCTGGGCATCACAGTTGAAAAAAGATGTTGACAAATTGGACCGTTTCCAAAGGAGGGCGACTAAAATGGTGAAGAGTCTGGAAACCATGCCCTATGAGGAACGCCTTAGGAAGCTGGGGATGTTTAGCCTGGAGAAGAGAAGGTTAAGAGGTGATATGATAGCCCTGTTTATATATTTGAAGGGATGTCATATTGAGGAGGGAGCAAGCTTGTTTTCCACTACTCCAGAGAATAGGACCCGGAGCAATGGATTCAAACAACAGGAAAAGATATTCCAACTCAACATTAGGAAGAACTTTCTTGAGAGTAAGAGATGTTTGACAGTGGAACACACTCCCTTGGAGGATGATGGAGTCTCCTTTGAAGGGCTTTAAACAGAAGCTGGATGGCCATTTGTCATAAAAAAAGGCTTTGATGGTGCCTTCCTCCATGGCAGGACTGGGTTGGACTGGGTGGCCTTTGGGGGTCTCTTCCAACTCTAGGATTCTATGACTCCCTTTTCTCCCTGTTGTGATGTTCAGGCATGCCCAGGAAAGGATTCTGGAGGCATATTTGTATTTCTCCATATTCCTTCCCCACACTCTCAATGTCAGTGCTTTTCAAAAATATATCCAAATAGACAGAGAAGAAGGAAGGAAATGGGGAGGGGGGGCTGAATGTGCATAAAAATACTTTGGAGATCATCACATGGGGCAAAGAGCATCATTATCCCATTCTTTTCTCGTCATGATTGCACGACTTCACACGGATCCCATTCTTATCCCATCAATAAAGTGTCATTATCCCATAGGTTGTAGTAACACTTTCTTCCATTATTAACTTGCTGAAAGTGTGTCTGTAGTGTTATTACTGCAGGTGTGAAAGTCAATAATGTTTCCTTAGCGCTATTGCGGGGATTAGTTTTTAACCCCAGCTTACTATGCGGCAGAATTATTTCCTGTGGCACGATTTCCTGTTCTACTGGACAATTGAGCTATTGACAATTCTGATCCTTCAAAATTGTTAAAATGTTAGCTTTTTCTGTATTATCCTGGAAAGAAAGGGGGTATATCTATGTTTAAACTGCTGTTTAACATTTAATGCGAATATTTAATGTTAAAATAAGCCTGGTAAAACCTGTTTTGCACCCCAGATCCTGTTTGTTATAGTATATACTATATATAGTATAGTATATATTATAGTATAGTAAAGCCTTATCCTCATCTGTGCACTCATCCGCTACCTCAAACACAAGATGCTAACAGGACGCTAATGCTTCAGCCACACAAGGTATGAAAGTTAAAAGTGTGATTCTCCCATTTTTGTCCCTTCAATCGTTTGTAATTGCTATACAGTATGAAAAAATCAGTTATCATCCCGTTATTATCCTCTTATTAGCCAATAACTGGATAATAGTGGGATATGGATGGGATTAAAACTGACTTGGCCCCATGTGATAATCTCCTCTGTAAAAGGAGCTTCTTTTTCAGGGGCTTTTAAAATTGAGATATGCCTATTATTTTTCTGGAATTTTCTTTGTGATGTTGCAGCACACCCTGGACTTTTCTATCCCTGAATGTTTTTGATGGCAGCAATGAATATCTAGAAATCCTCATTTCATGCTCTCTGGGGGTGGTTGGAGATCAGCCCGGTGCGGTGAAAGGCGATGTCTCCATCTGCATATTTTGGGGCACATAGTTACTGCAAATACTTGGAGCAAGACAAATGATTTAAAAGGAACAAACCTTATATTTTTCAAATGCTTTCCCTGTCACCCTAAATCTAGGAAATGACTTCTAACAATCCTTCTATCTGTCAGAATACCATCTGTGTTGTTCCCTTCCCGCTTGCCACATCGCTGATCTTAGAGGACTCTACCATCAATTTCTCTTTAAAATGAAAAAAAAAAAGACATCTCTGCTCAGGTGACAAATCTGTTTCCCAACCTAACAATTATTATTTTTTAAAATGCTCCTTTTGGGATAGTGAAGTGTGAGATGTGCATTTTAAAACTCCTGCCTCTAGCTAACTCTCTACTATGAAGGGCACCACCTCAGTCTCTCTCTTTCCAAACAATATTCTGAATAAATTAAAGCAAACCGACATCACTTGGAAAGAGGTTTGTTCCTGGTTGGAAAACAAATATTCGCCAAGATCCTGCATTATGGAGCAAGCTTGTTTTCTGCTGCTCCAGAGAATAGGACCCAGAACAACGGATGCAAGCTACAGGAAAAGAGATTCCACCTCAACCTTAGGAGGAACATCTTGACAGTAAGGGTTGTCCGACAGTGGAACACACTCCTTCCTCAGAGAGTGGTGGAGTCTGCTTTGGAGGTCTTTAAAGAGAGGCTGGATGGCCATCTGTTGGGTATGCTTTGATTATGAATTCCTACTTGGCAGGGGTTGGACTGGATGGTCCTTGGTCTCCTTCAGCTCTATGATTCTATGAAATCGCCCAAGGACCCTGGTGCATCTCAGAGAAGACGTCCTCAGTCTATGCATAGCCAGACACTGCTCCAATCCCCACCTCCCTCTCCACCAGCCATAGAATAGCTCTCTGTGTGCGTTTGCATGAAGAATCAGAGAAACATCTGCTCAAGTCATGCCTTAGCTCTTTTCCCATCTTCAAACAGCAAAGCTAATGTATCCCATTTGGGGAAAAAGGTGGGATATAAATCCAATAAATAATAAGATCGCATACAAATCAACACTTTCTGTATTGTGAAGTCAAAGGCTTTTTAGGGCTGGCATCCATAGTTTTTTGCGGGTTTTTTGGCGATGTGGTCACGTTCTGGAAGAGATGCTGGTGAAACGTCAGGAATAAACTGTTTCTCTATTACTTCACAACTGTTACCATATATCCATTGCACCAACAACGACTCTAAAAATCATCCACCTAGTCATTGCAAGAGACATCCGAGATTCTGATCTAGATGTCCTCAAAATAGGTTCATAGCTTTGCATAACACCATTAAATGTTCAGACTCGAACCAGCTGTCCTGTGTTTAGCTTTCTCCATCTGGGGCCATTTCAGCTCTTACCTGTGTAGACAAGATGCCATGCTTGATGCCAGTGTTGTGTGTGCCAGTTCCGATCACCCCGCCAGCTGCCACATCCGAAACGGCTCCTAGGCTGAAAGGTGAACAATAAAGGGTTAGATGCGGAGACTGAGTTGCTATTATTCCCCAAAGTAGATGGCTGGCGACATGGTGTAGTTGATGAATGTAACATTCGGAGTGACATTAAAAAAATTAAGCAATTAATGGCTAGCTGCTTTTGGAGCCTGAAAGTGTCCTAATGAATGCTGAAAGCATGTCCTAGCACATTATGCACAACAAAAGAGGAAGCTTAAATGCTCGTCCAAATTTCTCAACATGGAAAGGTTCTTATGACTGTGCTTTTATTGGCACTAGGGTTAGTATCAAAGCTTAAGGGAAAGCTCACTTTTTGGACTACAGCTCCCAGAATTCTGTAGTACCAAAAGAGAGCTTTCCCTTAGGCTCTGGCTTATAGTAGAACCATTTTAAAAAAAAAAAAAAATCTGGTGCGATAAAGCACATTGAACGCTATTTCACAAGCTGGTTCAGCACCTTGGACATATCATTTAAAGTAATACTAGAACCGGGAATAGATTCAACAATCTCCTGGTTCCCACTGCTGGTTTGCAAGCCTTTAGCATTGTTGGATTAAGTCGCCTTGGCTTAAAGAGGGGTAGTCCAGGTGATTCTCTGGGCTCAAAATTTTGCAGGGAGGTACCCTAGTTTTTCAATCCTCTCCTCATCACGAATTTCCCCAGGTGTCCTCAAAAAATCAAGGCTAATCTCCTTCCAAAACAGACCAAAAACATTTCATCCAAAATCTTGTTTTTAAAGAAGGGTCTGGCAAATGCCCGAGGGCCTGTAATTACTTTAGGATAACTTCAGACTGAACCAAAAAAAACCCTCTGAATTGACCCTCTGAAAAGTCAATCTTGTTAAGTCTTTCTGTGATTAAAGAGCTTTGGTGTCAGGGCCATGGAGGAAATTTGCATACGATTCCACAAGTCCACTGCTTTCTGCAGATTGCTTCTGAAAAGACAAATTTGCAACCACAAAGTCTTTCCACAGCTGCCTTGGCTTAAAGAGAGGGCAATCTGGGTGAAGGATCTGGTCTGCATGGTTTTTGTATCCACTAAAAGGGGCCATAGCATTACTGAACCTTAGAGTTCAAAGAGGATACAAAGACCATCTAATCCAACCCCAGCTATACAGGAATACGCAGCTAAAGCACTCCTAAAAGACACCCATCCAGCCTCTCTTTAAAAACTTCCGAAGATGGAAACTCCCCCCCACTCCCCAAAGCAGTCCATTGTCAAACAGGTCTTGCCATCAGGACGTTCTTCCAAATGTGATGGAATCTCTTTGAATCTATTGCCCTATGACCTAGTCTCTGGAGTGAAAATGTCCCTCATCTTAGAATCCTAGAGTTGAAAGAGACCCCAAATATCACCCAGTCCAACTCCATTCTGAAATGCAGGAAGATACCATCAAAGCTCTCCTGACAGATGACCATCCAGCCTCTGCTTAAAAACCTTCCAAAGAAGGAGACTCTAACACTCTCCGAGGGAATGTCTTCCATTGTCGAATAGCTCTTATTGTCAGGATGTTCTTCCCAATGTTGAGGTGGAATCTCTTTCCCTGTAGCTTGCATCCATTGTTCTGGGTCCTATTCTCTGGAGCGGCAGAAAACAAGCTTGCTCCATCCTCAATATGACATCCCTTCAAATAGTTAAAAGAGCTGCCATGCCTCTCCTTTTCTTCTCCAGGCTAAACCTACCCAGCTCCCTAAGTTGCTCCTCATAGGAGTTGGTGGTTTCCAGACCCTTCACCATTTTGGTCACCCTCCTCTGGACACACTCCAGCTTCTCAACAACCTTCTCAAATTGTGGTGCATTCTCTGCATTGTAGCCAGACTGAATGCAATATTCCAGGTGACGTCTGGCCAAAGCAGAATAGAGTGGGACAACTACTTCCCTCCATCGGGACATTTTACTCCTATTGGAGATTCCCAAAGTCTACAGATGAGGTGGCTATATATTCGAGCTATTCCACCAAATCTTCCACTCACAACAAATAGCACACTGGTGTCCTTACTCACATGTAAGTCCACTGCTGCTCCAAAACTTGGAGCCAATCCATATATGCCACAATGGCTGACATGCTGTTAGTGACATGGATGCATGTAAGTATAGCTTATGTGCATGTATGGATGGAGCGCAGAAGGGTATTCTCTTGCCCTAGTGTGCATCCTGAAAATTCCTCCGCAGCAACTGTCAAGCCTCAGAAGGAGCTGTTGCTACTGCTGCTGTTTTTACCACTGAGAAGGGAAGCAATGCAGACCATGAAGATCTGGCTGTTTTGGGATGCAGGGGGAAGGAAAAGGAGGGTATGCTCCATCTGAGAATGCATCCTCATTTCTTTCCCCCTCCAAGCTGAGTCCAGCTGCTTTTTCATGGTGTGACTCGCCTCCCTCTTTTCTCTCTTCCCAATTCAAAAGCATTAGCAACTGTTGGAGCTTGAAAGCTGTCGGTGAAGGGGTGATGGAGAACAGCATGAATTTAGCTACACTCCGGTGTAGGATCTTCCTCACTGTCAGTTTAGTATGTTTCAAGGTGGATTTATATGCCTTCAGCATCTATATGCATTCAGTTGTAACTAGTGGCTTCCAGGTTCATTGGTTGGTCAACCTGCTCTGTGGTTTAGTCAGATCTTTAAAGGAGGTACCTTCCACCACTTCTTTAAAATTCACAGTGGATTCACCACCATATTGACATCAAAGCTTATGGCTGCCATGGGAAGCACTCAGAAAATGGCAGAGCTTGAAAAAGTTACTTTTGGGCTACAGGTCCCAAGCCACAATAGCCAATGGGATTCTAGGAGTTGTAGTCTGAAAACATTTCTCTAAGCTGTGAAGAATGGTCTACCTTGGAATTCCACCACATCTGTGACACATATATCCCTTCATATATTAGTCTTGTCTATGCATACATATTTGTAGATTGGTGTCTATATATGTACAGCCATATGTAGAGCCAGCGCAGAGTAGAACCTTGGTGGTGCAGTGATTAAATTCCAGTACTGCAGCCATTCCATCCACAAGGTTGTGAGTTTGATCCCAAGCAGGGTTCCAAGGTCCTCTCAGCCTTGCTAAATGTAGATTGCTAAAATGAGCCCCCAGCTTGTTGGGGGCAATGAGCTTACAGATTGTAACCTGCTTAGGGAATGCTTAAGTGCACTGATAAGTGGTATGGAAACGTACTTGCTATTGCTATATTGCTATTGCTATTACTATAGCATTTGATCCTGAGTGGCTCCAAGGTTAACTCCGCCTTCCATCCTTTTGTAGGTCAGTAAAATGAGTACCCAGCTTGCTGGGGGCAATTGGCTTACACTTTGTAAAGTGGTTAGGGAGTGCTGAGTTCACTATGAAAAAGCATAGAAGTGTAAATGCTATTGCTGTTGGGTTGAGTGCTGGACCAGGACTCTGGAGGCCAGGTTTTGATTCCCAGCTCAGCCATGTAAAACCCACTGGTGATCTTGAGCAAGTCACACTCTCTCAGCCTCAGAGGAAGTCAAAAGCAAATCCCCTCTGAACAAATCTTGGCAAGAAAACCCCATGATAGGGTTGCCATAAGTTGGAAATGACTTGATGGCACACAGCAACAACAAATGTATGACAGTAGCAACTTGCTCCCATGTTAAAGGAGTGGTGAATATGCTCCAAGTTTTAATCAGAAATTGGAAGGAGCTCTCTAAGATGCCACACCTGTTTTGAGGGTTGGGTTCATCACCTTCAACAGCTCCTTTAAAGTTTGAACTAAAGCCCAGAGTAGATTCACCACTTAATTGACACAGGAACCACCAGCTATGACTGAGTAGCACCAACAGCATCCAAAAAGGCATGTTCAGATCTATTTGTGTGCATGTGCCTCACGTACATAGGTAAAGCCAAGCCATGCTTGCTCAGCTCCACATTGAGATCAGACAACAGGATCCCCGCCTCCACTGTCACCTGCTTCTTCTCTTTGTCCACCTGGAAGAGAAGAGATGAGATGGGTGGTTATAGGACCCTGGAAAGAATTTTGCCATGGGATAAACTGGCCATAGATTCCTAGGCTCAAAGCCACAGACTCAGAGGGACAATGGGACATTCTTGTGCCGTCCTTTTCCCACGCTTGTGCTATACTTCCTGTACAATCGTGGGAAGGACTTTTGGACAACGTGGCACTGATCCGGACATTGTCCTGTCCAGGATGCGCAAATGACAGCAATCGCATGAAAAACTTTCACATGATGTTGAGCTGATCCTGTCGTATTCCTATCAGTGAGGTGGGGTTGTCCTGTCCTTGCCCTTTATTTTGCATTAACGGAAAAGCCCATTAGTGCAAATCCATTTCACTGAGAGGTTTATAACAGGATCAGCGCATCAAGTGTGAATGTCTTTTGCGCAATTACTGTCATGACAGGATAAGGACAGGCTTCACTCCTGTCCCTCATTTGATAATCTCCACATTAAATAACCTTTCTTATCCAGGTAAACCCGTGAAGTCTGCAATTCTTTATATTGCTGAATCAGGGCATGCAACATACTGTACATTGCTAAAATTTAGAAAGCTTAGAATAATAAATAAATAAATGGCACTCTGATCTCCATGATAAATCTGAACTTTGAGGGTGGCTTTACTACCAGGGTGACCAGATGCCCTCCTTTTCCAGGACATGCCCTACATTTCAACCTTCTGTCCAGGAGTAGTTTACAAATGCCCTCCATTTTGAGCTAAGAAGCATGCATTTACATTTATATTAGTGTTTTTAGCTTTTATTTTGTAATGTCCTACATTTTGTTTGACTGCCCTACATTTTGCAGTGTCTTGTCCTTTGCAGTTATGACATCTGGTCACCCTGTATATTGCACAGTAATAACACTTTAACAATTACGATCTTCATCTATGAAATGTGTACTTTGTACAAATTGGGATTTGTACTTTGAGGAGTACTGTAATTTAAGAAAATGTCTGCTAGAGAGTTCTAGCACCCAGCAACAAGGTGGTTCTCACATTCAACACTCCCCCCATCGGTACCTTGAGGACCTTGTTCATCCTTTCCATCTGGATCATGAAGTCTTCGGTGCAAGCAATATCAGAAGGAGAGTGTCCACCTCCAAGCACTTTCACCTTCTTGTTCCTCTGCCTGGCCAGATCCAAGATCTGCAATCACACATATTTGTAGAGAAACAAATTTCAGAAGGGTGCAAGGCAAGCAAAGGGTGGCCCTGGGTCAACATATGACTTCCAAGAGTGTTTTTGCAACCCTTGAAGCCTCCAGACATCACAAACCAACCCATTTCAGGAGTGTTTTGCATGCCCTGCAAGTCTTCTGATTTGTTATGGTCAGTTCCAATTAATCCTCTGCCGTCCCACTTTTCCAGGTGCTTTTAAAATGTCCCAGTTTCTCTCTCCTTCTCCCTCTTTCCCCCCTTGTCCTCAGCTTATTGCAAATGCTGCAAAGTGGGTTTGAAGTGCAAAAGTAGTTTGCACTCTCTTAACTCAGTGGAGGGGAGAGGAGGGACTGAAACTTGCCCAGTCAGCTCAGGCAAAATCCTTCCTCATTAATAACTTAGCCATACTGGGATGTTGCTTGGCCAGACAAGTCCTGCTTTTTATCTGTGAAAGGTTGCAGAGTGTGCATATATGTGCTCCTGGAAACCTCTGGGAAGTGCAAGTTCCCTCTAAAACTTTTGTGAAAGCAGTGTTTTTTTAAAAAATAAAAAAGTTTCTTTTTAGCAAACCAGCAGCAATAGCAATTTAAGAATAGCAACTATAATAGCAACTATTATGCTGCGTAATAGTGAATTCAGCACTCTCTAAGCAGTTTGCAATCTGTAAACCAAATGCCCCTAACAACCTGGGTGCTCATTTTACTGACTTACAAAAGGATGGAAGGCTGAGTCAACCTTGGAGCCTTGGGATCGAACTCACAACCTTGTGGCTGCAAGACTGGCATTTAGCCACTGTGCCACCAGGGCTCCTGGTAACCAGAAATGGGCTTCTAGACACTTCTGCATTGATTGGAGTTGGTGGAGCCCACATCAAATCTGCCTGCCTTTGCACAGGTGTGGAAAACTGGAAAAGTCACACTGATAAGAAACCAACCTCCTTGATTTCGTCGACCGTTGTTGGCTGGAAATATAACTCTGGAGAACAGCCGTAGGTCTTGGCCCAGTTCTGGAATCGGACTCCGCTTTGGCCGTGGACCTTGGTTGTGAAGACATAGGAAAGGAAAGTCACTCACGGAGATGGCTAATGCCTGGCTGATCCCAACATCCTGGAAATGGGTAGATGATTTTGGCTTCCCAACTTTGGGCATGATCTTCATGGCCAGATGAATACGGATTGGGGTCCTGGAGCATCCTCTGGCTAGGGATTCCTCTGTGCACTGTATGAGATATTGCAGGGCTGCAATTCTATAAGTCTCAACGAAGCATGGAAGGTCTTCACATGGACCTACAATAGGCAGGGCCAAATACCACCCTCTGACTAAATGAACAGCCTTTTACATCCCACACATGGCCATTCTGTGCTCCATGGCAAGCAGGCAGGATTGCAGAAACATCTGGCTATGTCTACATAACTAGAGATTAAATTACTACAGCTACACTAAGAGCCCTAGAGTTAGTGATCTACACTCAGGGCAATTGATCCGGACCTAAGTTAGACTCAAGTCACTTCAATGACTTGACTTGGGCTAGACTTGACAAACATGACACACTGACTTGGCTTGAGCCTTTTATATTTATAGTGAGTAACTTGCTGATGCCATTCACTTGGCACAGCAAGCAAGACCTGCTTGCAAAGCGCAGGGCACATTTCTTGGAAGGGAACAGCCAATGCGTTAGCAATGGGCTTGAGGCGGATGGTTTTAAAATCCTCCTCTGGTGCACAGTGGGGACGGGCTGCCAAGCAGACCTCAACCCTAACCTCAAGCCCATTGCCTAATGCATTTGCTGTTACTCTCCAAGAAATGAGGAAGCCATGTTAAAAGTTGGCCACCAGACTTGAGACTTGACTTGAAAGTCTCTTGCAAGGACTTGAGACTTGACTTGAGACTAAAAGACATGAATACATCACTGCCTAGAGGACCTTGGCAGGTCTTATTACTGGCATCATCATTTTGCATCTGTCCACAGGGACATACCCAGACATTTTGCCACCACAACAATCTTGCTCACCACAACATTGGGAACGGCCATACAAGGGCTTCAGAAGCTGTTCAGAAGGATAGTACACTTTATTCATGACTATCATATACAGGTTTTTAGTTTTGGACCATGACTATGGAGGCCAGAATTCAAATCCCCGTTCAGCCATGGAAACCCACTGGATGGCCTTGGGCAAGTCACACTCTCTCAGCCTCAGAGGACAGTGATGGCAAAACTCCTCTGAAGAAACTTGCCAAGAAAACCCCATGATAGGGTCACCTTAGGGTTAATATAAGTCAGAAACAAGAACAACTAAGAACTTAAGTCAAAATGTCTTTGACTGTGTCTGCACTGCAGAGATAATCCAGTCTGATACTGCTTTAACTGCCATGGCCCAATGCTATGGAATTCTAGGAACTGTAGTTTCCTGAGACATTTAGCCTTCTCTGTCAGAGAGTTCTGGTGGCACAATAAACTACGATTCCCAGAATTCCATAGCATTGAGCCATGGCTGTTAAAGCAGTGTTGAACTGGATTATTTCTGCAGTGTGGATGCAGCCTGAGTCTACTGGGAAAAAGAGACCAGAGAGGAGGTCGGAGAGTTCCACAGATTGGTGCTATGATAGAAGAGATCCTATGATGATGATGATGATGATGATGATGATGATGAAGATGATATAATTGATGTGTTTTAACTGATGTTGTTTGTCTGTTAGTTGCTGTTGTTCCCCACCTTGATCCACGGAGGAAAATGGGTATAATAATAATAATAATATGTTTATTTATTGCGTTTTATTTTTATGCCGCCTTTCTCCAAAGCGGCTCAGAAGATAAAAACATTTTTTTTTAAAACTCTACAGTAAAAATTTAAAAACAAGTTAAAACCATCTAATCAAAACAATATAAAATTAACATCTAAAACATACAAAAAATTAAAACATAACAAAAACACCCCTCCAATATTATTAATTATTATTATTATATTATTTGTGTCCTGCTTTTCTCCCAGAATTGGGACCCAAAGTGGCTTACAGTCTAAAAACACATTACAAACTGACAATTATAATTATATAAAACAACTCTGTCATGATTGTTCAATTATGATTATTATTATCATTTCTTACCCGCCTCTCCCTAGGGATCAAGGGGAGGAACAACACCAATTAACAGACAAAACACATCGGTTAAAACACACATCAATTTAAAAGGACAAGTAAGATATAGACACATCAGAACCATCCACATTTAAAATTCACAATTTAAAACTCGTCCGGAAAAGCCTGCTGGAAAAGACTGGTGTTTAATGCCTTTTAAAATTTGGATACCGTATTCAACTGTCGAATCTCACCGGCAAGTTGTTATTATCATTATCATTATTTATTGTACAGTATTTATACTCCGCTCTTTAGAAATGCGCTCAGAGCAGTGCTTTTGATGGAGGTAGGACTGAGTAAAATTGAAGATCCTGGAGATTTTCAAATTCAGATAAGCTCAGATAGATGTAGAAAATATATATATTTCTTACCATTTTGCTTCTTTTTATTCCAGAATGGGAAGTTCCAGCCGTCTTCCTGAGATGATCTCCAAGAAAGAAAAGAGGGTTTTTAAGCCCCAAACTTAAAGTTTTGGACTCTGGATGCAGTTGCTGAAGTGGGCAAAGGCAAGGAATGCAATCACTTTGCATTGGATGGAAGAGCTTGTCTCCAGGGGATGATGGGTTAATGAGTAACAGCTGCATTGTTGGCTTAGGGAGAAGAAGTTTCCAGATTTGAGATCTAGGCTAATAGTTTGCTCCTTGGGGTCAGAGTCTGAAATTCTTTAAATGCATTTCCCCCCTTAATAGCAAAAGATGCTGGAAGATCATGATTGCAGCAATTTGCTATTGAAGGAATAATAAGATACTAAGGCAGGTTACATATCACCAAGAAGCAGTGCTTTCCCGCCGCCGCTGCTTGCAGCGTCCGGGAGCTGCAGCTGCCACACCGCATGTCTCCTGGACGTTCCGAGGAAGGAGCACGGAAATCGCGCTCCTTCTGGGGCCGGAGAAAAGGCGCACTATGTGCCGTGGCGTGGCCTCAATACGTCACAACCGCGCTACCTCGTGTGGAGGCGGTGCAGTCGTGACGTAATCATGGCGGTGGCTGTGTGGAACGGCCACCGCCATTTTGTGCGTGCGGAGCGCGTACTAGAGTTAGGGGGGTGCGGAAGCACCGCCCCTTCCTAACCCTAGTATGCACTCGTCGCGTACTTTCTGACAGTCTGTAACCCGCCTAAAAGTCTACACAGGGCCAGTGGGGTGTAGTGGTTTGAGTGCTGGACACTGAGAGGCCAGGGTTCGAATCCCAGCTTGGACATGGAAAGCGATTCTTTAAATGCATTTATTTTCCTGAATTGCAAAAGATGCTGAAACAGTAATTGCAGCAAGATAATAAAAGTCTACAAAGAACAAGTGTGGTGTAGGATTTGACCATTATAATAGGATACTAGGAGACCAGGGTTCAAATCCCAGCTAGACTATACAAACCCATGGAGGGACCTTGAACAAATTTTGCAAAGGCACACAACAACAAAAGTGTACAAAACTGTGTGTTATTTGAAAGTGCTGCAGTGTTACATCCTTCTCTGTGCAGTTTCTTTCATTCTCCAAATTGTTCTCTATGCTGTATGATTTAGTAGTCTGTAACGTGGAATTGATTCATGTTTTATATAAAGACACACAGCAAACTCTTTCACAATTATAGTGTGAGTACAGGAAAGACTATTAATGAAGCAGACAATAAAATCAGATTCCCACAAGGAAAGAAAACAAGGTGCAGTCCTACCTGGGAAGAAAGCAAGTCTCCCTTGTCTGGAATTAAAATCCAAAATGGTTCCCATGGATGGCTGACGCCTTTGCTTTCCGATGGTTCAGTGTACACAACCTTTTTTTCATGCACAAAATTATTATGAATATCGTGCATAGAATCACATTGGACTATGTGCGTAAGGTGTATATGAAACATCAGTGATGAAATACTCCAAAAACCACACACATAGCCTGAAGGTAATTGTCTACATGATATTTTTTTAAATGTGTGCATGAAACAAAGTTTGTTTACACTGAACCATCGGAAAGCAAAGTGTCAGCCATCCATGGGAACCATTTTGGTTTGGAGTATTTTGGATTTTGGAATTCCAGATCAGGGAGAGTTGTTTTCTTTCCATGTAGGAATGGACCTTGTTTTCTTCACTTGTAGGAATCTGACTTGATTGTCTGTTTCATTGATGCTCTTTCCTGTGCTCACGCTGTCGGCACGTTTTAATTACGACACATTTTGCTGTGTATCTTTATATAACAAAAGAATCAGCAAATAAAAATGAACCCAATTTTGCATCATGAAAGGAGGCGATAACAAAAATCTGTCTACAAGCAAATTAGAGAAATCGAAGGCTTTCATGGCCAGCATCTATCGATTTTTGTGGGTTTTTCGGTTTATGATGCCATATTCTGGAAGAGTTTATTCCTGATGTTTTGCCAGCATCTGTGGCTATGGGCATCTTCAGAGAAATCAGAGAAATGTTTTCTCTCTGAGAAGGAAACCAGAATTGTTTCTGTTTGTTTTAGAGTCGAAACCAGCTGCTTAAGCACAAAAGAAAGACCTTCTTAGTGTCTTGTGAAATCTCAGACCTTTGTGTGCAGAGACTGGAATTCTTACACAAAAGAACGGAAGAAGTTGCATTTTGCTGATCTGAAGAAACCAAAGTCCATTTGGCGGAAGAATCCCTCTTGACTCACAGCCAACTGCTCAGGTCTAATCTGCACTGCAGAAATAATCCAGTTTGGCACCACTTTAACTGCCATGCCTCAATGCTATGAAATAGGTTTACTCTAGTTTGGACCAATCAACAATGATAGCAGCAGCATCAGAGCATTATTAGCATTATTAGTAGTATTAGTAGTATCATTAGTATTACCTCCCCCTTGGGTTACTATTATGGGTCCCACCCTGGAAGAAAAGGTGGGATATGATAATAATAATAGATACAGATAGATATGAATATATATATATATATATATATATATATATATATATATATATATATATATTTTATAGAGAGTATGTAAAGAGATTATTTACATCTAATAATAATAATAAATAATAATAACTTTTATTTATATACCGACTTTCCAACAGATCTATGCATTATCTATCTATCTATCTATCTATCTATCTATCTATCTATCTATTGTTTTGTGAGTTATTTAGCCTTCTCTGTCAGAGGGCTTTATGTACATTTTTAACTTCACTGGAAATCCCTAGGCGTTTACAATGTTTATTTGTTTTTGTTTTAATTTTATTTTTTACAAATCAAGATACATAAGATTTATTACCTTTTGCTACATTAGAAATAAATGCCTTAAGACGCATTTCATTTTGTTACATTATAAATAAATACCTAAGAAGTGTCACATTTTGTTGCACCGTAAACAAATGTGTGAGTGTTATGTTCTGTTGCATCACGAAGAAATACGCACATTACTTGATGCGCAGGCAAATTTTATTGCAATTGCTTAAGTGTCTGTTATTTGCTTTTGGGGTTGTTTCTGTTTTTCTTATTTCTAGACTTCCAACTGTCTCAGTGGTTTCTGTGACTTAATGTTATACCTTTATCCACTTCTGCTTTTATGTACTTTTATAGGAATAACTTCAGTGTGTATATAAATCTCTTAATTTTCTTGAGTCACTAGGAACTTACAGCATTTCTCACTTCTAAGCAGACTGCTTTCTTCAAAATGGTGCTGCCTTTCTGAATTTTCCTCTTAGCAAATACTTGATATTATTATTATTATTATTATTATTATTATTAATTTGTATCCCAGTCTTTTCCCAGAACTAGGACCCAGTATTAAAAGAGCGGTACAATTAAAAACATAGAAAAGCAGTACATTAAAATGGAATTTAATTTTTTACAATATTAAAATATACTTGATTGTTATCGTAGGTTTATTTTTTTAATTTGTCATTTGCTACATTTTATTATTTAATGTTAACATCTATTAATATGTATTGTGTTAAATTATTTTAGTAGAACGTACACCATAGGCAGCTTTATTTTATTTTATTTCTCACTGATTGTATGTATGACGCTGTGTCAATTACAGCGCTCTATCAATAAAGCTTAATAATAATTGATAATGTCAGCTAAGGAAGCTATCTCACAATACAGAAAACATGCAGTGGCAGCTGTGTTGGCCATTTAACAAATACAAATAAAAACCCACCAGTGATACCTTTATTAGCCAATTTCTTCATCAGGCAAGAAGAAGAGGATCCATTGCACTCCAGATTTAGCAATGGGAAATTTCTGTCCTGCCCCCTTCCCTTGAGGAGAATAAGAAACAAAAAATAATTTCTTTCCCGTCTCCTTGTTTTGCTTCTTGGTGAATCCGTCCCTGGGTCCTCCAGACTAGTGATTCCAAGCAATTTATTTTGCATCTTGAAGCTCCTCCGTCAAAATGCTCCATCCTAATTTACAAAAAATAAACTTCAATAGAAAGCTGGCACATTTTGGTTTACTTGTGAGTGTCTTTCTTGTGACATGAATTGTGACCATTGAGGCTGGTGTGAAACCATCCTCTTTCAGTTCTCCCAGATCTGTTTGCAGATTGTGGCACCAAGTCTCCTTCTGCTTCTTTCTGAACACTTCCTTCTAACAGCTGGGCTACTTTTGTTCTCTGAAATTGTCAGAAACGCACACAACACACACATAAACACTACGCTGTCATTAGGTTCTTAGTGCACAAAGCCTGTCTATTCATTAGAATGGAAATAAATGAAATAGGAAAAGATAGAAAGAGGAGATGAAATTCAACCCACCCACTGCCAGAACACCTTCCTAGAGAGCTGCTCTTTCGGGTAAAAAAGAAACCCACCGTGCTTTTCTTTGCCAGTTTCCCACTTTCTCGGGGGTCCTGTGTCCCGAACCCCAGGGAATGTGGAGGGAGCACTGTCTGTGGAATAGGAAAAGGCAGAAAGAGGAGAGGAGAGCTGCATTGGGAGGAAAGCAGGGCTCCGCAGGGACTTGAACCCCGTCCTGGGAACCAGGAGTGCCAACCACCAGCGCCTTTTGCTTTTTTCTGGCAATGCAACAAGGAGAAAAGCAAAACCTGAGAGAACACAGAAGGAGTGTTCTCTCAGGGAAAAGAAAACCTGACAGAGTTAAAACAAGAACATTTGTGCTGTAAAGCTTCAACCATTTCAGACATTCACTTTTTGTAACCTGAAAAGAGTCATTAAGAAGATGCATAAACCTCCTTATTAGCATCATTACTGCCTTTAAGATCTTTGAGATTGCTTTTGTTAAGGAACTCTTCCTAACACACTGTTGTCGGTATTTGTTGAGACTAGCCTCTTGAAATACAAAAAAGATAACTTACCTGATCATCCAATCGCAATGGGAACGGGTCTGGGATGATGTTGGACAAACGGTTGTGTGGATTCTTCATAGGGACCTAGAACCCCAGGAAAGGAGAGAAACCCCCCATACAAACACACAGAGATGCATTCTCATATTATTCATGATGCGGAAATAGAGACTTCCTTTTAGATACAGAAAAGATAACTTACCTGAACATCCAACCGCAATGGGAACGGGTCTGGGATGAATTCAAACAAACGGTTGTGTGGATTCTTCATAGGGAACTAGAACCCCAGAAAAGGAGAGAACCCCCCCCCCCATACAAACACACTGTGGATGTGTTCGCACTATGAAATAAAGCAAATCACCGATCGCTTTAAATGACTGTTGTTCCAATTTGAAACCGGTTCCTGTCGTAATGTGATCGATTCCTGTCGGGATAAAGCAAGGCAAACTCAAAAAACCCGGGTTTTCCTGACACTAGTTTTCCAGCGGATCTTTTGGAAAGACTTGATTCCGGAGCGTGTTCATCAAGTGGGAACGAGGTTGGATCTGAAATGGCATCATTCTGGAGAGGAGGGACAATGGCAGAGGGGCTGGCCAGGGAGTGTCACCCTCCCAGCCTTCCTCTGGCTTGAAATACGCAATTTCTTCAAGTCTACCGAACGCGTGGCTTGGCTTCGATTTTCCCGTCGGATCGGCTATAAGCGAATCGATTCATCCTGGGAATAAGGCGGGCATGAACGTTTCTCTACGTATTTCTAGAGGTAAGGCGACAGTGTGATCCTATTTGTGGGCGTTTGAGTTTTTAAAAATTTTAATAATATGATCGATTACATAGTTTTTTGACGAGCAGCAAAAATAGTACAAGTGATCAAGGGCTCTCAATGGTAGAATTTCTTAGTCCTTTGGCGAGCATTAACCTTGGGTGCCTACAGTCGATGGCGCGCGGGGGGGAATGAGGGTGTCATTTTTAGAGGTTTTCGGGGGGAGTGTTAATGACAGTATATGCCAGTGATGGTGAACCTTTTCGAGGCCGAGTGCCCAAACTGCAACCCAAAACCCACTTATTAATTGCAAAGTGCCATGTCCCTCTGGCTTTCTAGTAACAAACTCTGTGCTGGGGAGACGGCATATGTGCCCACAGAGAGGGCTCTGAGTGCCACCTCTGGCATGCGTGCCATAGGTTCGCCATCACTGGTATATGCAATGCAATGCAATGCAGGGGCTAATGGGGGATGGGCATAGGGGCCATTTTGGTCAGGAAGAGAGGGTGTTACCAGCTGGGTAAGGGATGCTGATGCCCATAGTTACCTGTGCCCACCCACCTTTGTGCTCTTTGTGCCCACCCCCAAACTCCTGGCATAGCGTCATTTTTAAATGCCTTGCACACGAAACAGATTGTTGGATTTGCAGCCAGGGCACCATTTAATTCCGAAGGGAGGCGTTTTTTCTTCGTCCGCTTTTCCATGGCAGATCCCCTGAAAAAAGTGGGAGGGGATATCATGGAAGACGGAGGAGACCAAGGATTTGGTAGCAATTTGGGCGAAGAGGCAGTTCAGATGCCACTCAATAAAAATCACCGCAATATAGATGTGTATGAAAGAATCGCAGCTAAGTTGAGAGCCAAAGGGCATGATAGGACAGGATCAGAAAGTCGAACTAAGGCCAAAGTGATGAAGTGGAACTTTAAGAAGGCAAACCAGCTAGCCAACAGGAACGGGACTGGACCAGTAACCATGCCCAATTTGGTGGAGCTGAAGGAGACTTTAGCCGGCAATTCCAGAGTAGAGGCGAAACGGGTAACGTCTGCAACGGATGTCGTGATAGTGTTGGGAGGTGCTGCTCCTCAGGACCCCAGCATGGTGCCCCATCGACATCTGCAGCCAGCTGAGGGCTCCGAGGAGCTCTTTTCGGAAGGTACATTTCACAAGGGAGGTCCTCCTCTGCAGGAAGAAACTAGTGCTGGCCCCAGTAAAGAAGACACACCTGGACACACCAGTGAAACTATGTTGCAGTGACAACAGTCCACTGTTCCGATCACTTGTGGAAATCCCAGAGCTTCAAAACCAACCATCACCTGCAAGGGCAGTGGGAAAGTGCAAAATGGTAATTAGTAATGTTCATTGTAAACCAAATACAATTACAATGCAGCACAAGAAGGTAGGAAAGCAAAGCAGTTATCACCCAGTGCAACAGATACTGAGAGTAAGAATTAGAAAGCAAGTACAACTACAAAGCAACAAACAGCAAACTGAAACAGTGCAACAAATAACAGGATGCTGTAAAGTCAAATGACAGAAAATGGCATACCTTATTATAGTCTCCAAGGTAAACAGTTTTCTTCATGAGCACCAATTCCATGACATTAACCACTTGTATTATGGCTTCGCAGGCTGTGGACTTCCCAACACCGAAAAATGTAGGAGTAGTCACATAGGAGCCATGTCTGCTTCTCATCTTCGTCCGCTGATCTCCCACTCTATCTCTGCCTGCTTCTCGTCCTCGTCCGCTGCCCTCGTTCTCCGTCCTCGTCTGCTTCTCGTCCTCGTCCGTTGATCTCCCTCTCTATCTCCGTCTGCTTCTTGTCCTTGTCTGCTGTCCTCGTTCTGCCGTCCTCGTCTGCTTTCTCTTCCTCGTCCGTGATCTCCCTCTCTATCGGCGTCTGCTTCTCGTCCTCGTCCGCTGTCCTCGTTCTCCTCCTCCTCTGCTTCTCATCCTCGTCCGTGGATCTCCCTCTCTATGCCGTCTGCTTCTCGTCCTCTTCCGCTGCCCTTGTTCTCCGTCCTCGTCTGCTTCTCATCCTCGGCCGTTGATCTCCCCTCTCATTCCGTCTGCTTCTCCGTCCGCGTCCGTTGATTCTCCCTCTCTGATCTCCGTACTGCTTCTCATCCCTTGTCCGTTGATCTCCCTCTATCTCCATCTGCTTCTCGTCCTCGTCCGCTGTCCTCATTCCCTCCTCGTCTGCTTTCATCCTCGTCGTTGATCTCCCTCTCTATCTCCGTCTGCTTCTCGTCCTCGCCGCTGTCCTCATTCTCCGTCCTCGTCTGCTCTCGTCCTCGTCCTTTGATCTCCCTCTCTATCTCCGTCTGTTTCTCGTCCCGTCCGCTGTCCTCGTCTCCGTCCTCGCTGCTTCTCGTCGTGGTCCATTGATTCCCTCTCTATCTCCGTCTTCTTTCGTCCTCGTCTGCGGTCCTCATTCTCCGTCCTCGTCTGCTCTCTTCCTCGTCCGCTGATCTCCTCTCTATCTCCGTCTGCTTCTGTCCTTGTCTGCTGTCCTCATCTCCGACTTACCTGCTTCTCCATCCTCTTTGGTTGCAACTTTTCACTCCGCCATCTACTGGACTGTCCTTGAGACATCAGCTCTGCCTGGCTCCAACTGAGCTTGCATGCCCAGGTCTCAGCAGTTGCCAGCAGTGCATTTGCACAACTAAACTTACGTGCGATCTGCGTTGGTTCCTTAGACGTCAGACTGCCTGGACTCCACTTTGAGCCTGATGTCCAAGACTCAGCAGTTGCCAGGAGTGCATTGTACATCTTAAACTTACGTGCGATCTGCGTCCATTCCTTGAACGTCAGATCTGCCTGGACTCATCTCTGAGCCTGGATGCCCAGACTCAGCAGTTGCCAGGAGTGCATTTGCACATCTAACTTATGTGCGATCTGCGTCCATTCCTGGAGACGTCAGATCTGCCTGGACTCATCTCTGAGCCTGGATGCTCATGAATCAGCATTTGCCAGGAGTTATTCGCACAACTTAAACTTACGTGCGATCTGCGTCCGTTCCTTGAGAGTCAGATGGCCTGGACTATCCTCTGAGCCTGGATGCTCATGACTCAGCAGTTGCCAGGAGTGCATTTGCACACTTAAACTTATGTGCGATCTCCGTCCATTCCTTGAGACGTCAGATCTGCCTGGACTTCTCTCTGAGCCGAATGCCCATGACTCACAGTTGCCAGAAGTGCATTCGCACATCTTAACTTACGTGCGATCTGTGTCTGTTCCTTGAGATGTCAGACCTGCCTGGACTGCACTTTGAGCCTGGATGTCCATGACTCAGCAGTTGCCAGGAGTGCATTTGCACATCTTAAAGTTACGTTGCGATCTGCATCCATTCCTTGAGACGTCAGATCTGCCTGGACTTCTCTCTGAGCCTGGATGCCTGACTCAGCAGTTGCCAGGAGTGCATCGCACATCTTAAACTACGTGCGATCTGCGTCTGTTCCTTGAGACGGTCAGATCTGCCTGGACTCATCTCTGAGCCTGGATGCTCATGACTCAGCAGTTGCCAGGAGTGCATTCGCACATCTTAAACATACGTGCGACCTGCGTCCGTTCCTGAGACTCAGATCTGCCTGGACCTCACTCTGAGCCTGGATGCTCATGACTCAGCAGTTGCCAGGAGTGCATTCGCACATCTTAAACATACTGCGCCTGCGTCCGTTCCTTGAGACGTCAGATCTGCCTGGACCCATCTCTGAGCCTGATGCTCATGACTCAGCACTTGCCAGGAATGCATTGCACATCTTAAACTTATGTGCGATCTGCGTCCGTTCCTTGAGACGTCAGATCTGCCTGGACCATCTCTGAGCTGGATGCTCATGACTCAGCAGTTGCCAGGAGTGCATCACATCTTAAACTTTCGTGCGATCGCGTCCGTTCCTTGAGACGTCAGATCTGCCTGGACTCGTCTCGGAGCCGGGATGCCCAGGACTCAGCAGTTGCCAGGAGTAAATTGCATCTTAAACTTACTGCGATCTGCGTCTGTTCTTGAGTGTCTGACCTGCCTGGACTCCACTTTGAGCCTGGATGTCCTGACTCAGCAGTTGCCAGGAGGTGCATTTGCACATCTTAAACTTATTGAACCTGCGTCCATTCCTTGAGACGTCAGATCTGCCGGGACTCTCTCTGAGCCGGTATGCCCATGACTCAGCAGTTTGCCAGGAGTGCATTGCACATCTTAAACTTATGTGCGATCTGCATCTATTCCGTCTGCTCTCGTCCTCGTCCGCTGTCCTCATTCTCCGTCCTCGTCCTTCTCTTCCTCGTCCGTTGATCCCCTCTCTATTTCCGCTGCTTCTCTCCTCGTCCGTGTCCCATTCTCCGTCCTCGTCTGCTTTCTCACCTGCCGTTGATCTTCCCTCTATTGCCTCTGCTTCTCATCCTCGTCCGCGGTCCTCGTTCTCCGCCCTCGCTGCTTCTCATCCTCGTCCGTGGATCTCCCTCTCTATCTCCGTCTGCTTCTCGTCCTCGTCCGTTGTATTCGCCCTCTCTATCTCCATCTGCTCTTCCCTCGTCCGTTGATCTTCCTCTCTATCTCCGTCCTTCTCGTCCTCGCCGCTGTCCGCGTTCCCGTCCTCGTCTGCTCTCATCCCATCCGCTGTCCCGTTCCCTCCTCGTCTGCTTCTCGTCCGTCGTCCGTTGATCCCCCCTCAATTTCCGTCTGCTTCTCATCCTCGTCCGCTGTCCTCGTTCCCGTCCTCATCTGCTTCCGTCCTCGTATGTGATCTCCCCCTCAATTTCCGTCTGCTTTCGACTCGTCCGCTGTCCTCGTTCTCCGTCCTCGTCTGCTTCTCGTCGTGGTCAATTGATCTCCCTCTCTATCTCCGTCTGCTTCTCGTCCCGTCCACTGTCCTCGTCTTCGTCCCGTCTGCTTCTCGTCCCTCGTCCGTTGATCCCCTCCCTATCTCCGTCGCCTCTTCCTCGTCCGCTGATCTCCCCTCTCATCTCCTCTGCTTCTGTCCTTGTCTGCTGCCTCATTCTCCCACCTACCTGCTTCTCGTCCTCGTGGTTTGCAACTTTTCACTCCGCCATCTTACGGGATGTCCCTTGAGACATCAGCTCTGCCTGACTCCAATCTGAGCCTGCATGCCCAGGTCTCAGCAGTTGCCAGGAGTGCATTTGCACATCTTAAACTATGTGCGATTTGCGTCCATCCTTGAGACGTCAGATCTGCCTGGACTCCATCCTGAGCTTGGAGGTCCAAGACTCAGCAGTTGCCAGGAGTGCATTTGCACATCTTAAACTACGTGCGATCTGCGTCTGTTTCCTTGAGACGTCAGAACTGCCTGGACTCCAACTGAGCCTGCATGCCCATGACTCGCAGTTGCCAGGAGTAACATTGCACACTTAAACTTAGGTGTGATCGCGTCCGTTCCTTGACACGTCAGATCTGCCTGGACTCACTCTGAGCCTGGATGCTCATGACTTAGCAGTTGCCAGGAGTGCATTTGCACATCTTAACTTATGTGCGATCTGCGTCTGTTCTTGAGACGTCAGATCCGCCTGGACTCCTCCTGAGCCCTAGATCACAGGTCTCAGCAGTTGCCAGGAGTGCATTTGCATCTTAAACTTATGTGCGATCTGTGTCTGTTCCTTGAGACGTCAGATCTGCCTAGACTCCTCTCGGAGCCGGATGCCCATGACCAGCAGTTGCCAGGAGTGCATTTGCACATCTAAACTTTACGTGCGATCTGCGTGTTCCTTGAGACATCAGATATGCCGGACCCTCTCTGAGCCTGGATGCCCATGATCAACACTTGCCAGAGTGCATTTGCACACCTTAAAGTTGGTGCGCCAGCTGCACCCTTATCATAGGTAGGCAGGTGAATTTTTAGTCTGTTTTAACTTGTATATTTATTGTGATTTTATATATAGACTTTGTGACTGTTGAATTTTATGGAAAGTTTAAAGTTAACTGTGAGCCTCCTTGGTCCCTCTGGGGAGAAAGGCGGTAATAATGAAATAAATAAATAAAATAAATTAAATACTGGGGGTACAAGAACATAAGAATGCATGCGAAAATTCACAGAAAGATATCTGCATTAGCCTTAATATACAGACTTAGGAGCAATATTTTAGCCACAGATGGGAAAGAAGAGCTGAGGAAGGCACAAGAATGCAGCTTTCTCTTTGCACTTGCACTCACACTTGACTATGAACTCACACCAATTCTCTCCTGGCAGAGGTTAAGGAGATCTAAGCCCTCCTCAAATACTATAACCTTTCTCTATTACTTAAGGGCAAGTCACCAAACCTTACAGATAAGGGCTTCCCCATTCCCTCAACAGTAGAATATAAATATAATCAGTTAGGCTCCTTGCAATCCTAGCTGTAGTAGATAATATTAACTGCACAGAAATCAAAAGACACTTGGTAAACAAACCACAGCAAGAAATCAAAAATGTTTCCTTTGCAACACCAAATATTATCGCCTTCATTTACCTTCCTTCCTTCCTCTTTTCTTCTTTCCTTCTGTAATTAAAGTCTTAAAGCACTTGTTAATCCTAACTTATTAGAATACAACTATAGCGGTGTGTACCCACGCCAAGAGAACATTTGCTTCGCAAAACCTCAACTGTCAGCATATCACTTTTTGCAACCCCTTCCTAGCACCTTATGCCTTTAAGAGACATCATTGAGCTTCTCTTATGAGATCTCTCCCTAAAACATTTTTTTGGTATTAATTGCTATGAAAAACGGAAAAAGAGGGCTCACCTATCATCCAGCTGCAATTTCAAAAAACAGTTGTGTGGATTCTTCATAGGACACTAGGATGCCAGAAAAGGAGAGAAGCCCCCCATACACAAAGAACAAACATACAAGAGCATTCCTTGTTATTCCTGGTTGGTAAGAGAGAATAGAGGTGCACCTGTTCTTGGGTACCTTGAAGCCTGAACTCTTGCATCTGAGACACTGCCTCCCCCCAAGCTGGGAAGAAGCGCCTCCAGACCCCACTGATCCCAGTCCCTCCCGTAACCCCAAAGACCTTCTCTCAATGATCCTGGAAAGAAGGCCTTGTTGGAGGTCAACCTCCAAAACCAGGAAAGAGGAACGCCCCACTCCCCCGAACACAACAACCAAAAGCAATGCAGTAAAGAAGGTCACACGGGGATCAAATGCAAAGTAAATAAGGATCAAATGCAAAGGGGACTTGCGGGCATTGGACCAAGACATAAGGCTCAGTGCCCCCCTCCCTCATTGCCAAAGAGCATTTTACCAAAAACACAAACATTTCAAGTCACACATCCTGCACAATTGTTGATGTGAATCCCTGCAAGGCAGGCACTAGAACATGGTTCCCAAATGCATCCAAAGCCCAATTGCGGCAACGTCTCGGAGGTCACTCATGTCTAGTTGTCTTCGCCCACGAACATCCAGAGACTGCACCCAGAGACGGCACAGGGACGGCATTCGTCCCAAAGCGGCGGCACTTGCTCCAAGGAAAGGACCCTGCAAGGCCAGCAAAGGAGGCCCAACATCACTCTTTGCTGCCAGGGAATCCCAGCAAGAGGGGCCGGATTATGGCAAGATCCCAACTTTGGCGGATGGTGGTCTTGGAACCAAATCTCAGCAGATCCCAAGGACCCCTGGATTATCTTCACATTTTTGTGTTTACTCTCTTTTGATTAATTCTCCTTTAGTACTTCTCTAATTCTCTCCTCATTACTATTCCTCCTCCTTCCTTCCCTCCTTCCCTTCCTTCCTTCCTTCCTCCTCCTTCCTTCCGCAAATAAAGCCTTAAACACTTTTAATCCTAACTGAAAATAGATAAACAAAATCAGCAGAAACCAACAGACGCTTGGGAACCAAAGCACCATTGACTCGCTCCGCTTGATACAAGCCATTGAACTTACCCAAATTCCCCTCCTTCTTCGATTTTCGTCCTTCCTTTTCATTGCCCTCCTAACCCGAGTAGAGCCAATGAGTAAGAGCCAATATTCAGAGATATAAACTGATCAGCTTAGAATCCCTTAGTTAACTTTGAGAAGCATTCCACGCTGTTTCGTTTTTCCCTCTTTGAGAGGCGGTTTCAGTCCCTTTGGCCCCCAGTTGTCTAACCACTCAGCGGGCTCTCCTTCCCCTGACCAGAGAAACATGGAGGCTGGCAGTGGCCAGAGGCAGCCTGATCCTTCCACCTCATCGACGCATCACAATGGCCCAGCAAAGTAGTCCCGGAAAGCCGTGGGCCAGCGGAGGAAAACCCCATGCGTCATTGGGAGATATTGGATGATGGGGAAAGTGGCCCATTGCTCTCTTAGTGGACAGACGGATTCACAGAAATACACACCACCACATACACACAACACACACTTTGGAATAACATCTCACATTTTTCAAAGACCAGACTGAAAAAAAGTGAAAGGCATGCAAATCCCACAGATGTGGACCATGGGCCTAAACGTGGACATTGGCTTCACAGATATACACACACACACACTTTGGACAAAATCTCTGTGGTTTAGAAAGACCAGACAGAAAAAATGTGAAAATGCATTCAATTTCCACAAGCATGGATATAATTTGGCATAAGGGCAGACATACGGCTCATTATAAATGTGTGTGTGTTCCATGTGTGCGTGTGTACAGAATGAACACAGGCACACAAACACTTGGAAAAATCTTAATGGTTTTTTGAAAGACCAGACTGAACAAAAATGAAAAGGCACACAAATCCCACGCATTTGGCCTAAGGGCCTGAGTGACCAGAGAGGGCAATGGACCTGGCAAGGGCGGCCTCACTCCTCGATCCTTCGCCTTTGTTGTATGCCAGGGGCGGCAACCTCCGGCCCGCGGCTGGATGTGGCCCACGGAAAGCCTTTCGCTGGCCCCTGCCCCCTGCTGCGCTGCCGCAACCAATTCCAGCTCCCGGGCGCTGTCATTTTTTTCCAAAATGGCGGCGAAGTCTCACGCAACCTTCCCCTCCCTCTGGGAGGCCCGTTGCCTTTGCTGGGGCCCCAGGAGGGCTCTTGCGGCGGCAGCGGGCCTCCCAGACCTGTGCCTTCACTGGGTCCTCCAGGAGGGCTCCCGGCGGCGGCCGGCGGCCCTCTGGAGGCCTGTTGCCTTCGCTGGGGCCCTTGAGAGGGCTCCTGCCGGCGGCAGCGGGCCTCCCAGAGCCGTTACCTTCACTGGGTACTCCAGGTGGGCCCCCACAGTGGCAGCGGGCCTCCCAGAGCCCATTGCTTCGCTGGGGCCCCCCAGGAGGGCTCCTGCGGCGCAGCGGCCCTCTGGCATCAGGGGCCGGCAAAGAGGGGGGCGGCCTCCAAACTGGTGCCCCCGCCAGCCTTCTTTCCTGCCTCTTCCCGGCCTCTGACAGGGCATGTGCCCAGTCAGGGGCCGGCAAAGAGGAGGAGTCCTGGAGTCACACATTTCCTGCACAATTGTTTGATGTGAAATCCTGCAAAGGCAGGCACTAGAACATGGTTCCCAAATGCATCCAAAGCCCAATTGCGGCAACGTCTCGGAGGGTCACTAACTATCTAGTTGTCTCGCCCGCGAACATCCAGAACTGGCACCCAGAGACGGGCACAGGGACTGGTCCGTCCCAAAGAGCGGCACTTGCTCCAAGGAAAGGACCCTGCAAGGCAAGCAAAGGAGGCCCAACATCACTCTTTGCTGCTGCCAGGGAATCCCCGCCAAGAGGGGCCTGGACTATGGGCAAGATCCCAAACTTTGGGATGGTGGTCTTGGAACAAATCTCAGCGGATCCCAAGGGACCCCACTGGATTATCTTCACGTTTTTGTGTTATTCTCTTTTGATAATTCTCCTTCAGTACTTTCTCCTCATTCCCTCCCATTACATTTCCCTTCCCCCTTCCTTCCTTCCTTCTTTCCTTCCTTCCGCAAATAAAAGCCTTAAACCACTTGTTAATCCTAACTGTAATAGATAATACTAACCTCAGCGAAAACCAACAGACGCTTGGGAACCAAAGCACCATTGACTCGCTCCGCTTGATACAAGCCATTGACTACCCCAAATCCCCTCAGTTCTTTGATTTTCTGCCCTTCCTCTTCATTGCCCTCCTAACCCTTAGTAAGAGCCAGTGAGTGAGAGCCAATATTCAGAGATATAAACTGATCAGCTTAGAATCCCTTAGTTAACTTTGAGAAGCAATTCCAGCTGTTTCTGTTCCTCCTCTTGGAGAAGGCGGTTTTCATTCTCCTTTGGCCCCAGTTGCCTAACCACTCAGCCTGGCTCTCCCTTCCTTTCTGACCAGAGAAGTCCATGGAGGCTGCAGTTGCAAGAGGCAGCCTGACCTTCCGCCTTCATCGTACGCATCACAATGGCCCAGCAAAGTAGTCCCTGGAAGCCTGGGGCCAGCCGTAGGAAACCTTGTTTTCTCTCAGGTTTGCTTTTCTCTTGTTGCATTGCCAGAAAAAAGCAAAAGGCGCTGGTGGTTGGCACTCCTCCTGGTTCCCAGGACGGGGGTCAAGTCCCTGCGGAGCCCTGCTTTCCTCCCATTGCAGCTCGTCCTCTCCTCTTTCTCCTGTTCCTATTCCACAGACGTGCTCCCCTCCACATTCCCTGGGGTTCGGGACACAGGACCCTGAGAAGTGGGAAACCTGCAAAGAAAAGCACGGTGGGTTTTACCTGAAAGAACAGCTCTCTAGGAATTTCTAGGTCCTCCAGCACAACACTTATGTTCAAACATCTGATGTTTCATGAAAGAATTGGGCAGGAGGTGTATAAATGCCTAGAGGAGTGTCTCTCGAGAATCTCTAGGCTTCTGGGCAACACTGTTAAAAATTGCCCATAGAGTCACACTGGAGGACCAGAGATCCCTAGAGAGAATGTATTAATAAAATATGTAAAAGTCAAACTGGAAACATGGAAGGCGACTGTACTTCCCATTCAAATAAATACATAGTTTTTGTGCACCAAGGTTTTAGTGACAGCAATGTGTGTGTTTTGTGTGGAATAATTTCACGGGGGAAAATAGTCCAGCTACTATTGTAGGCTTTGTCCTGAGTCAGTAGGCTTTGTCATGAGTTTTTCAGAACAGAACTGTAGCAAGTCTTGCTGTTATCATGAATCATAGAGTTGGAAAGATACCTCAAGGACCTCCAGTCCAACCCCCTTCTCCATGCAGGAATCACAATCAAAGCATCTCTCGACGACAGATGGCCCTCCAGTCTCTGCTTAAGACATCCAAAAGAAGGATACTCAAAGGCGCATGCTCACGCTTCCTCCGATGTCAAACAGCTCTTACAGTCATGAACATTTTTCCTAATGTGGGGGTTAAATCCTTTTTCCTGGAACTTGCATCCATTGTGCTGGGTTCTGTTCTGTGAGCAGTAGAAACACGCTTTCTTTCTCTCCCTTGTATTTGAAACAGGGCTATTATATCACCCTCCTAACTTATGTTTCTCCAGCTAAACATCCTCCAGTCCCCTGAGTCTTTCCCTAAGCAAACATGGTTTCCAGACCCTTCACCATTTGGGTGGACCTCCTGTGAGCACGCTCAAGTTTTCTCACACATCCCTTTTTTGAATCGCGGCGCTCAAAGAACTGGACATAGTATAACACTGATCTCCTCCTTAAGACGTATAACAGAAAACTCTTGCCTATTCTTTAATGGATTCCTAGCTAAAATAAAAATTTATTTCTCCTATTCTTGGTGGTCTCTGTTTTTTTTCTTTCAACATAAATATTTTACCATAATACTATTCCACAATTCCTTCCCTTAACAAACCTTAATACAAATAACATCAATAGTTTCCAGTGATCTATAAAAACTTTTGTTTGCTTTCGGTCATTTGAAGCCATTGGATGCCATCACTCTCATCTTCACTATTTTCAAACCACTGCATAATACATGCTGCTGGATTTTATATTGTTAATATTGTTACTGATAGTTTTTTGTGGGTTTTAGGCTCTGGTGGCCATGTTCCGAAAGTTTAATCCTGATGTTTCGCCAGCATCTGTGGCTGGCATCTTCAGAGAATGCTTGCCTGGAAAGGAACTTTTCCCCAGGTCACAGATGGAAGGGGGGGGGGGGACAGCTTAAATTACCCAATCCGGAGGTCGCTTTTCCCTCCAGGCGGAAGGGGGGGGCTGGGG